>NC_091289.1:12257397-12570338 GCF_032444005.1 Ranitomeya imitator | reverse complement strand
TACATGGGAGACGGTCTATTAGATGACTTGCTGACTGTCAGCATTATAGAAGTAATGATTTCTGGCAGAAAGTAATTAAACCAGTTGAAGACGTTCAGGTTTAAAGGAAAACATTTTTTGTAGCTTTTTTTTTTTGTTCAACATTATCATGTATTTCCATATCGCACATTAATTATCAGATATATTTTGCTTTATTGTGCTTATTTTCTTGTTACTCCAGTTACATCCAGAGCTGCAGTCGCAGCATATTCACACACAGCGTTTATGAGAGATTTCAATGGATAAGAGGCTGAAATACCAATATTCGCTAATAATCAGATTTGGATATTAGGATTTTTGTTACAATCTCTTGTAAATCTAATTTTAGATGATTTAACAAAAAAAAAAAAATCCTCAGAATGACAAATACAAAAACATCACTTCTCATGAGAGTGTGAGTGCCTGAAAGTTTGTACACCCTATTAAATGTAGACGATCTCAATAACGCTCCTTTGTCTAATTCCCATAATGGCTTCCCTGAGAAGGAGATTAACCCCCGATTGCCCTGCAGCCATCCATTCTTATGTTATAATTGGGATGTGAAGCCTGCATGGGGAAGAGGGGGCTCTGCTTCACCCTAGGAGGTGACCCCCGGAGGAGGAAGACCCCCGGAGGAGGAAGACCCCCTTCTTTACAGAAGAACAAGCCCATGTGACACTTTCAGATCTTTCTCTTGTGTGTGGTCTCTCCGGTTTACATCTCTCCCAGGGACTGTCACTTTAGACTATATTGTGGAATGTAAAGGGTGTGAACACTTTTGCAATCCATTTCTAACACGTCCCATAGAATTTTGTGTGTACAACTGCTTTGCAAATGTATGCGTCTCTGTGGTTAAAGACTACAAGCAAAGCTTCCTCCGTGTCGTCTGAACCTGACTTTGTTACACATATAGTCGTGGCCAAAAGTTTTGAGACTGACACAAATTTAGGTTTTTACATTTTGCGTGTTCAGTGTTTTTCCATCTTTTAGTCGGATGTTTTTATGGTTGGTGAAGTACAATTATAAACTTCTCATACTTTTCGACACTTTTATTAACAAATCCATGAAGTTTTTGAAAAGCCTCAATATTTCCCCTTATTCTCCAGATTTCTGCCCTTCGCCTCTTTAGCTTGATATCAGCCCTGCATGGATGAGAAGCCCCCACACATTGTGAGTGATCCCCTCCATGGATGATAAGCCCCCACACATTGTGAGTGATCCCCTCCATGGATGAGAAGCCCCCACACATTGTGAGTGATCCCCTCCATGGATGAGAAGCCCCCACACATTGTGAGTGACCCCCTCCATGGATGAGAAGCCTCCACACATTGTGAGTGATCCCCTCCATGGATGAGAAGCCTCCACACATTGTGAGTGATCCCCTCCATGGATGAGAAGACCCCACACATTGTGAGTGATCCCCTCCATGGATGAGAAGACCCCACACATTGTGAGTGATCCCCTCCATGGATGAGAAGCCCCCACACATTGTGAGTGATCCCCTCCATGGATGAGAAGCCCCCACACATTGTGAGTGATCACCTCCATGGATGAGAAGCCCCCACACATTGTGAGTGATCCCCTCCATGGATGAGAAGCCCCCACACATTGTGAGTGATCCCCTCCATGGATGAGAAGCCCCCACACATTGTGAGTGACCCCCTCCATGGATGAGAAGCCTCCACACATTGTGAGTGATCCCCTCCATGGATGAGAAGCCTCCACACATTGTGAGTGATCCCCTCCATGGATGAGAAGACCCCACACATTGTGAGTGATCCCCTCCATGGATGAGAAGCCCCCACACATTGTGAGTGATCCCCTCCATGGATGAGAAGCCCCCACACATTGTGAGTGATCCCCTCCATGGATGAGAAGCCTCCACACATTGTGAGTGATCCCCTCCATGGATGAGAAGACCCCACACATTGTGAGTGATCCCCTCCATGGATGAGAAGCCCCCACACATTGTCCATGGATGAGAAGCCCCCGCACATTGTGAGTGATCCCCTCCATGGATGAGAAGCCTCCACACATTGTGAGTGATCCCCTCCATGGATGAGAAGCCCCCACACATTGTGAGTGACCCCTCCATGGATGAGAAGCCCCCACATATTGTGAGTGATCCCCTCCATGGATGAGAAGCCTCCACACATTGTGAGTGATCCCCTCCATGGATGAAAAGACCCCACACATTGTGAGTGATCCCCTCCATGGATGAAAAGACCCCACACATTGTGATTGAACCTCTCCATGGATGAAAAGCCCCCACACATTGTGAGTGATCCCCTCCATGGATGAAAAGACCCCACACATTGTGAGTGATCCCCTCCATGGATGAGAAGCCCCCACACATTGTGATTGAACCTCTTCATGGATGAAAAGCCCCCACACATTGTGAGTGATCCCCTCCATGGATTAGAAGCCCCCACACATGAGTGGTCTCCCTTTACTTCTGGCAGACACATGACTCTCCTTTTTACTGCTAGTGTGACGGCAGCCTAAGAGGCAGGAGTGTGGAGAACAAGGGGCAGGAGTGTGGAGAATAAGGGGCAGGAGTGTGGAGAATAAGGGGCAGGAGTGTGGAGAATAAGGGGCAGGAGTGTGGAGAATAAGGGGCAGGAGTGTGGAGAATAAGGGGCAGAAGAGTGGAGAATAAGGGGCAGGAGTCTGGAGAATAAGGGGCAGGAGTGTGGAGAATAAGGGACAGGAGTCTGGAGAATAAGGGGCAGAAGTGTGGAGAATAAGGGGCAGAATTCTGAAGAATAAGGGGCAGGAGTCTGGAGAATAAGGGGCAGGAGTGTGGAGAATAAGGGGCCGGAGTGTGGAGAATAAGGGGCCGGAGTCTGGAGAATAAGGGGCAGAAGTCTGGAGAATAAGGGGCAGGAGTCTGGAGAATAAGGGGCAGAAGTCTGGAGAATAAGGTGCAGGAATGTGGAGAATAAGGGGCAGGAGTCTGGAGAATAAGGGGCAGGAGTCTGGAGAATAAGGGCCAATGTCGGGAGAATAAGGGGCCGGAGCCTGGAGAATAAGGGGCAGAAGTCTGGAGTATAAGGGGCAGAAGTCTGGAGAATAAGGGGCGGGAGTGTGGAGAATAGGGGGCCAGAGTCTGGAGAATAAGGGGCAGGAGCCTGGAGAATAAGGGGCAGGAGTGTGGAGAATAAGGGGAAGGAGTCTGAAGAATAAGGGCCAGAGTCTGGAGAATAAGGGGCCGGAGTCTGGAGAATAAGGGGCAGGAGTCTGGAGAATAAGGGCCAGAGTCTGGAGAATAAGGGGCCAGAGTCTGGAGAATAAGGGGCCGGAGTCTGGAGAATAAGGGGCAGGAGTGTGGAGAATAAGGGGCAGCAGTGTGGAGAATAAGGGGCAGCAGTGTGGAGAATAAGGGGCAGGAGTGTGGAGAATAAGGGGCAGGAGTGTGGAGAATAAGGGGCAGGAGTGTGGAGAATAAGGGGCCGGAGTCTGGAGAATAAGGGGCCGGAGTCTGGAGAATAAGGGGCAGAAGTCTGGAGAATAAGGGGCAGGAGTCTGGAGAATAAGGGGCCGGAGTCTGGAGAATAAGGGGCAGAAGTCTGAAGAATAAGGGGCAGGAGTGTGGAGAATAAGGGGAAGGAGTCTGGAGAATAAGGGCCAGAGTCTGGAGAATAAGGGGCCGGAGTCTGGAGAATAAGGGGCAGGAGTCTGGAGAATAAGGGCCAGTGTCTGGAGAATAAGGGGCCGGAGTCTGGAGAATAAGGGGCAGAAGTCTGGAGAATAAGGGGCAGGAGTGTGGAGAATAAGGGGCAGGAGTCTGGAGAATAAGGGGCAGGAGTGTGGAGAATAAGGGGCAGGAGTCTGGAGAATAAGGGGCAGGAGTCTGGAGAATAAGGGGCAGGAGTGTGGAGAATAAGGGGCCGGAGTCTGGAGAATAAGGGGCAGAAGTCTGGAGAATAAGGGCCAGAGTCTGGAGAATAAGGGGCAGGAGTGTGGAGAATAAGGGACAGGAGTCTGGAGAATAAGGGGCAGGAGTGTGGAGAATAAGGGGCAGAATTCTGGAGAATAAGGGACAGGAGTCTGGAGAATAAGGGGCAGGAGTCTGGAGAATAAGGGGCAGGAGTGTGGAGAATAAGGGGCAGAATTCTGGAGAAAAGGGGCAGGTGTCTGGAGAATAAGGGGCAGCGCTGGGACTGTTGAGGATTTAAAGAAACTTTCTGTATTTGTCAATAAAAGTGTAAAAAGTTATGAAATGTTTAAGTAACCAAAGAAACATCCGACTAAAAGAATCAGCAAAGTTTGATTCCCTCTCACTTTCGGCCACCACTGCGGGTCTGCATGGGAGCTGTATACACAAACGGGAGGAGAGTTTTAATCTCTGAGATACATTGGAGAAATTTTTTTTTTTTACATACAGGTCCTTCTCAAAAATTAGCATATAGTGTTAAATTTCATTATTTACCATAATGTAATGATTACAATTAAACTTTCATATATTATAGATTCATTATCCACCAACTGAAATTTGTCAGGTCTTTTATTGTTTTAATACTGATGATTTTGGCATACAACTCCTGATAACCCAAAAAACCTGTCTCAATAAATTAGCATATTTCACCCATCCAATCAAATAAAAGTGTTTTTTAATAACAAACAAAAAAACCATCAAATAATAATGTTCAGTTATGCACTCAATACTTGGTCGGGAATCCTTTGGCAGAAATGACTGCTTCAATGCGGCGTGGCATGGAGGCAATCAGCCTGTGACACTGCTGAGATGTTATGGAGGCCCAGGATGCTTCAATAGCGGCCTTAAGCTCATCCAGAGTGTTGTGTCTTGCGTCTCTCAACTTTCTCTTCACAATATCCCACAGATTCTCTATGGGGTTCAGGTCAGGAGAGTTGGCAGGCCAATTGAGCACAGTAATACCATGGTCAGTAAACCATTTACCAGTGGTTTTGGCACTGTGAGCAGGTGCCAGGTCGTGCTGAAAAATGAAATCTTCATCTCCATAAAGCATTTCAGCCGATGGAAGCATGAAGTGCTCCAAAATCTCCTGATAGCTAGCTGCATTGACCCTGCCCTTGATGAAACACAGTGGACCAACACCAGCAGCTGACATGGCACCCCACACCATCACTGACTGTGGGTACTTGACACTGGACTTCAGGCATTTTGGCATTTCCTTCTCCCCAGTCTTCCTCCAGACTCTGGCACCTTGATTTCCGAATGACATGCAAAATTTGCTTTCATCAGAAAAAAGTACTTGGGACCACTTAGCATCAGTCCAGTGCTGCTTCTCTGTAGCCCAGGTCAGGCGCCTCTGCCGCTGTTTATGGTTCAAAAGTGGCTTTACCTGGGGAATGCGGCACCTGTAGCCCATTTCCTGCACACGCCTGTGCACGGTGGCTCTGGATGTTTCCACACCAGACTCAGTCCACTGCTTCCTCAGGTTCCCCAAGGTCTGGAATCGGTCCTTCTCCACAATCTTCCTCAGGGTCCGGTCTCCTCTTCTCGTTGTACAGCGTTTTCTGCCACATTGTTTCCTTCCAACAGACTTACCATTGAGGTGCCTTGATACAGCACTCTGGGAACAGCCTATTTGGTGAGAAATTTCTTTCTGGGTCTTACCCTCTTGCTTGAGGGTGTCAATGATGGCCTTCTTGACATCTGTCAGGTCGCTAGTCTTACCCATGATGGGGGTTTTGAGTAATGAACCAGGCAGGGAGTTTATAAAAGCCTCAGGTATCTTTTGCATGTGTTTAGAGTTAATTAGTTGATTCAGAAGATTAGGGTAATAGGTCGTTTAGAGAACCTTTTCTTGATATGCTAATTTATTGAGACAGGTTTTTTGGGTTATCAGGAGTTGTATGCCAAAATCATCAGTATTAAAACAATAAAAGACCTGACAAATTTCAGTTGGTGGATAATACATAGTGGATGCTTTCCTGAAACGGAAAGTACTTGCAAGCAGCATAATACAAAGAATAGCAGGTTTACCCAGAATCCTTTGCAGTAGGCGGAGCTATGCAAATCATCTCTTTCCACCCCTGTCTAATCCACAGCGCTTGGAACCGCCAAGCGTGCAATGCTGCGGATTAGTTTCTAAATTTACACAGCCAACCAATTCCTACCTGTGGACACGTGTTTCGGGCTTTAGGCCCTCATCAGCACAGGGCTGGAATTGGTTGGCTGTATGGAGTGGGGCTCGGTGAGCAAGCGATACATACATGCTAGCCACCTTAGGGAGAGACCCAAGTTGGGCTAAATGTAGCGGGACGAAAGAGACCGAAAAGCCCTCTACTCAAAGGAAATACATAGTGGATGCTTTCCTGAAACGGAAAGTACTTGCAAGCAGCATAATACAAAGAATAGCAGGTTTACCCAGTTGGTGGATAATGAATCTATAATATATGAAAGTTTAATTGTAATCATTACATTATGGTAAATAATGAAATTTAACACTATATGCTAATTTTTTGAGAAGGACCTGTAAGTAACCAAACCCCTTAAAATCTTATTTAGTGGAACAATTGCAACAATGTCACATCCGTATTGGCTGGAGTTCTCCTTTAACACCAATCATCGCACGGTGGCATCACCTGCTCCCAAGTGCATCTATAACCTTATGTCAGATCCCTGGACGTCTTTGTCTCCATTTGTCTCCAGACAATCCCCCCGGTATGATCACCGCAGAGCGGCGCAGAACGTCGCAGAGCGGCGCAGAACGTCGCAGAGCGAGGGATTACAGTGCAATTTTATCAGCATGTGCAGGATGGGAAGAGCAGATTTAATCTCTTCCATGGAGATGAAGCTACAAAACAGACTTTCCAGGAGTGTAAAGGATTATCGGAGGGCAAATAAAACTAAAACACAAGAGATAACAGCATGATTGTGTCCATTACGGTGATTAATAATTGAGAATGATTGGAGCCGAGTGAGTGTAGTAGTCCTCATGCATTTTTAATATTATGTGGATGATTTGCTTAAAAGCACAGGATTATTTCCCGTTTTATAAATTAATTGTCTTCTGCTAAACTAAAAAAAAAATGTCATATCGTTTTACGTACGCAGCTACCATGCAGACTTATGTGTTGTCGTGGTGACAGACTACAAAGAAACCCTCCGTAGTCAGATCCCATAGTTAACACTGTTTCCTATCTGACCCCCTTTTTCTTTTACATTTAACATAAACAATAGAGTAACAGCATCAGACTACGCAGGGCTAGATTGTAGTCTGTTGCCATGGAGACACATAAGCTTGCATAGCAGCTGTATACACCGCAGTGCTTTTATGTGCATTCGATCATAAGGATTGCAAAAGAGTTCACACCCGTGAAATCCAATTTTAAATGGAAACTGTGAACTCAAAACCATGATACATTTTTCATCAGGTTTATGTGAAAAGTTTCCTTATTTATTTGTTTTATGCAAAAATGTTTGCAAAAGTAATAATTTTGAAATGATTAACAGTTATGGATGTGGGGTTGGCGGTATGCAGCTGCTACCATCCGTTTTTTTTGTCTCTGGGCGTCTGTAAAATTACAATAGGATTGCAAAAGTCCATGAACCCCTGACAAAGTTCACCCGTTCAGCGCAGAATAATGGACCTGCCACTCACAACTGGAACACACAAAAATGATTATTTCAGGGTATTATGCTTAATCCCCAGATCCATAGAGGCTCTAGAGCTTGCACAAGTGGCTCTACTTAAAGGGGAAGTCCATACCGTGCAATGGAAGGGAGGGAGAGGGAAAGGGCCGTGTCTCTATACAGGTATAGTGCAGTATTTCTATTACCTATATATCCTAAAAAAGTGTCATGTCAGTGCCCCCTTCCCTCCTCACTGTCTCTTTTAATTTTAAAGTGCATTTCCCCTTTAAACTTTATCCATTTTTCTGCGTTTTATTTGGAGCCACCACAAGGGGGAGCTTAGGAGTTTACTGTATACTCATGAACTCCAGCTCCCTCTAGTGGTGGCTGCAGGAAGCCTGACTTTCATCATTAATCCTTTGTCAATGCAGGGGATTCGGAGCAATGTGTCAGAAAATTAAGGCTCAGACGGCTACAATCATATTTAGAATTTTGGACCAATTTATGAGGCTTTTACACCATTAATTGAAGAAATCTCCTACCTGCTCCACGATACCCTCCACAAACATAGAGCTTCCCATCCACGGCTCCGGCGCTGCTGGCGTGACTTCTCAGGGTGAGGAGCGGGTACGGCATCGCAGGACCTTCTCTCCAGAAATTTCCATCTACATTATATATCTCCACGGCATCCAGACACTTTCGGGCTTGTCCTTTGTCCGGACCGATGCAGCCGATGCCACCTGCGGGGGAAGAGAATGCGGAGCTGCAATACCATGAGCAGCCTGTGGTCAGGGGTGGCGCTGTCTGTGCAAGAAAGCCGCCAGCCTTTTTTTTTTTTTTACTGTTTTATTACGTTTTTGTGATGTTAAAATACAACAATTCTGGCATTATTTAGGCCTCTAACATTTTAGGTTTAAAAAAGTGACAATTTTATAATTCAGGTTGCCGCAATACTAATTATGTGGATTTTTTTAAACAATTTTTTTAGTTTTTTTTTATAGTTTTTTCTTTTTAAGCATTTTATATAAAAGTGTTTGCATCTTTATTTAGTCACACTTGATCGCTTTTGTATTACCCCGCAATACTCCTATATTGCAGGATCTAAAAGGTGTACTAAGATGGAAGACCTGGGGGCAGTTGTTAAAGGGGTTGTCCAATCCCTTTAAGTTTTTGTCTGCACTAGCAGCCTATCGGCACCCCTCGATCATGACGGTTGGAGGAAGGTATGATAGTGAGGGACACTACCTCTCTCAGTCACTAATATGCCATGTTCAGCATTGATAGCTTTATATGGTGGAGATCTGAGTTGTCTCTGATCCCGGCTGCTCCTGTGTGGGGATGTGATGGTGCAGGCAGAGCTCCTGTGCCCTTACGATCACTACACCTACATAATTCCCTGACATTATTACTCCATTAGGTTGTATGAGATGAGAAAAATCTGGCTGCTTGCTTCAGGAAACAGCGCCTCTCTTTTGAATGGGCCACTTCAGGTATTACATCTCAGCCCGGTTATCTAATTAAAGAACCCTACAGTCAGCCTCTCCGCAGGATAAAACTGCTGATAACATGGAGCCAATGGTATACCGCTAATAGCATCAGTCCATGCATCCGCTAGGGGGCCTGTCAGTCGGAGGGGGCCTGATGTCAGCACCAAGCTATTTTGGGTTCCAGTATACTATTTGGAGGGCTATGTGGGATCCATCATACTATTTGAAGGGCTATGTGGGGGCCATTATACTATTTGGAGCGCTATGTGGGGGCCATTATACTATTTGAAGGGCTATGTGTGGGCCATTATACTATTTGGAGCGCTATGTGGGGGCCATTATACTATTTGAAGGGCTATGTGGGGGCCATTATACTGTTTGGAGGGCTATGTGGGGGCCATTACACTATTTGAAGGGCTATGTGGGGGCCATTATACTGTTTGGAGGGCTATGTGGGGGCCATTACACTATTTGAAGGGCTATGTTAGGGCCATTATATTATTTGGAGTGCTATGTGTGGGCCCACGCTCATTATACTATTTAGAGGGCTATGTGGAGTCTATTATACTAGTTGAAGGGCTATGTTGGGGTCCAATACACTATTTGGAGGGCTATGTGGGGGCCATTATACTATTTGGAAGGCTATGTGGGAGTTATTATACTATTTAGAGGGCTATGTGGAGTCTAGTATACTAGTTGAAGGGCTATGTGGGAGCTATTATACTACTTGAAGGGCTATGTTGGGGTCCATTATAGTATTTGAAGGGCTATGTTGGGGTCCATTATACTATTTGGATGGCTATGTGGGGACCATTATACTATTTGGATGGCTATGTGGGGGGCATTATACTATTTGAAGGGATATGTGGGGACAGTTATTGTGTATAGGCTATTATACAGTGTTGAGGGTTCTGTGGGAGATATCAGACTGTATCGAGGGCCATTATACTGTATGGAGGGCCATTATACTGTATGGATGGCCATTATACTGTATGGAGGGCCATTATACTGTATGGATGGCCATTATACTGTATGGAGGGCCATTATACTGTATGGAGGGCCATTATACTGTATGGAGGGCTATTATACTGTATGGAGGGCTATTATACTGTATGGAGGGCCATTATACTGTATGGAGGGCCATCATACTTTATGGAGGGCTGTGTTGGGGCCATAATACTGTGTTAGGGTCATTGTGGGGGGGTATCATACTATGCGGAGGTGGGTACAGTAGGGTCATCATGCTGTGTTTGGGGGGCACTTTTTTGCCATCATACTTTATGGAGGCCATACAAGGGGTATCTTACTGTGTGGGAAAACTAAGGGGCTTCGATAGGGGTGAAATTACTTTGTAAGGGCTGCGAAGTTGTGAGGTATGCTCTTCTGCCGAATATTTTTTTTTTCAGTTTTTTTTGTGGTGGGGCCATAATAGGACTTCTGCTACGGAGCCCCCATGATTTCTATGTACGCCCCTGCAGGGAGCAGTAGCACAACAGACTATTTGTGCAGTGTCCTTTTAATACGACAAATTGCAAACCAGTGACGAGATGTTTCTGAGTTTGTTTTGCGACTTTGAAGTCCTCGACTCCATCTTCATCCTCGTCTCCGCGCTTTCACCGTCCGGAATTATTATTCGCAGGATGCGCTGGAAATATCGCCATTGTCCGCCTAATGAGAGGCCGATTCAGAGGATCTTGGATGGGTCCCAGGAACGGAGGCAGCGGGCATCTTAATGGCATGTGCACAATAAAGACGTCTCACAGCCCCAATCCCGGCCCCTTCATTTTATTTACTAACTGTAGAACAAAACACATTGAGTTTTGTAAAGACCTCGCTAAAAAAAAGGAGAAAAATAGCAAATTCTCATGACATTTTTTAAAAATCTAAACAAGGCCCCGATTGTTTCCCGCCCTGTAATCCTCATAACGGCGAAACTAAAAGGTGAAAGACGTCTATTGATAAAGAAATCCTCTTACTGGAAGGCGGCGGATCAAAGCCTTCTTGTTCTCCGTCCGTCTCACTTCCTTCGGTGGAAACAGACGGAATTTCTTTTTTTTTTTTTTTTTTCCATTTTTTTCGTAAAACAAACTTCTGGTTCTCCAAATAGACTCAATTAAAGCCCAATTGTCTTAATTATGCAAAAATCATCTCTGTGTTCTTGTTTTGGGTGGTTTTATTTTAGAATCTTCTGGGAAACAGAATTGATCTTCGCCGCTTTCCAAGTTTTTTTTTTAATGAAATTGGGCCGGATGGGTTTTTATAAATAGGAAACAGAAGATAAGATCTGATGAAAATGGCATGACATACTGTAGAGTTGAAAAAGTTGTCAGAGGGGCAAAAGGAGGAAGGGTGGTCGGAGGTGATGTTTTTAGGTCAGGAGGGGAAGAAGATTGCCAGGAAAAGTGAAAACAGTAGGCTTTATTCCAAGCTGAGATCATAAAGAGGTTATTGCAAGAAAAGTGGAAGAAAAGTCACAGTGTTTTTTTATAATGATCTATCACGATGATTTAAAGAAAATGTAAACATGTAATTAATTTTTATCTGATAGAAACACTGCTGTTCTCCTGAATGCGGCGTTGTTTTTATTTTTTTCCTGCGCCTCTCTGTTCCTAAGATATGGCCTTATATTTTCTGTAAGAATATGCCCATATAAGGGAGTTGAGGACCACACCCACTAAATTAACATACTACTAAGAGCAGGCCATATCTTAGGAATGGAAAGGCGCAGGAAGAAAAGAAAAACAGTGCCGGATTCAGGAGAACAGCAGCATTTACACCACGTAAAGATTTCACATATTTATGGCGAGTGATGGATTCCCTTTAATATATTATTCCCATCCAGTACATTGCTATATGTTGGGCCTATCTCAAAAATGGAGTTGGTTGCATGCTGCCACCAGTGGATAGGTGACTGTCTTTGTTCATTTGTATGGGAGTTCTGAAAATTGCTTAACATCTACAAATCAATGAAGGGATTTGCGCGGCCTCCTCTCCATTGCAACTCCATCTCAGAACTCCCATACACATGAATGCAGAGAGCTGCGCATGCGCTTCTTCTCTACTGACAGCTTCGTACAGACAACTGGTGGGACTCACATTTATCCTACATTTATGGCAGAAATGCATCAGATGGAAATAACCCTTTATGATATCGAAAACCGCCATGGATGAGAGGAGACCTTATCTGGGTCGGGGTCCTCCAATCTGTCACTTTCCAGCTGTTGTAGAACTACTATTCCTGGCATGCCTTTAGAAAAAAACAGCTGGAAGTTGTAGTCCGTCAACAGTTAGACAGCCAAAATTTTGGCCTTCTCTGGTCTATCCGGGTAGATCGACTGATTTTTGAGGTTGAATACTCCTAATCTATTCTCAGGGGGATCTTGAGTTTTAAAGTGAATGTCAACTTTGCTTTAATCCGGGGGCCCTAGGCAGCTGCCTGGACTGCCTGCCACTAACGCCGACCCTGTGCAGTGTGAACAGGTCCAAAAGTCTGTGTTGATACATTTAATTAATATATAATAATTTTGCTAATTTGGACCTTCAGCGCTATCTGCAGCCACCACTAGGGGGAGCGTGAACTCTGTAATAAACCAGTCTGCACTAAGCTCCAGAGCTCCCTCTAGTGACAGCTGTAAGCAGCAGACATATTATATGCTGTAGCTTTGACTATGCGGCCCCGTATAAGAAAATCCGAGCTCCGATTGTTATAAAGATATATTAAGAAAGTGATCAGTACGGAATTATGGACTTAAAAATGACATAATGTCAAAAAGTGGAAAATCACTTTAAGTCTTGTGTACTCTTCCCTCCTCATAGCAGACTGGTAAAACAAATCTCCCATATTTATCCCTCGCACAGGCAGATCCTCATGTTAAATTCAGCTCCATTAGGGCCTCGCCTGGCGGAACGTCCTTCACTGTGCACTTGACTCGGAGGCGCAGTGATGCATGACACCGGCAGCGCCGCGTTTATAAAGTGTTAATGGAGGCGAGCTGTAAATGTGACATAGCAGCTATTTATATACAGATTGAAATACAGCGGCAGCGAGGGATGTATAGTGCCAGGGTGCAGAATTAATGGAGTCATTGCTCCGAGGAAACATCTTTCTGTAAATTATTTAAATGTTACTGGCTGCCGTGAAGACGGAGAACTTTCCTCCTCGAGGCCACTCGCGATGGAAGGGGACGAGAGAAGAATTCAGTCCCTTTATGTGAACTTGGAAAAAAATGGATTCATCAAAATTTTAAGAAAGAGCGCCCCTCCTCTCCACAGGTTGTAGGTGGTATTGCAGCTTCATTGAAATGAATGGAGCTGAGCTGTAATATCACACACAACCCATGGATAAGGGGGCGCTCTTTCTGAAAGAAATCGGCCATGTTTTGTGACAATCCCTTTAAAAGGTATGTCCATAAGCCACGTAGAGAAGGGGGCTCCTACACGGGCTTCCCCCCATTAGCCGTGAGCACCCACTGGTACTGGTCCTTAGTAGTCACTGTGCCCCAGAGCTTCATGCACTTACCCAAAACGAAAATTTCGCCATCAACCACAGCAACGCTGAACCGATACTTGGAATAATTCATGGGAGCCAATGGTTTCCACCTATCGGTGACCGGATCGTACTGCAGCAGCCGGTGACTCAACCGGTCGGGTTCATCATCAGGGCGATCGGTCTGCAGATATAGAAGGGGCAGAAATAATATGTCCTTGGGGATCATTACTATCCCCGTCCTGTGTGTCACCCCCGAGTATACGTCACCCCCGAGTATACAGTATGTACACAGTGACTGCACCAGCAGAATAGTGAGTGCAGCTCTGGAGTATAATACAGGATGTGACTCAGGATCAGTAATGTAATGTATGTACACAGTGACTGCACCAGCAGAATAGTGAGTGCAGCTCTGGAGTATAATACAGGATGTAACTCAGGATCAGTAATGTAATGTATGTACACAGTGACTGCACCAGCAGAATAGTGAGTGCAGCTCTGGAGTATAATACAGGATGTAACTCAGGATCAGTAATGTAATGTATGTACACAGTGACTGCACCAGCAGAATAGTGAGTGCAGCTCTGGAGTATAATACAGGATGTAACTCAGGATCAGTAATGTAATGTATGTACACAGTGACTGCACCAGCAGAATAGTGAGTGCAGCTCTGGAGTATAATACAGGATGTAACTCAGGATCAGTAATGTAATGTATGTACACAGTGACTGCACCAGCAGAATAGTGAGTACAGCTCTGGAGTATAATACAGGAGGTAACTCAGGATCAGTAATGTAATGTATGTACACAGTGACTGCACCAGCAGAATAGTGAGTGCAGCTCTGGAAAATAATACAGAATGTAACTCAGGATCAGTAATGTAATGTATGTACCCAGTGACTACACCAGCAGAATAGTGAGTGCAGCTCTGGAGTATAATATAGGATGTAACTCAGGATGACTAATGTAATGTATGTACACAGTGACTGCACCAGCAGAATAGTGAGCGCAGCTCTGGGGTATAATACAGGATGTAACTCAGGATCAGTAATGTAATGTATGTACACGGTGACTGCACCAGCAGAATAGTGAGCGCAGCTCTGGGGTATAATACAGGATGTAACTCAGGATCAGTAATGTAATGTATGTACACAGTGACTGCACCAGCAGAATAGTGAGTGCAGCTCTGGGGTATAATACAGGATGTAACTCAGGATCAGTAATGTAATGTATGTACACAGTGACTGCACCAGCAGAATAGTGAGTGCAGCTCTGGAGTATAATACAGGATGTAACTCAGGATCAGTAATGTATGTACACAGTGACTGCACCAGCAGAATAGAGAGTGCAGCTCTGGGGTATAATACAGGATGTAACTCAGGATCAGTAATGTATGTACACAGTGACTGCACCAGCAGAATAGTGAGTGCAGCTCTGGGGTATAATACAGGATGTAACTCAGGATCAGTAATGTAATGTATGTACACAGTGACTGCACCAGCAGAATAGTGAGTGCAGCTCTGGAGTATAATACAGGATGTAACTCAGGATCAGTAATGTAATATATGTACACAGTGACTGTACCAGCAGAATAGTGAGTGCAGCTCTGGAGTATAATACAGGATGTAACTCAGGATCAGTAATGTAATGTATGTACACAGTGACTGCACCAGCAGAATAGTGAGTACAGCTCTGGAGTATAATACAGGAGGTAACTCAGGATCAGTAATGTAATGTATGTACACAGTGACTGCACCAGCAGAATAGTGAGTGCAGCTCTGGAAAATAATACAGAATGTAACTCAGGATCAGTAATGTAATGTATGTACACAGTGACTGCACCAGCAGAATAGTGAGTACACCTCTGGAAAATAATACAGAATGTAACTCAGGATCAGTAATGTAATGTATGTACACAGTGACTACACCAGCAGAATAGTGAGTGCAGCTCTGGAGTATAATATAGGATGTAACTCAGGATGACTAATGTAATGTATGTACACAGTGACTGCACCAGCAGAATAGTGAGCGCAGCTCTGGGGTATAATACAGGATGTAACTCAGGATCAGTAATGTAATGTATGTACACAGTGACTGCACCAGCAGAATAGTGAGTGCAGCTCTGGGGTATAATACAGGATGTAACTCAGGATCAGTAATGTAATGTATGTACACAGTGACTGCACCAGCAGAATAGTGAGTGCAGCTCTGGGGTATAATACAGGATGTAACTCAGGATCAGTAATGTAATGTACAGTATGTACCCAGTGACTGCACCAGCAGAATAGTGAGTGCAGCTCTGGAAAATAATACAGAATGTAACTCAGGATCAGAAATGTAATGTATGTACCCAGTGACTGCACCAGCAGAATAGTGAGTGCAGCTCTGGAGTGTAATATAGGATGTAACTCAGGATGACTAATGTAATGTATGTACACAGTGACTGCACCAGCAGAATAGTGAGCGCAGCTCTGGGGTATAATACAGGATGTAACTCAGGATCAGTAATGTAATGTATGTACACAGTGACTGCACCAGCAGAATAGTGAGTACAGCTCTGGGGTATAATACAGGATGTAACTCAGGATCAGTAATGTAATATATACACACAGTGACTGCACCAGCAGAATAGTGAGTGCAGCTCTGGAGTATAATACAGGATGTAACTCAGGATCAGTAATGTAATGTATGTACACAGTGACTGCACCAGCAGAATAGAGAGTGCAGCTCTGGGGTATAATACAGGATGTAACTCAGGATCAGTAATGTAATGTATGTACACCGTGACTGCACCAGCAGAATAGTGAGTGCAGCTCTGGAGTATAATACAGGATGTAACTCACGATCAGTAATGTAATGTATGTACACAGTGACTGCACCAGCAGAATAGTGAGTGGAGCTCTGGGGTATAATACAGGATGTAACTCAGGATCAGTAATATAATGTATGTACACAGTGACTGCACCAGCAGAATAGTGAGTGCAGCTCTGGAGTATAATACAGGATCAGTAATGTAATGTATGTACACAGTGACTGTACCAGCAGAATAGTGAGTGCAGCTGTGGAGTATAATACAGGATGTAACTCAGGATCAGTAATATAATGTATGTACACAGTGACTGCACCAGCAG
This sequence comes from Ranitomeya imitator, assembly GCF_032444005.1. Taxonomy (NCBI): domain Eukaryota; kingdom Metazoa; phylum Chordata; class Amphibia; order Anura; family Dendrobatidae; genus Ranitomeya; species Ranitomeya imitator. The sequence continues at coordinate 12,553,652 of NC_091289.1, read as the reverse complement.
AATAGTGAGTGCAGCTCTGGGGTATAATACAGGAGGTAACTCAGGATCAGTAATGTAATGTATGTACACAGTGACTGCACCAGCAGAATAGTGAGTGCAGCTCTAGGGTATAATATAGGATGTAACTCAGGATCAGTAATGTAATGTATGTACACAGTGACTGCACCAGCAGAATAGTGAGTACAGCTCTGGGGTATAATACAGGATATAACTCAGGATCAGTAATGTAATATATACACACAGTGACTGCACCAGCAGAATAGTGAGTGCAGCTCTGGAGTATAATACAGGATGTTACTCAGGATCACTAATGTAATGTATGTACACAGTGACTGCACCAGTAGAATAGTGAGCGCAGCTCTGGGGTATAATACAGGATGTAACTCAGGATCAGTAATGTAATGTATGTACACAGTGACTGCACCAGCAGAATAGTGAGTGCAGCTCTGGAGTGTAATATAGGATGTAACTCAGGATGACTAATGTAATATATGTACACAGTGACTGCACCAGCAGAATAGTGAGCGCAGCTCTGGGGTATAATACAGGATGTAACTCAGGATCAGTAATGTAATGTATGTACACAGTGACTGCACCAGCAGAATAGTGAGTACAGCTCTGGGGTATAATACAGGATGTAACTCAGGATCAGTAATGTAATATATACACACAGTGACTGCACCAGCAGAATAGTGAGTGCAGCTCTGGAGTATAATACAGGATGTAACTCAGGATCACTAATGTAATGTATGTACACAGTGACTGCACCAGCAGAATAGTGAGTGCAGCTCTGGAGTATAATACAGGATGTAACTCAGGATCAGTAATGTAATGTATGTACACAGTGACTGCACCAGCAGAATAGTGAGTGCAGCTCTGGAGTATAATACAGGATGTAACTCAGGATCAGTAATGTAATGTATGTACACAGTGACTGCACCAGCAGAATAGAGAGTGCAGCTCTGGGGTATAATACAGGATGTAACTCAGGATCAGTAATGTAATGTATGTACACCGTGACTGCACCAGCAGAATAGTGAGTGCAGCTCTGGAGTATAATACAGGATGTAACTCACGATCAGTAATGTAATGTATGTACACAGTGACTGCACCAGCAGAATAGTGAGTGGAGCTCTGGGGTATAATACAGGATGTAACTCAGGATCAGTAATATAATGTATGTACACAGTGACTGCACCAGCAGAATAGTGAGTGCAGCTCTGGAGTATAATACAGGATCAGTAATGTAATGTATGTACACAGTGACTGTACCAGCAGAATAGTGAGTGCAGCTGTGGAGTATAATACAGGATGTAACTCAGGATCAGTAATATAATGTATGTACACAGTGACTGCACCAGCAGAATAGTGAGTGCAGCTCTGGGGTATAATACAGGAGGTAACTCAGGATCAGTAATGTAATGTATGTACTCAGTGACTGCACCAGCAGAATAGTGAGTGCAGCTCTGGAGTGTAATGCAGGATGTAACTCAGGATCAGTAATGTAATGTATGTACACAGTGACTGCACCAGCAGAATAGTGAGTGCAGCTCTGGAGTATAATACAGGATGTAACTCAGGATCAGTAATGTAATGTATGTACACAGTGACTGCACCAGCAGAATAGTGAGTGCAGCTCTGGAGTATAATACAGGATGTAACTCAGGATCAGTAATGTAATGTATGTACACAGTGACTGCACCAGCAGAATAGTGAGTACAGCTCTGGAGTATAATACAGGAGGTAACTCAGGATCAGTAATGTAATGTATGTACACAGTGACTGCACCAGCAGAATAGTGAGTGCAGCTCTGGAAAATAATACAGAATGTAACTCAGGATCAGTAATGTAATGTATGTACACAGTGACTGCACCAGCAGAATAGTGAGTGCAGCTCTGGAAAATAATACAGAATGTAACTCAGGATCAGTAATGTAATGTATGTACACAGTGACTACACCAGCAGAATAGTGAGTGCAGCTCTGGAGTATAATATAGGATGTAACTCAGGATGACTAATGTAATGTATGTACACAGTGACTGCACCAGCAGAATAGTGAGCGCAGCTCTGGGGTATAATACAGGATGTAACTCAGGATCAGTAATGTAATGTATGTACACAGTGACTGCACCAGCAGAATAGTGAGTACAGCTCTGGGGTATAATACAGGATGTAACTCAGGATCAGTAATGTAATATATGTACACAGTGACTGCACCAGCAGAATAGTGAGTGCAGCTCTGGAGTATAATACAGGATGTAACTCAGGATCAGTAATGTAATGTATGTACACAGTGACTGCACCAGCAGAATAGTGAGTGCAGCTCTGGAGTATAATACAGGATGTAACTCAGGATCAGCAATGTAATGTATGTACACAGTGACTGCACCAGCAGAATAGTGAGTGCAGCTCTGGAGTATAATACAGGATGTAACTCAGGATCAGTAATGTAATATATGTACACAGTGACTGCACCAGCAGAATAGTGAGTGCAGCTCTGGAGTATAATACAGGATGTAACTCAGGATCAGTAATGTAATGTATGTACACAGTGACTGCACCAGCAGAATAGAGAGTGCAGCTCTGGGGTATAATACAGGATGTAACACAGGATCAGTAATGTATGTACACAGTGACTGCACCAGCAGAATAGTGAGTGCAGCTCTGGGGTATAATACAGGATGTAACTCAGGATCAGTAATGTAATGTATGTACACAGTGACTGCACCAGCAGAATAGTGAGTGCAGCTCTGGGGTATAATACAGGATGTAACTCAGGATCAGTAATGTAATGTATGTACACAGTGACTGCACCAGCAGAATAGTGAGTGCAGCTCTGGAGTATAATACAGGATGTAACTCAGGATCAGTAATGTAATGTATGTACCCAGTGACTGCACCAGCAGAATAGTGAGTGCAGCTCTGGAAAATAATACAGAATGTAACTCAGGATCAGAAATGTAATGTATGTACCCAGTGACTGCACCAGCAGAATAGTGAATGCAGCTCTGGAGTATAATATAGGATGTAACTCAGGATGACTAATGTAATGTATGTACACAGTGACTGCACCAGCAGAATAGTGAGCGCAGCTATGGGGTATAATACAGGATGTAACTCAGGATCAGTAATGTAATGTATGTACACAGTGACTGCACCAGCAGAATAGTGAGTACAGCTCTGGGGTATAATACAGGATGTAACTCAGGATCAGTAATGTAATATATGCACACAGTGACTGCACCAGCAGAATAGTGAGTGCAGCTCTGGAGTATAATACAGGATGTAACTCAGGATCACTAATGTAATGTATGTACACAGTGACTGCACCAGCAGAATAGTGAGTGCAGCTCTGGAGTATAATACAGGATGTAACTCAGGATCAGTAATGTAATATATGTACACAGTGACTGCACCAGCAGAATAGTGAGTGCAGCTCTGGAGTATAATACAGGATGTAACTCAGGATCAGTAATGTAATGTATGTACACAGTGACTGCACCAGCAGAATAGAGAGTGCAGCTCTGGGGTATAATACAGGATGTAACACAGGATCAGTAATGTATGTACACAGTGACTGCACCAGCAGAATAGTGAGTGCAGCTCTGGGGTATAATACAGGATGTAACTCAGGATCAGTAATGTAATGTATGTACACAGTGACTGCACCAGCAGAATAGTGAGTGCAGCTCTGGGGTATAATACAGGATGTAACTCAGGATCAGTAATGTAATGTATGTACACAGTGACTGCACCAGCAGAATAGTGAGTGCAGCTCTGGAGTATAATACAGGATGTAACTCAGGATCAGTAATGTAATGTATGTACCCAGTGACTGCACCAGCAGAATAGTGAGTGCAGCTCTGGAAAATAATACAGAATGTAACTCAGGATCAGAAATGTAATGTATGTACCCAGTGACTGCACCAGCAGAATAGTGAATGCAGCTCTGGAGTATAATATAGGATGTAACTCAGGATGACTAATGTAATGTATGTACACAGTGACTGCACCAGCAGAATAGTGAGCGCAGCTATGGGGTATAATACAGGATGTAACTCAGGATCAGTAATGTAATGTATGTACACAGTGACTGCACCAGCAGAATAGTGAGTACAGCTCTGGGGTATAATACAGGATGTAACTCAGGATCAGTAATGTAATATATGCACACAGTGACTGCACCAGCAGAATAGTGAGTGCAGCTCTGGAGTATAATACAGGATGTAACTCAGGATCACTAATGTAATGTATGTACACAGTGACTGCACCAGCAGAATAGTGAGTGCAGCTCTGGAGTATAATACAGGATGTAACTCAGGATCAGTAATGTAATGTATGTACACAGTGACTGCACCAGCAGAATAGTGAGTGCAGCTCTGGAGTATAATACAGGATGTAACTCAGGATCAGTAATGTAATATATGTACACAGTGACTGCACCAGCAGAATAGTGAGTGCAGCTCTGGAGTATAATACAGGATGTAACTCAGGATCAGTAATGTAATGTATGTACACAGTGACTGCACCAGCAGAATAGAGAGTGCAGCTCTGGGGTATAATACAGGATGTAACTCAGGATCAGTAATGTAATGTATGTACACAGTGACTGCACCAGCAGAATAGTGAGTGCAGCTCTGGAGTATAATACAGGATGTAACTCATGATCAGTAATGTAATGTATGTACACCGTGACTGCACCAGCAGAATAGTGAGTGCAGCTCTGGAGTATAATACAGGATGTAACTCACGATCAGTAATGTAATGTATGTACACAGTGACTGCACCAGCAGAATAGTGAGTGGAGCTCTGGGGTATAATACAGGATGTAACTCAGGATCAGTAATATAATGTATGTACACAGTGACTGCACCAGCAGAATAGTGAGTGCAGCTCTGGAGTATAATACAGGATCAGTAATGTAATGTATGTACACAGTGACTGTACCAGCAGAATAGTGAGTGCAGCTGTGGAGTATAATACAGGATGTAACTCAGGATCAGTAATATATGTATGTACATAGTGACTGCACCAGCAGAATAGTGAGTGCAGCTGTGGAGTATAATACAGGATGTAACTCAGGATCAGTAATATAATGTATGTACACAGTGACTGTACCAGCAGAATAGTGAGTGCAGCTGTGGAGTATAATACAGGATGTAACTCACGATCAGTAATGTAATGTATGTACACAGTGACTGCACCAGCAGAATAGTGAGTGCAGCTCTGGGGTATAATATAGGATGTAACTCACGATCAGTAATGTAATGTATGTACACAGTGACTGCACCAGCAGAATAGTGAGTGCAGCTCTGGAGTATAATACAGGATGTAACTCAGGATCAGTAATGTAATGTATGTACACAGTGACTGCACCAGCAGAATAGTGAGTGCAGCTCTGGAGTATAATACAGGATGTAACTCAGGATCAGTAATGTAATGTATGTACACAGTGACTGCACCAGCAGAATAGTGAGTGCAGCTCTGGAGTATAATACAGGATGTAACTCAGGATCAGTAATGTAATGTATGTACACAGTGACTGCACCAGCAGAATAGTGAGTGCAGCTCTGGAGTATAATACAGGATGTAACTCAGGTTCAGTAATGTAATGTATGTACACAGTGACTGCACCAGCAGAATAGTGAGTGCAGCTCTGGAGTATAATACAGGATCAGTAATGTAATGTATGTACACAGTGACTGCACCAGCAGAATAGTGAGTGCAGCTCTGGGGTATAATACAGGATGTAACTCAGGATCAGTAATGTAATGTATGTACACAGTGACTGCACCAGCAGAATAGTGAGCGCAGCTCTGGAGTATAATACAGGATCAGTAATGTAATGTATGTACACAGTTACTGCACTTTCTGTGTGAAGGTGATTGTATATTTTATGCCCCTTGTGTTCTACCTCCTCTTTGCTCTTCATTATTACGTTCCCCCGTTTTCCCGCTCCTCTTCTGGTTCTGTCCTTTTCCTTTTTTTGCTATTTACATTTCAGCAGAGAATAATCCTTTTTATTGACTTCGAAGCAAAACATGTTCCCCTAATTTGATAAGTAAGAGGCGCGGCGCTGATGAGCGGCTCGTGGAGCTTCGCCTTCCTTCCTGCCATCTGTTTTGAGCGCCGACTGACAAAAGCAGAATGTCTTATATTAATGCCGGTCGTGGTTCATCAATAAACGCCCACCTGCGATGGATGTGATGGGACCCCGTCCATTCTGGCCTCTGCGCCTCTTACATGGGGTAACAGAGCAGTGGTCCTGGGGGTCAGTGCTGCAGCAGCTGGAGGGGCCCCTATACTGATTATGACACATTATGCATTGGGGCCCCATAAAAAATTGTTCCTATGAAACATGTTGCATTATGGGTCTTAACAGTGATTGACAGTTCTGTGGCCGGATGTAAAATGTCTGCGGGGTCCTGCGCCCACCATGTGCCATGTATAATGATGCTGTCACAGAGGGGTCTTTGGGTGACCACCAGCGGTGCACCATCCCCATGGACAGCTGACAGTATGAAAGGGTTAACAGCTCATTATCCTTCCGGCTGAGCTGCAGGTTCCCGGGGGGCGCGGATGGTCCAATGCCCACAGGCTGCTCTCACTGCCCGGCTCTAAGTTGCCTCTGGCATGTGAACAGTGGGCAGATTTTACCTCTTTCCTGTATATATATTTTTTTGCAATATAAATAACTCCGCTCCTGACAAGCTGTCACTTTATAATAGTGCATTAACCCCCTCCGTGCCGGCAGCTCCTGCCAGAACACAAGACACAGTTTAGGAAATTCAGGTAATTATGTCAGAGACTCCTCCGAGATTCTGCCTTATCTTCTGCCTCCCGCTGCAGAAAAATCCAAGTAAGCAGCAGAAGAAGATTTCATCATCGTTGTAGGAACTAAGACCCCAACAGAGCTGTCCCCTACGCTCTCCGACACGGGCAAATCTGCCATATTGTGCTTCCATAGGGTTATATGGAAGAAGAAGAAATTGATGGGTCCTATAGAAAAAACACTACATGCCCCATCCACCGATGGCGCCGGCACCATGGGACAAGTAGGGTAAGGGCAAATCTGCTGGGTGGACATGAGCGAATCAATTTGTAAGACTCTAATCCAGAAGTCCCATCAGTTATCCCATCAGTGGTCCCATCAGTGGTGCCATCAGCAGTTCCATCAGTGGTCCCATCAGTATTTCCATCAGTAGTCCCATCAATCGTTCCATCAGCGGTCCCATCAGTGGTCCCATCAGCGGTCCCACCAGTGGACCCATCAGTGGATCCTTGAGCAGTCTCATCAGTGGTCCCATCAATGGTCCCATCAGCGGTCCTATCAGTGGACTCATTAGCGGTCCCATTGGTGGTCCCATCAGTGGTCCCATCAGCTGTCCCACCAGTGGACCCATCAGTGGATCCATCAGCAGTCTCATCAGTGGTCCCATCCGCAGTCCCACCAGTGGACCCATCAGTGGATCCATCAGCAGTCTCATCAGTGGTCCCATCAATGATCCCATCAGCAGTCCTATCAGTGGACCCATCAGCAGTCTCACCAGTGGACCCATCAGTGGATCCATCAGCAGTCCCATTGGTGGTCCCATCAGTGGTCCACTGGACGGAAGCCCTGAGAACCACCACCTTTCCATGGCTGCTCCTTGGAGGTCCGTGACATCTTTATTGCGGTTTGATGGACACATGACATTGTACCAGGCTGGCTAATTGAAACAGATGCCTCGGATGCCAACCGGCAGGTAGGGGGTGGTCCTCAAGGCTACCTATCCGGTATCTGTGCACTACTGAGGGGGACGCTGGTCCAGGATCCTACCAATATATTCGCTCATCTCTACTCCTGGGGTTAAGAATGTAGAACTCCATCATGGTCTGATAAATGAGACTACTGCGTCCCGAAGACGCACCGTACCTTTAGGAGTAAACTGTGCTGCCATCTATGCACCTCCAGACATATACTGTGCTGCTAGATGGTCCCAATATACTGGACAATCAAGCCCCCCAAAATAGTTCTATCCCAGACCACTAACTCACCACTTCTCACTTATGGTGGTCACCGTACACCACATCCCGGCGCTGGCTGGAGTTATGACCCCCTACACCAGGTGCCCAAAATGTAAGAGGACCTATAATCCCCCCCATGTTCAGACTCTTTTCCCTCTTTCTATGTGCAGGAATTACTTTTTCTCTTCCCATTATCACTTTTAGTTTACTTCTTTGTTAGTTTTGATTTTTATGCTCCATGTTCTGACTTAAAGGGGTTCACAAAAGTGGTGCCCAAATGACAACAAGCACAGATCGTTCTCGTCCGGTCCGGCACTTTCTCTCTGCAGCTGATTTAGCTACAGTGGTGACTTCGTGACTACAGCGTACATCACCGCTGTGGCCAATCATTGAGCTCAGCTCAGTGACTGACCGCAGTGGTGATTGGTGCTGTACTCATGCGTTGGATCTGCGGAGGGTGAGTAATATCTGTGTTTGTTGTTTTACAACTCTGCAGCAGTATAAAGCTTCATTAAAGCATGGCGGAGGGCATCTTACAGGACAGAAGAGGGATTTCAGACTACCGTAGAGTCCAGTGTACGATGCAGATAAGCTGGAGCCACTGACCATGGAGACTTATGTTACTTTCTATATATATAGGCTGTATATATCCGGTTATACACACGCTCCATTCCGTTTTCAGCGGCTTCGCCTCCGCTGTCCTGAATGAAGCATTGAGCTTCCTCCAGAGCTGCATTCTCCTGCTGTAAGGATTTATATATATGTCCTTCTAGGCTGTATGTGACATTGTTTGCATATAGGTCTGAAGTTCACCGGCTGTGATTTATGGGCTCTGTCGCCTTTAACAAATGTCTTGTATCATCTCGCAGCTCTGTGGATTGTCTCACACTATGACCAGGAGGATGTAAAATTCTACGTGAGTCTGGGGTGCGGATAATAAAATCAGACCAACCCTATAAAAATTATCTTCTTTCAGGTGAAAAATCCTTAATTCTGCCAATCATTTGTCTCATAGCTATCAGTGGTCTTTCCTGCAGCTCCCCCGCAGGAAGAAAGAGGTATGGCATCTTACAAACATATCTGTTATCTCCCACTAACCTGTAGTGTCCAGCCACCCATCACATACAGCTTATTGTTGAGCGTGACCACAGCGTGGCAGGCCAAAGGAAGGGGCAGCGGGGCCACGCTCCTCCAGGTGTCCGTGTCCGCCAAGTATTTGTCCACACAGTTGGTAACGACATATTGGTTTTTCAGCTTCATTTGGCCTCCAATCAGGTAAAGGTCATTATGAACAGTGCCCAAAGCGTACAGCTCCCGGAAGTCCGCAGTGCACAGCTTCTCCCAGCAGTAGTTACCTCGGTTGTGATACCTGGTGATGAAATGATTGCAAGAAATTTTATAGATTTCAAACAAGTGCATTTATTTCACACTTGCTGACATAAGTCATTTATTTCCCCCAACTTTCTCAGACTCCTGCATGGATCCTTCGCTGCGTGGATGTCAGATGGAGCCTGGGTGTCGGGTCTTATGGGTGCTACTGGGGTGACCTTGTTGGAAGCAGCGATGCTGACCAAAATAAAAGCCACGATAGTGACCATATTGGAAGCCATGATGGTGATGAAAATAAAAGTTCATGATATTGACCATATTGCAAGCCATGATGGTGACCAAAATGAAAGCTGTGAGGGTGACCATATTGGAAGTGGTGATGGTGGCCATATTGGAAGCGGTGATGGTGATCAAAATAAAAGCTGTGATAGTGACCATATTGGAAGCCGTGATGGTGATCATATTGGAAGCCGTGATATTGACCATACTGGAAGCAATGATGGTGACCATCTTGTAAGGCGTGATGGTGACCATATTGAAAGAAGTTATGGTGACTATATTGTAAGCCATGATGGTGACCATATTAAATGCGGTGAGGGTCATCATATTGTCATCTTGATGGTGACCATCTTGTAAACTGTGATGGTGACCATATTGAAAGTGGTGATGGTCATCATATTGGAAACTTTGATGATGACCATATTGGAAGCCGTGATGGCAACCATATTGGAAGCTGCGATGGTGACCATATTGGAAGCCATGATGGTGACCATATTGAAAGCAGTGATGGTGACCATATTGAAAGCAGTGATGGTGACCATATTCAAAGCAGTGATGGTGACCATATTGGAAGCCGTGATGGTGAACATGATTAAAGCTGTGATTGTGACCATATAGGAAGCTATGACGGTGACCATAATTAAAGCTGTAATTGTGACTATATTGGAAGCCATGATAATGACCATATTGAAAGCCACCATATTGGAAGTTGTGATGTGACCATAATTAAATCAATGATCATGACCATTTTAGAAACCATGATGGCTACCATTTTGTAAGTAGTGATGGTGACCATAATTAAAGATGTGATGGTGACCATATTGCAAGTCATGCTGCCAACAATATTGCAAGTCAGGATGGTTACCATATTGGAAACAATGATGGCAACCACAGTAGAAGCAATGATCGTGACCATACGAAAAGCAATGATGATGACCATATTGCAAACAATCATGAACGCCATATTGGAATTAATCATTTATGACAATACTAGAAGCAGTGATGGTGACAATATTGGAAGACATGATGGTGACCCTACTGGAAGCCGTCATGAAGACCAGATTGGAAACAATGGGGCCAACCTTTTTTTTAGAAGCAATAATGGTGACATAACTGGAGGCAACGATGGTGACCACAATGAAAGCAAAGATGGTGACAATGTTGATAGTGAACATATTGGTTGTCACCAGCAAATAACAGAATATTTAGGGCAGATTTGTTCCTCTTCTTTAAATTAATATGAGCAGAAGACTAGATAGATCCTGACAAAACCGACCAAATCCCATATGAAAGAGAAGAAGGTGGGAAAAATAATTGCCTTCAGCCTATTTTGAGAATAAAACAAACATTAATACGAATGCTGCCGATTCCTTCAGGATTTTGTTATTGCGCTCTTTATTTTTAGTGCTGAACGTTCTCAGAACTGGAACCTTTAATGTTCTCCTTGCTTAGTGCTCCCATGTGTCCTGCTAGGAAGCTTCTCATTCAGTCATCCAATATCCGCAACTCACCGTCCTTGTCCTCTCCGAATTTACACATCTAATGATACAGTTATTAATGGGAACTCGAGAAGATGTTCAAGCTGGAAATTAACTAGAGGAACATAAACATGAGGTTTGTAAGGTTAAGGTATAAAGTTAGCATAAGGCTATTCTCACGATGTGACGGTCTGAAGTAAGGGAGAGGGGCCTAAAACTGTCCCTGGAACTGGGAGCCTGGTTATCCCTGTCCCAGGGGTACTCTTAATGGTAGAGAGGCCTGGGTCTCCAACCTTACTATGCTCCTGTTAACCCCTAATCTGTCCCCTGCTACATCCCATGAGGCAGGGGACAGAAATTTAAGAGAAATAAGATACAAAGACCGACAGGGTTAACTGAAAACCACTATCATACAAAATACTCACCAAAATAGGGAGGAGAATAGGGAAAGAGAGGAATAAACAAACTAAATAGGAATAAAGAGATAAATACTCACAAAAGTACTGCACACAAAACACTCGAGCAACTACTCCCAACTCCAGCAATACACAGCTCAACACTTCCAGGAAGAAGATTCTTTCATCAGCAAGGAAGAAAAGATGCAATCTGTGTGTCATCAGTGTACACGTGTGTGGGAAGCTTTGCAGACATGTCAACGTGCTTTGCTCATGGACACACGGTCCATGGAAACACACTGAAAAGTCACTATTACAACATAGATCTGTGGAGCTACAAAGACTTACAACGTAATTGTGACTTCTGGTTCACATGTAAAGTCCAGTAATATTCGGTGAGTCGGAATTTCAGTCACGTAAGTGAGAGGAGGACCAGAGCAGTGCTGGAAACCTGAGAAGACGGTGGTCGATGAATGTAGTAACGCACTTACAATATATTACATATACATTTAGATGGGTTTAGGGAATAATACATTTTGTGGGATGCTCCTTTAAACTTGGCGAAATTATGATATTGACCATTACGTTGGGAAACAACTGCATTTGTCATTGGGAAAAAATAGCATTCTACTGACCTGCAGATCTCGATACGACTGTTCTTTTGCCTGGACATCCTCACAGCTGTTGCTTCTCCGGCCAATATAATATCATTGTTTTCGGTCACCACGCCCGTCATCACTGAGCCCAGCACCTCTCCTTGTTTTGGAGATGGCATGTAACATATTCTCCCCGTCGTAGGAGCAAAGCAAAAACTGGCATCTCCAAAACTTCCATATTTTGACCTGATGCCCGAGGCATTATTGCCAAGACAGAGGAGAAGACTTGTGGTCTCCATTCCATAGCGGAGACTTAGAGACACTTGAGTAGACTTCTCAATGGTTTCCAGGGCCTCTTCAACCATGTCGTAGCACTGGGCATTACACAAGAGGACGGTGTTCCTTTTCCGAGCTTCTCGAAGGAAAGATGGACTGACAAGTAGTAACCTTACTTGTTTCAAGAGATCAAGAAGGTGTTGGGATCTTAGATTCTTGTCATAGTTCACCCATCTTAGAACTAGGTCTAGGATGGTCTCTTCACGAGAAACGTTCAGGTCATCAGACATGATCATGGCCATCAATTGTTGAAAGTCAACTTCTAGTATCTCCTCGTGAAGGCCAACCTCACTAAAGTGTTGATATAAGTATTTCTTGGACTTTTCTTCTAAGTCATCTGCACTTATTTGCTTGGCAAAGTAGAAGATGCCAATACAGTTGGATGCATCCATATGGTCCATCATGTACGTCTGACACATCTTGAAAACATCATCCATCTGCATGAAATAAGCGGCGGTGGCTACTCCTTGGACAGTTAGGTTGTTGATGTAGAGTAGTGACGTATACATGTACTCCAAGATGATAGAGACACTTCCAGCAGTGATGTCATGAAGAGACACTTCCGCCTGGTTACATTCTACCAAACCACAGGTGAACATGGCCTTGTAATACGGACTGAATGAGGCCAACACCACCCGGTGACACGGAAACCTCTGTCCCTCAGCAACCAGGACTACGTCAATCAGCTCTGCTGAGGCGCGCATCCCGTTCATATGTTCCAAAAGTTTATGACTGTGTTGATGTTTACATTTCATATCAAAGTTCATCTCCATGATGAGAAATGGTGGACAACAAGGTTAATCACGTACCGAAGGGAAAGGATTACGTTCAGTTCAGATTACCTGTAACAGGAGATAATCCGGAGACGTGAATGGGAAATAGAAAGAAACATGTAAGAACAACTTTTATTAACAATAATTTTGTAAATAACATCAGGTTTAGTGACTACAAAATAGTAAAAAATATAGATTGTGGTTTTATCTGTAGATCAAATTGAAAGATTGAAAAGCTGATTAATCCATCCGCCCATCTATCCATCCGCCCATCAATCCAGCCATCCATCTATTCATCCGCCCATCAATCCATCTGCCCACCTATCCATCTGTTCTTCTATCCATCCACCCATCTATCTGCCCATCAATCCATCCGCTCATCTATCCAGCCACCCATCTATCCATCCGCCCATCTGTCCATCCGCCCATCAATCCAGCCATCCATCTATTCATCTGCCCATCTGCTCATCTATCCATACGCCCATCTATCCATCTGCCCATCTATCCATCCACCCATCAGTCCATCCGCCCCTCTATTCATCTGCCCATCTATCCATCTGCTCATCTATCCATACATCCATCTATCCATCCCCCCATCTATCCATCCGCCCATCTATCCATCTGCCAATCTATCCATCCGCCCATCAATCCATCCGCCCATCTATCCATCCGCCCATCTATCCATCCGCCCATCTATCCATCTGCCAATCTATCCATCCACCCATCTATCCATCCGCCCATCTATCCATCAGCCCATCTATCCATCAGCCCATCAATCCATCCGCCCATCTATCCATCCGCCCTTCAATCCATCCGCCCATCTATCCATCCGCCCATCTATCCATCTGCCCATCTATCCATCTGCCCATCTATCCATCCGCCCATCTATCCATCAGCCCATCTATCCATCAGCCCATCTATCCATCTGTCCATCTATCCATCAGCCCATCAATCCATCCGCTTATCTATCCATCCGCCCATCTGTCTATCCGCCCATCTATCCATCCGCCCTTCAATCCATCCTCTCATTTATCCATCTGCCCATCTATCCATCCGCCATCAATCCATCCGTTCATCTGTCCATCTATCTATTTATCATCTATTATCTATCCACCCATCCATCCATCCATCCATCTATCTAATCTGTTGAGAAAACCTTTACAAGATGTCTGTCTATCTTTATGTCCATCTCATATCAATCGATTGATTCCCCAGATTCATCTATGTATCTATGACCGCCCAATTTTTTTTAATGCCCAGAAATCTGCAACAGCATATGGCAGTCGGCTAATAGACCCATCACAGTTTTCACCTCTTCGCTAATTCCCACGAGATGATTATTTTTCGCTTTTTGACAGTGCACCCGGGCGGATCGTGCACAAGATGTTTCTTTTACTCTTTGTTTTCATGTTCTAATTGCTATAATGTTGCACTTATATTTCAGAAATAAATTAATACTTTGGTTTTAATGAGGCTCCGCAGTCATAATCTCTCTCTCTCTACCGAGATAAAAGGATGGAAATGTGCAGTCGGAGGTAATACTGATGTGGATGAAACATTTCTAATAAAAGGGTAAATAGAAAAGTAAACAAAGAAAGATACATTGTAGCATACGCCAACCTTGCCAACCAATCAGGTGAGCCTATAGAAGTCATGTGACATTCCTGCTACATTGACTCCAGTTCCTCAGAGTCAATGGGGCAGAACTCAACTTATTTGTAGTATTATCAAAAGTTCTTCAAGTACTAAACATACTTTGTGTGTCAATTCCTCACCATTAATAAGATCTCTGCTTCATGTCTGTGTATGGAAATAATCTTGATTCTCTTTGAGCTTGTACAGACCAAATACTTCTTGCAATCGATCACTTCCTTATTCCAATAGTATCCAGCCCAGATAATCTTCTGCCAGCTAAAGGATCGGAACATCGGACTGGTACATCATTTACTGCACCGATACATTGTAACAGATTATCAGAACAGGAGTGTGGTCGGCACTGATGATGTGTTTCGCTCACAGAGGATTGTCTGATTGGACACCATTGTAGAAACCCCTCAGTATTAGATTAATGTTGTTCTTACAGGGAAGCAAGAATGCTCTCATTCACTGACAACATGCAGAGGGCTTGTAAAGGTCGAAAAATTGAAATCCAAAGTATATTACAACATTTTGCTAAACTATATTTACAAAAGGATACTGATAACTTGGAATTCATGTTTCTGAACTACGTAGGATGGGCTACGAATATCTGATCCCAGGAAGCCCCATTTAAAGGGAACCTGTCACCCCGTTTTTTCAGATTGAGATATAAATACTGTTAAATAGGGCCTACGCTGTGCGTTACTATAGTGTATGTAGTGTACCCTGATTCCCCACCTATGCTGAGAAATACATTACCAAAGTCGCCGTTTTCGCCTGTCAATCAGGCTGGTCAGGTCGGGTGGGCGTGGTGACATCGCTCCTTTCTTCCCCAGCTTTCCGTTGGTGGCGTAGTGGTGTGCGCATGTCGCAGTGACGAATCCACTGCGCGCACGTGAAGAAGCAGCGCGCGATCTGCGCTATTACCCCTGTTATCAGTGGGGGCGGCCATCTTCCTGGGGCCGCGCGAGCGCAGATGGAGTGCTCTGCTGCACGGGGCTTCAGGAAAATGGCCGCGGGATGCCGCGCGTGCGCAGAAGAGATCACGGCGGCCATTTTCCCAAAGCCGAGTTTGACCTGTCTATTATGTGTATGTTGGCTGGGATTTATCAGGCTGCCAATAGCAACCAATCACAGCTCAGCTTCTATTTTGCTACTGTTAATTAATCTGAGCTCTGATTGGTTAATGTAGGCAACAAAGGACATTCTCAGTTTAACAAAGCTTATGTAAGGTAATAGCATGGTGTTATGGTGTGTTGGTGGAAAGGCTGATGTCAGTCACATTACCTCTATGTGAGAGGATATGGAAACTGCCAGTTACAGACTATTTTTACCACAATAATGCCTCATAAGAAAAGGAATTCCATGGCACGAATGTCAGCTGATGCGAAAAGAAAAGCTGCATTACGGGCCATTGAAAAATGTGAAGACCGAGAAACAAGGCTGACACACATGAGAACAGCAGCTGCTTCCTCAAGAGCCAATGAACTTTCTGAGCAGAGGGAAGTGAGGCTTGCAGACAAGAGAACAAGAGCTGCTTCCTCAAGGGCCAATGAACTTTCTGAGGAGAGGGAAGTGAGGCTTGCAGACATGAAAACAAGAGCTGCTTCCTCAAGAGCTAATGAACTTTCTGAGGAGAGGGAAGTGAGGCTTGCAGACAAGAGAACAAGAGCTGCTTCCTCAAGGGCCAATGAACTTTCTGAGGAGAGGGAAGTGAGGCTTGCAAACGAGAACAAGAGCTGCTTCCTCAAGGGCTAATGAACTTTCTGAGGAGAGGGAAGTGAGGCTTGCAGACATGAAAACAAGAGCTGCTTTCTCAAGAGCTAATGAACTTTCTGAGGAGAGGGAAGTGAGGCTTGCAGACAAGAGAACAAGAGCTGCTTCCTCAAGGTCTAATGAACTTTCTGAGGAGAGGGACGTGAGGCTTGCAGACAAGAGAACAAGAGCTGCTTCCTCAAGGGCCAATGAACTTTCTGAGGAGAGGGAAGTGAGGCTTGCAGACAAGAGAACAAGAGCTGCTTCCTCAAGGGCCAATGAACTTTCTGAGGAGAGGGAAGTTAGGCTTGCAGACATGAAAACAAGAGCTGCTTCCTCAAGAGCTAATGAACTTTCTGAGCAGAGGGAAGCGAGGCTTGCAGATAAGAGAAGAGCTGCTTCCTCAAGAGCCAATGAACATTCTGAGGAGAGGGAAGCGAGGCTTGCAGATAAGAGAAGAGCTGCTTCCTCAAGGGCCAATGAGTCATCTCAGCAGAGAGAAGGCCGACTTGCCACTAAGAGAATTGCTATTTCTTCCACCAGGGCACAGGAGATGGTTGGAGATTTGAAACATGCTGCCTTTTGTTACCAGTCAGACATAAACTATCAGGATAATCCTAAAGTTCAGATAGGAAAAATAGATGTGGTCTGCATGTACTGCAGTGCCCTGAAATGGAAAGATGAACCGCCAGGTTTATGCTGTGCAAATGGCAAGATAAAACTTCCACCTCTCCTGTCACCACCAGATCCCCTAAAGTCTCTGATGACGGGTACCAGTACAATATCAAAGCATTTCTTGGACATCATCAGGAAATACAACTCCTGCTTCCAAATGACATCATTTTGTGCAACAAAAGAATTCAGGATTTATGCCGACATTTAAAGTTCAAAGACAGTTTCACCACTCAATTGGCTCACTGCTTCCATTACAAGGAGAAGAACCTCAATTTCTTCAACTCTTATTCATGGGAAATGCAGAAGCCGAGGCTCAGCGGAGATGCTCTTTAATTCCTAACACTCGCCTTGATGTTGTCACTATTTTGCAGCAGTTCCTTCACTCCAACCATCCATATGTTCATCTTTTCAAGACTGCACTTGAATGCATTGCAAATGACGATTACAAGGTTGTCATTCGAGCTGACAAAACACCACAAGGTGAGCATCAGCGACGTTTCAATGCTCCCACATTTGATGAGGTAGCCATCTTGATTGTAGGTAATGGTGACATATTGCTTCACAAAGGGAACAATAGTTTGCAACAAGTAGCAGAAACTCACAGGTCCTATGATGCACTGCAATATCCAGTCATCTTTTGGCAGGGACAGGATGGCTATCACTTTGGAATACCTTAGGCTACGTTCACACTAGCGTTATGCTAGTGTGCGTCGGGTTAGCGTCGGGCGACGCAGCGGCGACGCACGCGTCATGCGCCCCTATATTTAACATGGGGGACGCATGCGTTTTTGTTTGTTGCGTTGTGCGATGCATGCGTCTTTTTTGCCGCAAGCGTCGGACCAAGAAAACGCAACAAGTTGCATTTTTCTTGCGTCCGATTTTCGGCAAAAAACGACGCATGCGTCGCAAAACGCAGCGTTTTTGCGTGCGTTTTGCCGCGTTTTTGCGTGCGTTGTGCGTTGCGTCGCCGACGCAGCGGCGCACAACGCTAGTGTGAACGTAGCCTTAGACAGATCATACAACAGGCAACCCTTCAGGAAAAAAAGTGTCTTCCATGGACTTCTATGCATATAGGATCATGACAAGATTTGCAGAGGAAAATCACATCTTGAAATGCAAACACCTCTTCTGTTATGATCTGGTGGTTTAGGAGCAACATGGGACGAGCTCTGAAGGAAGTGGTATCTGTACTGACCGCAGTCCCTAAGCTCAACACAACACTAGAAGCAGCCGTGGGATGCTCCTGACACTCCCTAGGCATCTCGTCACAGCCTGAGAACTAACTACCCCTAAAGATAAAAACAGGAAAACTATCTTGCCTCAGAGAAAATCCCCAAAGGATAGATTAGCCCCCACAAGTAATGACTGTGAGTGGAGAGGGAAAAGACATACACAGAATGAAACCAGGATGAGCACAGGAGGCCAGTCTAGCTAGATAGATAGGACAGGATGGAATACTGTGTGGTCAGTATAAAACACTACAAAAAATCCACACAGAGTTTACAAAAATCTCCACACCTGACTAAAGGTGTGGAGGGTAAATCTGCTTCCCAGAGCTTCCAGCTACACAGAATTAATTCATACTGACAAGCTGGACAAACATAGAAAGCACAGAACGGATAAGTCCACAACCTGTGGACAAAAAAGAGCAAGCAAGGACTTAGCTTTGCTGAACTGGTCAGGATAACAGGGAAATCCAAAGAGATGTGAATCCAACCAGGAACCATTGACAAGTGGCACTGGCTGAAGAGAGAGCCAGGCTAAATAGCCGAGCAGAAAGACAATCAGTGGAAGCAGCTGCAGACTGCTAAATCCAAGGAGCAGCCATACCACTTAAAACCACTGGAGGGAGCCTAAGAGCAGAACTCACAAAAGTGCCACTTACAACCTCCGGAGGGAGCCCAAGAGCGGAATTCACAACACTCTTCCACCACTTCATTGTTGACATGTATGCAAAGATTGAGAGTGAACGTCTTTTATATATCCGACTAAATCAAAAGAAGCTCAGGGCTAGAGGAATATATTCACCTTAGAGATGCTGTGGCAAATGATGCCGATCCAAAAGAGTTGGGGAAAATGGTTATTCTTCCATCAGCTGTCACTGGAAGCCCACGACACATGCATGAATACACACAGGATGCAATGACTTATGTGAGAAAGTATGGCCGTCCAGATCTTTTCATCACCTTTACTTGCAATCCTGCCTGGGAGGAAATTGGAGGGCACCTGTTGCCGGGCCAAGAAACAGTGAATCGCCATGACCTTATTGCTCGGGTTTTTAAACAGAAACTTTCAAAATTGACTAATCTCATCACAAAATCACATATATTTTTGGTGAGACGCAGTGCTGGATGTATTCAGTTGAATGTCAAAAAAAGAGGCCTTCATCACGCCCACATCTTGATCTGGCTGAAGCAAAAAATACAGCCTACCGAAACTGACAATATCATCAGTGCCGAACTGCCAGACCTTCAGATTGACCCATTGCTGTTGGACACCATCGCAAAAATCATGATCCATGGTCCGTGTGGGAGTCTCAACAAAAATTCTCCCTGTATGATTGATGGCAGGTGTTCAAAGCATTACCCACGATCCCTGGTCCAAGAAACCCAAACAGGACAAGATGGATATCCAGTCTACCGAAGAAGAAAGCCAGGGGATGGTGGTTTTACAGCAAACTCAAAATGCGTGTTGGATCATCACTCCAAGAGATAGAAATTGACAACAGGTGGGTAGTGCCTTAGAAACCTTGGCTCTCAAAAATCTTCCAGGCCCACATAAATGTCGAATCTGTGAAATCAATCAAGTATATCTGCAAATATGTCCACAAAGGAAGTGATCAAGCAGTTTTTGAACTCCAGAAAAATGGACCTATTATTGATGAAGTGGAGGCATTCCAGATGCAGCGATGAAGCTGTTTGGAGAATACTAGGATTCTCCATTCATGAGCGCTACCCACCAGTGGTGCATCTGAGTGTGCACTTGGAAGATGGGCAGAGAATTTATTTTAACCTAGCAAACTTGCAGCAGCAGCTCCTAACACCACCTAAGACCACCCTCTTGGCATTTTTTGAGCTATGTCAACAAGACCCTTTTGCAAAAACAATTCTTTATTGTGATTTACCAAAGTACTACACTTGGAATGCCTCCAGAAAAAACACTGGAACGGGGGCTTGATATTGAAGGCTATCCAGGGGAGAAAGCATCTGATACTCTTGGTCGCGTCTACACTGTTCATCCGTCAAATGCAGAGTGCTTCTACCTGCGCAGGTTTCTTCATGTTGTCAAAGATCCTACATCATTTTCTGACCTGAAGACCGTCGGAGGCCA
This sequence comes from Ranitomeya imitator, assembly GCF_032444005.1. Classification (NCBI taxonomy): domain Eukaryota; kingdom Metazoa; phylum Chordata; class Amphibia; order Anura; family Dendrobatidae; genus Ranitomeya; species Ranitomeya imitator. The sequence goes on along the minus strand of NC_091289.1, from coordinate 12,533,060 downwards.
TGTGTGTGAAACATTCAGGGAAGCTTGCCAAAGAAAAGGACTTCTGGAAAATGATGGACAGTGGGACATGACCCTCAGTGAAGCAGCAGCCACACAAACCCCAAAGCGACTGAGACACCTCTTTGCTATTATTCTAACAACCTGTAGCGTTTCAAATCCTCCTGGGATTTGGACAAAGTACAAAACCGATCTCAGTGAGGACATCCTCCTGCAGATTACAAGGGAAAATCCTCAGCAACTCATCAACGTCACCGAGGAAATGTTCAATGAAACTTTAATGCTCCTTGAAGATCAGTGCATAGCAATGTCAGGAAAAGCCTTACAGTTGCTTGGTTTGCCTGCTCAAATAAGAAATCCTGAAGGCATCCAAACGTGTAGGGAGATTTTCATAGAAACAAACTACGATATTGATGAACTGACAGCATTTGTGTCTCAGAACGAGCCAATATTGGTGCCAGATCAGAGGGACGCCTATAACTACATCACAAGTTTCAGTGAAACCAACAAAGGTGGGAATGTCTTCCTTGATGCTCCAGGTATACAAAAAAACCCTGTTTGGGAGAGAAGAACAGACAAATTGCGGCGCCCTAAGTGCGTAAACACAATATTATAGTCTTTAAAGGGTGCACAATTTTATGCACTCACCTGATAAAAGACTAAAATGGCTTTAGATCGTGTATCCTCCAAATTCCCTCTGAGATACTTTTCAATATACAGGGCTTGCAGCTTGCCTCGGGTGGATCCAAGTGAGAGAGCCAGAGTAAGGCTCACACAGGATGAGTAGTTCAAGAAAAGCACATCCAGCCCATGAATGGCAGCGCTTCCCAGGACTCACATTCAAAGATGATATTTCATATTTTTTTATTTCATAACTTAAAATAGAAGAGATACAACGCGTTTCGGATACAGTATATATCCTTCTTCAGGTATCATAAAAACACAGTACTGTGTTTTTATGATACCTGAAGAAGGATATATACTGTATCCGAAACGCGTTGTATCTCTTCTATTTTAAGTTATGAAATAAAAAAATATGAAATATCATCTTTGAATGTGAGTCCTGGGAAGCGCTGCCATTCATGGGCTGGATGTGCTTTTCTTGAACTTGATGCTCCAGGTGGAACAGGAAAGACATTTGTAATCAACTTGCTCCTGGCAAAATTTCGACAGCAAAAAAAGATTGCACTTGCCGTGGCATCTTCTGGAATTGCAGCTACGCTTTTAAAAGGTGGCAGGACAGCACATTCGACATTCAAACTACCACTTAACCTGTCTCATAGTGACGGCCCCGTGTGTAATATTGCCAAGGGGTCAGGACTGGCCAAATTGCTTCAAAAATGCAGCGCCATCATTTGGGATGAATGCACCATGTCGCACAAAATGGCTCTGGAAGCAGTGGACAGACTGCTGCAAGACCTGCGTAGCAACAAATATATCATGGGAGGAGTAGTTGTTGTTTTGGCAGGTGACTTCCGCCAAACACTACCTGTTATTCCAAGATCAACCCCTGCAGACGAACTCAATGCCTGTCTCAAAGTATCGTACCTATGGAGAAAAGTAAAGAAAATGTCACTGACCACAAACATGAGGGTCTACATGACAGGCGATGTTTCTGCTGGACTGTTTTCGAGCCAGCTGTTGACTATTGGAGATGGCAAGGCACCAGTAAACTCAACCACTGGACAGATCACCTTCCATTGAGGAGTTGAAAGCAAAGGTTTTTCCAAACATTCAACTCCACTTCAAAAATTCTGGCTGGCTGTGTGAAAGGGCTATTCTAGCTCCCAAAAATTACAGCGTCAACAAGATCAATCTTCAAATTCTAAATCTCCTTCCAGGTGTGTGCACAACCTACAAGTCAGTGGATACAATAATAGACCCTGCTCAAGCATTATTTTATCCAACGGAGTTCCTCAATTCTTTGGAGCTCTAAGTACTTCCTCCTCACAACCACCTCTTTCTAAAACCTGGAGCACCTATTCTGCTATTGAGAAATTTGGATCCACCAAAGCTGTGTAATGGAACAAGACTCTTGATTAAGAACCTGTTTCCACATGTAATTGAGGCGACCATTTTGACAGGATGTGCCACAGGAGAAGATGTTTTCATTCCAACAATTCCTCTCATTCAATCTGATTTGCCTTTAGATTTTAAACGCCTCCAGTTTCCTGTTCGACTGGCATTTGGTATGTCCATCAACAAGGCTCAGGGACAGTCCTTGAAAGTAGTTGGAATCGATTTACAATCTCAAAGCTTTTGTCATGGTCAACTTTATGTGGCCTGTTCAAGAGTTGGAACAGCCAAAAATCTGTTCGTCTTTGCACCTGAAGGAAAAACTAAGAATGTCGTTTATCAAAAGGCTCTCAAATAAGTAGTAGAAGATTACTTCGCATTACTTGGCTTGTTTAGTTAAATCTGTGTGGAATATCTCTGATGTTGAGATATATGTTGTGAAATGCTTAGTTTTTGCCTTTTAATAATTACATTTCTATCTATTAGTTTTGTGGTTTTTGTGTGCAGAATAAATTTTGGTTAACACATTCTATTTTGCTAACAGCAGTTATTAACCCGGGCGAAGCCGGGAAGTACAGTTAGTATACTAATAAATATCTGCATCTCACGTCTCATTCACACGTCCTTTATTTAAGATTTGCAAAAAAAAATTGGGGAGTACTTGTGGCCCCTGTTATGGCGCTTTCACGCTGGGTTTTGGTACTTGGGGCCCCTGTTAGCATGCTTTCACGCTTTGTTTTCGTACTTAGGGCCCCTGTTAGGCTGCTTTCACACTGCGTTTTGGTACTTGGGGCCCCTGTTAGGATGCTTTCTTGCTGCATTTTGGTACTTGGGCCCCCTGTTAGGATGCTTTCACTCTGCATTTTGGTACTTGGGGCCCCTGTTAGGATGCTTTCACGCTGTGTTTTGTGTTGTGAATTCTGCTCTTGGGCTCCCTCCGGTGGTTGTTGATGGTAATGCAGTTATTCCTGAGCAGCAGTCTTGGACAGGTGTTTCTGCTAATTGCAATTCTGACTGGGGTATTTAGCTGTGCAGGACTCATTAGTCCTTGCCAGTAGTCAATGTTCCTTTGGAAGTGTTGGTCCTCTGCCTGGCCTCTCCTGCTTGCTGCCAATTCAGCTAAGATAAGTGTTTGCTTAATTTTTTGACACACTGCTGTGTGTTTATTTTCTGTGCTTATCTTGTTTCTATTTTGTTCCTGCTAGACTGTGCCTGATGTTTTTCTCAGTCTAGTTGGACTCGCTGGAGTCGCAGATATACTCTCCACATCTTTAGTTAGGTGGTGGAGTTTTTGTATTTTTCTGCTGTGGATATTTTGTAGTGTTTTATGCTGACCGCATAGTATCCTATACTAACCTTTCCTATCTAGGTAGAAGTGGCCTCCTTTGCTTATCCCTGTTTTCTGTCTGCGTGTGTCTTTTCCTCTCCTACTCACAGTCATTATTTGTGGGGGGCTACCTATCCTTTGGGGATCTACTCTGAGGCAAGAGAGTTTTCCTATTTCCATCTTTAGGGATATTTAGTCCTTAGGCTGTGTCGAGGTGTCTAGGTCTGGTTAGGCACACCCCACGGCTACTTCTAGTTGCTATGATAGGATCAGGGGTTGCGGTCAGTAAAGTTACCACTGCTCCAGCAAAGGTCATTTCATGCTGCTCCAAGGCCACCTGATCATAACAGTTTTGGTACTTGGGGCCCCTGTTAGGATGCTTTCACTCTGCGTTTTGGTATTTCGGGCCCCTGTTAAGATGCTTTCAATCTGCGTTTTGGTACTTGGGCCCCTGTTAGGATGCTTTCATGTTGCGTTTTTGGCACAGATTTGTTGGTCCCGCTGCAGCTTACATCTGAACCCCCAGCAAAACAGGATTCAGCACTATAATGGTGCTGACAGGGTGAACGTGCGCTATCATGCATCATTTTCCGGCGGGGTACACCTACTGGACGCCGACCCTCAGACATAGTAGACACACGTTCGCTCCGCCGCCACCATTATAGTTTATGGACCCTGTCAGCACACATGTCTGAATCCTGTTTTACGGGGGGTTTGGATGTAAGCTCCGACGGGACCAACGAATGTGTGCCACAACGCAGTGTGAGAGCACATACTGCTGACACGGCACGGTGGTTTCTTTTTCAATTGTGGCAATGCTGGATTATTTCACCGTAGTTTACCAAAGAGTGATGGAAAATACTGACTACGTGTGAATGAGGCCTTACAGATATCACTTTAGGGGCCAGAAGCTTCAGGGTTGGTCGGAGACCACCAGGACTCTGCCATCCAACCCATTCCGCAGTTTGTTACATTTTGTTACATCTTTGTAAACATCTTATATAAACGGCCGATTCCGTTTACTTCAGATTCTTGGATCTTTGTGGGAAATGTCTTTAATTTACAATGAAGAATTGCTGCATTTTGGCTTTAAAGGGAAAAAGTGTTGGTTCCCGCCAGTAAATTGAGGCATCGGGGGCCTCGCGGGTCACTAAATGGCTTTATATTGTGGCATCCAATCTGCACCAGTAATAAATTTAATGCGCAGAGAAATAAATCCTGAGCAAACAAGAGAAGAGACGCAGCGGTCAGCGGTAATCTGACAGCGGATATCCTCTGCATCTGCGGTAATGAGCCCCCTGAGGTGCCCCGCGCTCGCACAGGAGACCACTATTGGACTCCCAGGGTCAGCCGTAACTTGGGGAAGAAGAACATTTTTCGAAAAAAAAAAAGGGATATTTTGGGTTTTATCGATTGTTTATATAATGAAACATTCTACAATTTTCCAATATAATTTCATTGCAGTTTTCAAGATCTCTGCTTGCTGTCATTCAATAGGAGCCTTGATTGCTTAGTGTGTCATGGTGATGTGATGGACCTGGAGGTGCCGGGATCATTACAGCCGCAGTGCAGTTATCAGATCTGTGTCTTGTAAGGCTGCCGTCACACTATCAGTATTTGGTCAGTATTTTACATCAGTATTTGTAAGCCAAAACCAGGAGTGCACCAGAACAGCAGCCCCTTCACCCCTAGGCCATGTTCACACGTTGCGGTTTTTTTTTTTTAATGCTTTTTTTTTCTGCAAATTTTCATCTGTGTTTTCCAGTACCAGCAAAATCTATGAGATGTCAGAAATCTCATGCACACAGGTTGTTGGTTTTTTTTTGTCCTCAGTTCTGCAATATCTTGTTTCTTCCAAAATGCAGCATGTCGCTTCTTTCAGCGTTTTTAACCCATTAAAAGAAATGGGTAGTGCAAAAAAATGCTGAAAAAATGCAAGTATCAGGTTTTGCTGCGTTTTTGGTGCCAAATCCTGATGAAGAACAATGGATCAGATTCTTTTTTATGCACTAAACGTTATCAGCATTCACCAGAGACAAATGCACTATGATAAAAAATGCAGCAAAAACGAAGCAAATCCTACTTTTTTGAAGCAAGTGTCTTACTGCTAAGAGAGCAGGTATAATCTTAGGGAAAAAAACGCAGCAAAAACGCAACATGTGAACACAACCCTTGAATCCATGGGAGACCCAGAAATTAGTCCCCATCAATAATAAAGTACCCTTGCAATATACCATCATTTACCAAAATGGAAATAACCCTATTTTTTTCCCATTGTCCGTCCACTGACTAATGAAATGATGGAATTAATAATAGTGAAATGTAGCAGTCCTCATTCCACATCAGGCTTACTGCACTTTATTGCAGGTGATATAAGCTTATATGGTTTTCCGTTCATCCCCCGTCCACCTGCTAGGTTTTATGAGCCCATAAGTTACCGACCACAAATAAAACCGTGGCCAGAAAAGACGCCATGATATCATTTGTACCAAAATAACAAGTTCAGCTCTGCTACATCTGTACGGCAAGTATCATTTTAATCATATTTGCCCTCTCCCCACCAATGTCATGGCCGGCAAACCCAGAGAACGTCTTCACCCTCGGCTGCATGATTCTGCATGTACCTGTGCTGCCGCCATGGGTGACTCTCTTCTTTTGAGGCCTGTTGGATCTGCCTTTCTTACTCCTGATATGGAAGCTTCCAGAAGCCGAAGCTGCGATATAAATAGACCCTGACAAGGGAGAGGAGCGGGAGATGTCACAAGGCTGGTGTACCTCTCTGCATGGGAAGACGTCTGACAAGTGACAGCTTTCATCAGGGTTCAAACGGCAAAGTGACGAGAGGGCGAAGACGGAAAACTTTGCACAAACTATTTTATAGATGCTGCAAAACTTTTTCCCATTAGCTGAGAAGTCAGAAATCTCTCTGTCACTCTGCCCTCTCTCTATAGATGAACAGTGACTATATATATATATATATATATATATATTCATGAATAGTACGGTTCTACATGTAATTCATAGGAGTATGTGCCATGCGGATATTACAAGTGCTTGTAAGGGGGCCTTAGACAGGGGTCCCATCTTGATTTAGACAAGTCCCGGGGGGTGAAAATCTCTGTATTCTAAGCAGACATCTGATGAGCTCATTTATTATGTTATTTATTTTTATCAAAATATTTCCAACACTACATGTTGATTTATTTCTTAATAAATCTTTATGGTGGCCAAAGCTCGATTTTTTTTTTCTGATTTAAAGCTCCAAATCCCCTGTATAGACATAAAGATAAATAATAATAATAAAAATTTTTTTTCCTGTAGCCACCACTAGATGGAGCTTCTGAGCTTGCTGTATACTGACACCGCAGTGAGCGCCATCTAGTGGCAATTACAGACAGCTACATTTCTACTATTTAACTCTCTTTTTTTTTTTTAATTAGATGGGGGGATTGTTTCTAATCAAGATGCCAGTTTCACATATTATATAAGGATATACATGTTTCCACTTCATTTCAGATTTTGTTTCTATGAAGCGAGACGTGACTATGTTTGCCTGGAAATAATGTGTTGTACTTAACCTAGAGACGGCAGGGTTAGGATATCAAGATGATGAATGTCGGAAAAGTTTATAAAACAGCACAATTCAGGAACCGCTAATATAAACTCAGAATTCCTTCATCAAGCTTAAATAAACTGGCGCAGAGCAACAAGATCAATCTGTAAAAAAACAGCTAAAATTTACGGGGCCGCCTTCAAAAAGATCCCAAGAGAGATTGTCTCCATTTTACACTCTCTTTCCCCCCCTCCCCGATCACAGGACTGGGACCACTGGCAGCAAATGTTCAATTTTCCTGCAGGGCCACAAATGTAGTATAATGCAATTCTTGATGAGCTACCTTGTTATATCTCAAGGTCCGTGTATGGACCACAATCCCTGGTCTAACCGTAAGTCTGCCGACCTGACCATACAGCCTCATACAATCTGTGTCTATCACAGCGGAAACTGTCCGTATACAGATATATGCTAGGTCCTCCAAAGTGGGGGGCACTGACGAGTCTAATGGAACAGTGTTGAATTGGGAGGTATTCTAAACCTGAAAACATCTTTAAAATATAATGTATCACTTGTACCAACCGTATTTGGACCTCTCAATAAGCACAATGAAGCACAGGTATACATATTGTTAGATCCAATGTCTACTTCTTGCTGAGTCGTTTTCCCATGTTGTCATAAGAAAACCATCAGCAAGTAGGGTAATGCATTTATTTGTACTAATAAGGGATAAAAAACTGGTGATGTTGGGTAAAGGGATTCTTGCCCCCATCACATAATTCAAACTGCAGCCCATCCTAATCACGTGTGAAGAAGGGCTGCAGTCTGCAGAAATCCTGCTCCCGAGACCTGTGTCTCAATAACAGAGGAGCTGTATCGTAAGCGTGACATTGGAAGGAAGAAATCTTCTCCTTAAGTGACTCCACAATTAGGATTGCAGAAAAAATCCTTTGTGAAGGTTTATTTCTTCTGATGTCACAGGCCTTCTCCTGTGCTCACAGAGGCATCTGTGCTTATGGTAATGGACTTCTGTCGTTTGAGACACAGGTCTCGGGATCTGTGAGTCTTCAGACTGCAGCCTGTCCTGACATGTCACTAGGATGGGCTGCAGTTTGACTTCTATGACGGGGGCCATTTTATTACATTCTTGGAGAACCCCTTTAGTCAGACCTACAATGTATTCGGCTCAGGACGTTATTAACCACTCAGGACTCTTGTAATAAAATGATCAGTCAGTAACAACTTTTTGACAGTTTCCATTTTTTCTATGTTAAAAAAACAACCAGAAAAATGAATAAAACATTGAATAATGTATAGTCTTAGGGTGTCGGAGTTTATATTTGATTAATATATGTTAGAGGCAAGACAACAATCGGAGTGCGGCAAGTAATCTGGGAAATAACCAGAGACGCTTTCATGAATCTTAGTAGAACAGTGGGATAACAATGGGTCGTTTCTATAAATTTTGGATATGAGCCAATTGTAAAGCTTTATTCATCTTCAATCATCCGTTGGTTTTGTTGCCGTGGTTACAATGACCTTTTGACTTTTTTGATAGTGACGTCACCATGTTCAAGAAAGATATAACTGAAAGGGAAAAAAGAGTTAAGTGGCCGTCAGTGTTATATAAGGAAGGTTCAAGTTTGAGAGAAACTTTTCCTATAAAGCTCCTCTCCCTCTCCGACGTGGAGCATGTGGACAGGCGATGGCTTCAGCCCTTTTAATTGTTGGACAAATCATAAAACACTAATTATGGAGGGCAATGATCGGTCTACCGAGGGTCTGGGTCTGCCTTTCCAAAAATAATAACCCCAAAACTGTAAAGTGTGTGACAGTGTCAAGAATCCGCTCTGGTTGTCTTCTCCGCTGTCCTGGAGTGACCATTGCCCGGGTTTGTTGGAATAAGTTTAAATGCAACAACTCCATTCCTGTTGTAGTCTGCATTGAATGTCTATGAGTGTTCATTTGTCAGCTATGCTGTGATTGTTAAAGTTTGTACAAAAAGGTCAGAGGACTCTCACTGATTGCATCATTCTGCTGCTGTTTCCTTCACAGAGAGACATGTGTTACATGGACTAGATTATATCGGTAGTTACTGTCAAAGCTTTCTTATTTTGTTCCAGTTCAAGCTGCATATATTAAACACAGTTTGCCTTACGTTGGATTCTGCTGCTTATATGAAGTAACACGCGCTGCTGTGGTAATACTCCGGCTAACAGGTTATGGGCCCAGCCACCGGAAAGTAAATGGTAAAAAGCCCAGTCACCGGAATAAGCAGCGAGCCAAGCGCAGACAGCACAGAGGAACCCCCGGAATACAAGGACACCGGAACGCAAAGGTACCGCAGTGTACAGAGCACCGGACAGCGCAGCTTAAAGGGCCAGTAACAAACAAAAAAAAAAAAAAAGGTACAAGAGACAAGAATGTCTACAGAAAGGAATGCAGTGAAGTACACAGTGCCAAGTCTCACAAATCACAATTACAGCTCCTGGAAATTCAAGGTAAAGATGTTACTTATAAGAGAGGGTACATGGAAATGTATTGAACAGCCTGTGCCTGACCCAGTACCGGGTGATTGGCTAGAGACTGATCAGAAAGCACAAAGCACTATTTCCCTCAGCATAGATGATAACCAGATTGTACATGTATGCAAATGTGATACTGCAAAGAAAATGTGGGAAGAATTACAGAAAGTGCATGAAAGGTCAAATCTCAGCAATAAGCTATATCTTATGAGAAAGCTGTATCAGTCTAAATTAAGTGATGGCCAGCATATGCAGGACTATATCAGAAACACCCTAGAGATTGTGGAGCGCCTAAGGGGTATTGGTGAAGAAATTAAAGATTTTCATGTTGCTGCATTACTATTAAGTGGTCTTCCAGAAAGTTATGACACGCTTGTGACTGCATTAGATGCCAGACCAGATGATGAACTCACACTAGAATATGTGAAAGGGAAACTTGCAGATGAATACAAGAGAAAGTCAGAGACTATTAGCAATAATATATGCAAAGCAGAAGCAGCATTAAAGACACAGTACTTTTCTAAAGCTCAGAGTCATTTAAAGGAAACTCGTGAATGTTTTGTCTGTAAAAAGCCTGGTCACCTTAAAGCAGACTGCAGAGTGTGGAAAGCAAGAATGAATCAGTTTAAAAAGCAGGACAGTCATCAAAAGGTTAAAACAGCTGTAAAGAAGGAAGATGCATGTATTGCGACTGCATTTGGGGTCAGCACAAGCCCATATGCAAACCATGTTTGGTGTATTGACTCTGGAGCGACTGCTCACATGACACGTGATAAAGATTTCTTCATTAATCTAGATGAAAGCAAGTCTGAAAAGGTAATTTTAGCTAATGGTCACTATATGACATCAGAAGGAATAGGAGATGGTTATCTCCATTGTCAAGTTCAATCCTCAGCACAAGTCAGAAAAATCCCAGTTAAAGACGTGCTGTATGTTCCCAAACTTGAAAGTAACCTTTTATCTGTAAAGAAGCTTGCACAACAGGGAAATATAGTTACATTTAAGGATGACAGATGCATCATTTCAAAGAAGGGTCATACCCTTGCCGAAGGAAAAATCAAAGATGAACTTTATCAGCTGAAATGCAATGAAACTGTTTACAGTGCTAGACAAGATTTTCATAAGGACTGTATTCATGTGTGGCACAGACGCCTAGGCCACAGAGATCCAGAAGCAGTAAAGAAACTAGCTCAACTTGCAAATGGTATTGCAATCAACCAGTGTAATCAAACAATGAAGTGCACAAGTTGCCTAAAAGGGAAAATGTCCAGAAAATCGTTTCCTAAAGTAAGCACTACTAAATCTGCACAGATACTGGATTTGATACATACAGATGTGTGTGGTCCAATGAGTGTTCTTACTCCCAGCAAGAAGAGATATTTTCTCACATTCATTGATGATTATTCCAGATATACTGTTACTTACCTACTTCAAAGTAAAGATGAAGTTCCACAGAAACTTGAAGAATATCTTGCTGCAGTTCTTAACAAATTTGGAAGAATACCAAAGGTACTGCGAGCAGATAATGGAACTGAATATACAAGTGGTAAAGTGCAAACCATCCTGAAAAAGAATGGAATCGTGTTCCAGACAACCGTTCCATACAACCCAGAGCAGAATGGCACAGCAGAGAGAAAGAACCGAACTCTTTGTGAAAGTGGAAGAAGTATGCTATTTGATGGAAACCTACCTACAACATATTGGGGAGAAGCCATCATGACTGCTACCTATCTTCAAAATCGACTGCCAAGTAAAGCTACAAGTAAAACTCCATATGAGCTATGGAACTGTGAGAAGCCCAACCTGAAGCATCTCAGGATATTCGGAAGCAAAACTTTTGTGCATGTTCCCAAAGAAAAACGTTCTAAGTGGGAATCTCATGCAAAGGAAGGAGTTCTTGTGGGGTACAGTGAAACTCAGAAAGGATACAGAATCCTGCACCCACAGACCAACACAGTAACAATCAGCAGAGATGTAGTGATTGATGAAAACTCAGTATCGCTCAAATTTCATGAGGTTACGCAAATAATTCAACCTAAGGAACAAGAATTTCAGTCAGTGATTCCAGACATTGAAGAGAATCTCAAAGAAAATACTGAAGTCTGGATATGCTCTGAAAGTACTGAAAAAGAAACAGAAGAACCAAGCCAACCTCAGGAGATCAGAAGATCAGAAAGATCAAATAAAGGAATTCCAGCTAAACGCCTTTCTTATATGGTCAGATCAATTCCAGAAGAAGAGCCACAGTCATGGCAGGAAATGCAAAAACTGCCTATTCATAAGAAGCAAAAATGGATAAAAGCTGCTGATGAAGAAATGGAATCCCTTCATAAGCTCAAAACATGGGAGCTCACAGAGCTACCTCAAGGCAAGAAAGCAATTGGATGTAAGTGGGTCTTTAAGAACAAATATGACTCCGAAGGTAATGTTCACCGTTTTAAAGCAAGATTGGTCGCAAAAGGATATTCACAAAAATATGGTGAAGATTATGATGCTACTTTTGCTCCAGTTGCCAAGCAAACTACATTCAGAACTTTATTATCCATAGCTGCTGTTCAGCAGATGAAAGTAAGACATTTTGACATCAAAACAGCCTTTCTACATGGAGACATTGAAGAAGAGCTGTACATGACTCAACCAGAAGGCTATGTTAAAAGGGGTAAAGAGAACCTTGTTTGCAGAATGCAAAAATCTCTCTACGGCCTTAAGCAATCAGCAAGAGCATGGAACACTAAGATGAACAAAGTGTTAATCGACGAAGGATTTAAAAGGTCTCAAGCGGATCCATGTTTGTATACAAAAGGTGTATCACAAGATTGGATGTATGTTATTCTATATGTGGATGATGTAATAATAGCGCATCAAGAAGAGAGAGAAATTTCAAAACTAGGTCAAATTCTGAACAAGCATTTCGAGACCAAGGACCTTGGAGATGTGACATACTATTTGGGAATCCAAATCCAGAGAGAGGAAGATGGAAGTTTTCTTCTTAATCAAAATTCTAAAATCTCCACAGTTCTAAACCAGTTTGGAATGTCAGAAGCCAAAGGCATATCAACTCCAATGGATCCATCTTACCTAAAATTGGAAGGAGAAGAAGATCTGCTACCCACAAATGACAGTTACAGACAAGCAGTGGGGGCACTTCTATACATAGCAACCACAACCCGTCCAGATATCTCAGCCACAGTGGGAATTCTCTGCCGACGTGTAAGCAAGCCACGCCAAAGAGATTGGAATGCAATTAAGAGACTTCTTCAGTATCTTAAGGCAACCCAAGAGTTAAGTCTAAAGATTTCTGCATCAGGAGATCTAATTCTCAGAGGATATGTAGATGCAGATTGGGCTGGAGACTCAAGTGATCGAAGATCAACAAGTGGTTACTTGTTCAAGTTAGGACACACTTCAATCTCATGGTCCAGTAGAAAACAAGTGTCAGTTGCATTGTCTTCTACAGAAGCAGAATATACATCAGCTGCTCATGCAAGTCAAGAGTTAATTTGGTTGAAGCAACTTTTGGAAGAATTCGGCAAACCACTAGCTGAACCAACTGTTATCTATGAGGACAACCAAGGATGTATCAAGCTCGCCAGCAGTGAAAGGATAAGTGCAAGAACAAAGCACATTGATGTTAAACATCATCACTTGCGTGACTTAGTAGAGCGTGAAGTTCTAAAGTTTGTTTACTGTGAATCTGACAAGATGTTAGCAGATGTTTTGACAAAGCCATTGTCAAGAGCCAAGTTTGAAGAATTCAGAACTGCAATGGGACTAACAGGATAAGCAGTTGTTGAGTGGGGGTGTTGGAATAAGTTTAAATGCAACAACTCCATTCCTGTTGTAGTCTGCATTGAATGTCTATGAGTGTTCATTTGTCAGCTATGCTGTGATTGTTAAAGTTTGTACAAAAAGGTCAGAGGACTCTCACTGATTGCATCATTCTGCTGCTGTTTCCTTCACAGAGAGACATGTGTTACATGGACTAGATTATATCGGTAGTTACTGTCAAAGCTTTCTTATTTTGTTCCAGTTCAAGCTGCATATATTAAACACAGTTTGCCTTACGTTGGATTCTGCTGCTTATATGAAGTAACACGCGCTGCTGTGGTAATACTCCGGCTAACAGGGTTGCTCTCCGCCGCACACATCATAAGGTCGCGGAGGTTAAAAGAAAAGTTTATTCCTTTGTTTTTGCAGAATTTCATGTTGTTCTGACTTATGAGATAATCTCACTTCACCCCTGACTCCGGCATCACAGGAGGAATTACTGCTGCTCTGATGAGAATTGTTATGGCCAGTTTATATTCTGTTTTCCATCAGCGTTCTCTCTCTCTCCCCCTTTCTCTCTCTCGCTCTTTCTCCCCCTCTTTCTCTCTCTCTCTATCTCTCTCCCCTTCTTTCTCTCTCCCCCCTCTCCCTCCCTTTCTCTCTCCCCCCTCTCTTTCTCTCCCCCTTTTTCTCTCTCCTCTTCTCTCGCTTCCCCTCTCTTCCCCCTCTCTCTCTCACTCTCTCCTCTCCCCCTTTCTCTCTCCCCCTCTTTCTTTCTCCCCCTCTTTTTCTCTCCTCCTGTCTCTATCCCCCCTCTCTCCCCCCTCTTTCTATCTCCCTCTCTTTCTTTATCTCTCCCTCTTTCTCTCTCTCCTACTCTCTCTTTCTCTCTCCCCTCTTTCTCTCTCCCGTCTCTCTCTTTCTCCCTTTCTCTCTCTCCCCTCTCTCCCCCTTTCTCTCTCCTCTTCTCTCGCTTCCCCTCTCTCCCCTTTCTCTCCCCTCTCTCTCTCCCCCCTCTCTCTCTCTCCTCTCCCCCTTTCTCTCTCTCCCCCTCTTTCTCTCTCCCTCTCTCTTTCTTTATCTCTCCCTCTTTCTCTCTCCCCCTCTCTCTCTCTTTATCTCTCCCTTTCTCTCCTCTCTCTTTCTCTCCCCCTCTCTCTCCCTTTCTCTCTCTCCCCTCTCTCTCCCGTCTCTCTCTTTCTCCCTTTCTCTCTGTCTCTTTCTTTATCGCTCCCTCTCCTCTCTCCCCGTCTCTCTCTCTTTATCTCTCCCTCTCTCTCTCTCTTCCTCTCTTTCTCTCCCCCTTTCTCTCCCCTCTCTCCCTTTCTCTCTCCCCTCTCTCTCCCTTTCTCTCTCTTTCTCCCTTTCTCTCTGTCTCTTTATCGCTCCCTCTCTCTGTCTCCCCGTCTCTCTCTCTCCATCCTCTTTCTATCCCCCCCTTTCTCTCTGTCTCTTTCTTTATCGCTCCCTCTCCTCTCTCCCCATCTCTCTATCTCTTTATCTCTCCCTCTCTCTCTCCTCCTCCTCTCTTTCTCTCCCCCTTTCTCTCCCCTCTCTCCCTTTCTCTCTCCCCTCTCTCTCCCGTCTCTCTCTTTCTCCCTTCTCTCTGTCTCTTTCTTTATCGCTCCCTCTCCTCTCTCCCCGTCTCTCTCTCTCCATCACTCTTTCTCTCCCCCCTTTCTCTCTCCCTTTCTCTCTCTCCCCTCTCTCTCCCTTTCTCTCTCCCGTCTCTCTCTTTCTCCCCTTCTCTCTGTCTCTTTCTTTATCGCTCCCTCTCCTCTCTCCCCCTCTCTCTCCCTTTCTCTCCTCCTCTCTCTTTCTCTCCCCCTCTCTCTCCCCTCTCTCTCCCTTTCTCTCTCCCGTCTCTCTCTCTCCCCCTTTCTGTCTCTTTCTTTATCGCTCCCTCTCTCTCTCTCCCTTTCTCTCTCTCTCCTCTCTCTCCCTTTCTCTCTCCCGTCTCTCTCTTTCTCCCTTCTCTCTGTCTCCTTCTTTATCGCTCCCTCTCTCTCTCCCCCTCTCTCTCCCTTTCTCTCTCTCCCCTCTCTCCCCTCTCTCTCTCCCCCTCTCTCTCTCCTCTCCCCCTTTCTCTCTCTCCCCCTTTCTCTCTCCCTCTCTCTTTCTTTATCTCTCCCTCTTTCTCTCTCCCCCCTCTCTCTCTTTATCTCTCCCTCTCTCTCTCCTACTCTCTCTTTCTCTCCCCCCTTTCTCTCCCTCTCTCCCCCCCTTTCTCTCTCTCTCTCTCTTCCTCTCTTTCTCTCCCCCTTTCTCTCCCCTCTCTCCCTTTCTCTCTCCCCTCTCTCTCTCTTTATCTCTCCCTTTCTCTCCTCCTCTCTCTTTCTCTCCCCTTCTCTCTCCCTTTCTCTCTCTCCCTTTCTCTCTCCCGTCTCTCTCTTTCTCCCCTTTCTCTCTGTCTCTTTCTTTATCGCTCCCTCTCCTCTCTCCCCATCTCTCTATCTCTTTATCTCTCCCTCTCTCTCTCTTCCTCTCTTTCTCTCCCCCTTTCTCTCCCCTCTCTCCCTTTCTCTCTCCCCTCTCTCTCTCTTTATCTCTCCCTTTCTCTCCTCCTCTCTCTTTCTCTCCCCTTCTCTCTCCCTTTCTCTCTCTCCCTTTCTCTCTCCCGTCTCTCTCTTTCTCCCCTTCTCTCTGTCTCTTTCTTTATCGCTCCCTCTCTCCCCGTCTCTCTCTCCATCACTCTTTCTCTCTTTCTCTGCTCTTAATTCCCATGATTCTCTATTAGAATAAAAAAAAAGTAAGTATGTATTTTTAATGTTGTTTTATCAGAGGGGTGAAGGTGTCAGGAAATGGACTAATCTTCCCCTCTGGACAGGATGAAAAATATAGCATATCTCTGGGGCTGAGCGGCTTTGCAGATGGACTCCATCCATATAAATGTCCTCCAGCGCTCCACTTTACTGACACAATGTCCCAAATCCTCTGCAGTGCTTCACACTATAGAGACTAATGTTGGCATTTTATATACTTTGCATATAAAAGCCTTGTGAATACTATTATATACTGCTCCACCCTCGTAGTGTCTGCATGCAGCCATAATTGTATCCTTGAATGATTAAGACACTTTGCATAAATCAATCGTTCAAGAGACTATGAGTAACTTTGTAATACATCTTATCAGAGAAATCTGCTTCTTTCTCCACTTATGAGAAATTTCTTTCCCTTCCCTAAGTCTTCTGAACTTATTATCCACTCTGAAAAAAAATCCAACTTGATCAGGTTACAGCTTCCAGTTGATGTCTGTGGTGGGGAGAAGGTGAGGATGGGTAGGAACAGGCAGAGAGAATGTGACAAAGACTATGCTGCTGTTGTCTATTAAGTGTTTTGTCCCCCACAATGCTGAATTCCCAGCTACACTGCATAGTACTGCTGTATAATGTTCACATTTCTGCTGCTGTCTAATAATGTTTTCTTCCTTACTTTTTCTGCTGGATAATGTCCTCCATGCTTCTTCTGTCTATTAAGTGTTTTATCTCCCACAATTTTGAACTTCCAGATGCACTGCTCAGTACTGCTGTATAATGTCATCATTGCTGTTCCTGTCTATTAAATGTTTTGTCTCCCACAGTGCTGGATTCACAGCTGTACTGCTCAACGCTGGTGTATAATATCCTCCATTCTGCTGCTTTCTATTAAATGTTTTATCTCCCATGGGCAGTGTTGGATTTCCAGCTACACTGTTCAATACTGCTGTATAATGTCACACATGCTGTCCAGTAAGTGTTTAGTCTCCCACAGTGTTGGATTCCCAGATACACTGCTAAGTACTCTTATATGACCCTGATGCTGCTATTAAGTGTTCTGTCTACTACAGTGCCGGATTCCCACCTACACTGCTCAGTACTGCTGTATTATGTCTTCCATATTGCTGCTTCTAAACGTGATATTTAGAGACGAGAGAGCAGGAGTCCCTCATGTCTGTGTGTGCTGTGTAAGGGAGACATGATAGCCCCTAGTCTTCAAAGACAACTGTAAATCAGAGGTAGCTTCTCCAAAGAGGAAAACTGGTGGAAAATGCAGGATACCAGTCATATCATCAGAAATCCTAATATTTGTCAAGCGTACACATACAACAGGTTACGCTGAAAGTTTCCTTAAATGACAAGTACTCTTTCAAGAGCACCTGTCTGCTCTTCACACTTGTATTCTCAGCAAGTCAACATTTCTGGACCATCTCTTTTTAGAACTCAGTAACACTGTACCATTCCTTTGTTATTCCTCCTGAAAGTGTATGAGTACTTAACAACTGGGTGTTACATTCTTGTCAAAGGGGCGTGTCTAACTCTGGCATGGTCCAATCACTACCTACCCCGCCAAGCTGTATAGAAACTCACCCTTTTGAGAAGGAGAATGGTAGCCAGGAGGATTAACAGAGGAATGGTCCAGTTCCAAGAAATAATTTTTTTTTGTTATTTTTACATGTAATATAAGTATTTACTAAGACAGCGAGGAGAAGATTATTGGTCCTTATTAACTCTATGGAGGAAAGCTGAACTGGACCTATATTCCTGAAGAACGCCAATTTTGATGATAAACCAATATCCAAGCTCTCAAATATTCCTTTTGTCCTGGGAAAAGAAATCTCGGAGCAGCACAATCTGGGGAATTTGCATCAATGGAAGAAAATATATTGCAGCAGTAAAAAAAAATCCATTATTTAATACGCCGTGCTCCGGGATGAATCTTTAATGCTCGGCTTAATTTTCCTGAATATATTTCTCTCTCGCAAGGAGTGAAGACGCTTCCAGGAGCCATGATCAGGAGAATGAAAACTTACTAGAAATTCCACTGGATCTATCTAATGCCATTATCATGGTGGTCGCAAAAATTAACTTAGTGCAAGAGAACACGATGAGACAATCATCAAAAATATCAAAAGATGCAAAGACGGAACTGCGCTCTAATCCCTGGTAGAAGACAGGAAGAGGAGCCTAAACAGTGCCCTTGGTCATAAGAGGAGTCTAAACAGTGTCCCTGGTCATAGGAGGAGCCTAAACTGTGTCCCTAGTCATAGGAGGAGCCTATACTGTGTCACTGGTCATAGGAGGAGCCTAAACTGTGTCCCTGGTCATAGGAGGAGCCTAAACTGTGTCCCTGGTCATAGGAGGAGTCTAAACAGTGTCCCTGGTCATAAGAGGAGTCTAAACAGTGTCCCTGGTCATAGGAGGGGCCTAAACTGTGTCCCTGGTCATAGGAGGAGCCTAAACTGTGTCCCTGGTCATAGGAGGGGCCTAAACTGTGTCCCTGGTCATAGGAGGGGCCTAAACTGTGTCCCTAGTCATAGGAGGAGCCTAAACAGTGTCCCTGGTCATAGGAGGGGCCTAAACTGTGTCACTGGTCATAGGAGGAGCCTAAACTATGTCCCTGGTCATAGGAGGAGTCTAGACTGCGTTCCTGGTCATAGGAGGAGTCTACACTGCGTTCCTGGTCATAGGAGGAGCCTAAACTGTGTCCCTGGTCATAGGAGGAGCCTAAACTGTGTCACTGGTCATAGGAGGGGCCTAAACTGTGTCACTGGTCATAGGAGGGGCCTAAACTGTGTCACTGGTCATAGGAGGGGCCTAAACTGTGTCCCTGGTCATAAGAGGAGTCTACACTGCGTTCCTGGTCATAGGAGGAGTCTACACTGCGTTCCTGGTCATAGGAGGAGCCTAAACTGTGTCCCTGGTCATAGGAGGAGCCTATACTGTGTCCCTGGCCATAGGAGGGGCCTAAACTGTGTCCCTGGTCATAACTGGAGTCTACACTGCGTTCCTGGTCATAGGAGGAGTCTACACTGCGTTCCTGGTCATAGGAGGGGCCTAAACTGTGTCACTGGTCATAGGAGGGGCCTAAACTGTGTCACTTGTCATAGGAAGGGCCTAAACTGTGTCCCTGGTCATAGGAGGGGCCTATAATGTGTCCTGGTCATAGGAGGAGGAGCCTAAATTGTGTCCCTGGTCATAGGAGGGACCTAAACTGTGTCCCTAGTCATAGGAGGAGCCTAAACTGTGTCCTGGTCATAGGAGGAGCCTAAACTGTGTCCCTGGTCATAAGAAGGGCCTATACTATGTCCCTGGTCATAGGAGGAGCCTAAACTGTGTCCCTGGTCATAAGAAGGGCCTATACTGTGTCCCTGGTCATAGGAGGAGCCTATACTGTGTCCTGGTCATAGGAGGAGCCTAAACTGTGTCCCTGGTCATAGTAGGGGCCTATACTGTGTCCCTGATCATAGTAGGGGCCTATACTGTGTCCCTGGTCATAGGATGGGCCTATACTGTGTCCATGGTCATAGGAGGGGTCTATACTGTGTCCCTGGTCATAGGAGGGGCCTATACTGTGTCCCTGGTCATACGAGGGGCCTATACTTTGTCCCTGGTCATAGGAGGGGCCTATACTGTGTCCCTGGTCATAGGAGGAGCCTATACTGTGTCCCTGGTCTTAGGAGGAGCCTAAACTGTGTCCTGGTCTTAGGAGGAGCCTATACTGTGTCCCTGGTCATATGAGGAGCCTAAAGTGTGTCCTTGTCATAGGAGGAGCCTATACTGTGTCCCTGGTCATAGGAAGGGCCTATACTGTGTCCCTGGGCATAGGAGGGGCCTATACTGTGTCCTGATCATAGGAGGAGCCTAAACTGTGTCCCTGGTCATAGGAGGGGCCTATACTGTGTCCCTGGTAATACAAGGGGCCTATACTGTGTCCCTGGTCATAGGAGGGACCTATACTGTGTCCCTGGTCATAGGAGGGGCCTATACTGTGTCCCTGGTCATAGGAGGAGCCTATACTGTGTCCTGGTCTTAGGAGGAGCCTATACTGTGTCCCTGTTAAGTAAATAGGGCAGCACACTGCAGCGCCAAAACATGCAAACTTGAAAACACGAAATTTGAACTGCATTACTGCACTAGAAATATGAAAAATGAGAGCTTTTAGCGCATAAAAATGGCCAATTTTATGTGGCTACGAGGTACTGATGACACGCAGATCTACCTCTCTGGACCTGACCTCTCCTCCTTGCTTACCAAAATCCCGCACTGTCTGTCTGCCATTTCAGCCTTCTTTTCTGCTCGCTTTCTACAACTGAACATGGACAAAACAGAATTCATCATCTTTCCCCCATCTCACTCTACCCCTCCACCAGACCTATCCATCAATGTCAATGGCTACTCATTATCCCCAGTCCCACTCGCCCGGTGCCTCGGGGTGATCCTCGACTCTGCACTCTCTTTCAAGCCACATATCCAAGCCCTTGCCTCCTCCTGTCGTCTCAAACTTAAAAATATTTCCCGGATCCGTGCTTTCCTTGACCGCAACACTGCAAAAACGCTAGTGCATGCCCTTATCATCTCCCGCCTCGACTACTGCAACCTCCTACTCTCTGGACTCCCCTCTAGCACTCTGGCACCGCTCCAATCCATCCTACACTCTGCTGCCCGACTAATCTACCTGTCCCCCCGCTATTCCCCAGCCTCTCCCCTGTGTCAAGCCCTTCACTGGCTTCCTATCGCCCAGAGACTCCAGTTCAAAACCCTCACACTGACATACAAAGCCATCCACAACCTGTCTCCTCCATACATCTGTGACATGGTCTCCCGGTACCTACCTACACGCAACCTCCGATCCTCCCAAGATCTCCTTCTCTACTCCCCTCTCATCTCTTCTTCCCATAACCGCATCCAAGACTTCTCCCGTGCTTCCCCCATACTCTGGAACTCTCTACCCCAACACATCAGACTCGCGCCTACCATAGAAACCTTCAAAAAGAACCTGAAGACTCATCTCTTCCGACAAACCTACAGCCTGCAGTGATCCTCAACCTACTGAACAGCCGCACAGCCAGCTCTTCCCTCTCCTAGTGTATCCTCACCCACCCCCTGCAGACTGTGAGCCCTCGCGGGCAGGGTCCTCCCTCCTTATGTACTCGTGTGCCTTGTTATCTGCTCATGTTTAATGTATTTATCTATATTTGCCCCGTATTCACATGTAAAGCGCCATGTAATAAATGGCGCTATAAAAATGTATAATAATAATAATGCGCTAAAAAGCTCTCATTTTTCATATTTCGAGTGCAGTAATGCAGTTCAAATTTCGTGTTTTCAAGTTTGCATGTTTTGGCGCTGCAGTGTGCTGCCCTTTTTACTTAACTATATACGAAACAGGAACACATGGGCTACTTGCACAGTGAACAAGTCTGTAGGATCATGTTCACACACCACCAAGAAACCTGAAGACACAAAAGAGAATAGTAAAACCAAAAACACTCAGTTTGAAAAAATGTTGCAGTAATCCGCAAGTGCTAGTAAAAGATGTAAAAAACAGGGTATTTGGTTGATACGTTTTTTGCAAAAAATGTATACTAAGCTGCTCTACCAATCTTCACGGTATACCCTTATCAGAGCAGTCCTAACTAATGTATGCAATCCCTATCTGATGTATTTAAAAACCTGATCATCTGTATATAACCTGTGTGAACAGGGTTCAGAGAGGAAAAATCCATGTGTGCATACAGGGTAGAACAGCTATTGTGCAGATAGCCCAAGAGGAGTGGTGGAACTCCCCAGTCTTGTAGACACAAGAGAACAATTATGGAAACAATAGCTGTTCTACCCTGTATGCACACATGGATTTTTCCTCTCTGAACCCTGTTCACACAGGTTATATACAGATGATCAGGTTTTTAAATACATCAGATAGGGATTGCATACATTAGTTAGGACTGCTCTGATAAGGGTATACCGTGAAGATTGGTAGAGCAGCTTAGTATACATTTTTTGCAAAAAACGTATCAACCAAATACCCTGTTTTTTACATCTTTTACTAGCACTTGCGGATTACTGCAACATTTTTTCAAACTGAGTGTTTTTGGTTTTACTATTCTCTTTTGTGTCTTCAGGTTTCTTGGTGGTGTGTGAACATGATCCTACAGACTTGTTCACTGTGCAAGTAGCCCATGTGTTCCTGTTTCCATAATTGTTCTCTTGTGTCTACAAGACTGGGGAGTTCCACCACTCCTCTTGGGCTATCTGCACAATAGCTGTTCTACCCTGTATGCACACATGGATTTTTCCTCTCTGAACCCTGTTCACACAGGTTATATACAGATGATCAGGTTTTTAAATACATCAGATAGGGATTGCATACATTAGTTAGGACTGCTCTGATAAGGGTATACCGTGAAGATTGGTAGAGCAGCTTAGTATACATTTTTTGCAAAAAACGTATCAACCAAATACCCTGTTTTTTACATCTTTTACTAGCACTTGCGGATTACTACAACATTTTTTCAAACTGAGTGTTTTTGGTTTTACTATTCTCTTTTGTGTCTTTAACTATATACGAGTTGGCGACTCTGGGTTCAGCACCTGTTCACACTCAGTCTATGTTTGGATGTGCAGGTCAGGTTTTTGAAATGTATTCTCTAGCCTTCTGATCGTGCACTCCCCGCCTCCTAGCCACAGGTGTTTTAATTATAGTAGGTCCAATACCCCTCCACAGAGAGAGAGAATTTGAGTCCAAGAAGAGGTTTCTACATGTACCCATTCAGATGGAGACGTTTATTCTCAGCGAGGTAGGTCAAGCGTAGGACCTCGTATAAGAGAGATGCCGTAAAGTGGCTACGAGGTACACATAAAATTGGCCATTTTTATGCGCTAAAAGCTCTCATTTTTCATATTTCTAGTGCAGTAATGCAGTTCAAATTTCGTGTTTTCAAGTTTGCATGTTTTGGCGCTGCAGTGTGCTGCCCTATTTACTTAACTATATACGAGTTGGCGACTCTGGGTTCAGCACCTGTTCACACTCAGTCTATGTTTGGATGTGCAGGTCAGGTTTTTGAAATATACTGTGTCCCTGGTCATAAGAGGAGCCTAAACTGTGTACCGGCCATTAGAGGGGCCTAAGCGGTGTACATTGTCATAGGAGAGACCTATACTGTGTCCCTGGTCATAGGAAGAGCCTATACTGTGTCCCTGGTCTTAGGAGGAGCCTAAACTGTGTCACTGGTCATAGGAGGAGTCTAAACTGTGTCCTGGTCTTAGGAGGAGCCTATACTGTGTCCCTGGTCATAGGAAGGGCCTATACTGTGTCCCTGGTCATAGGAAGGGCCTATACTGTGTCCCTGGTCATAGGAAGGGCCTATACTGTGTCCCTGGTCATAGGGGGGGCCTAAACTGTGTCCCTGGTCATAGGAGGGGCCTATACTGTGTCCCTGGTCATAGGAGGGGCCTATACTGTGTCCCTGGTCATAGGAGGAGCCTATACTGTGTCCCTGGTCATAGGAGGAGCCTATACTGTGTCCCTGGTCATAGGAAGGGCCTATACTGTGTCCCTGGTCATAGGAAGGGCCTATACTGTGTCCCTGGTCATAGGAGGGGCCTATACTGTGTCCCTGGTCATAGGAGGAGCCTATACTGTGTCCCTGGTCATAGGAGGAGTCTAAACTGTGTCCTGGTCTTAGGAGGAGCCTATACTGTGTCCCTGGTCATAGGAAGGGCCTATACTGTGTCCCTGGTCA
This sequence comes from Ranitomeya imitator, assembly GCF_032444005.1. Lineage (NCBI taxonomy): Eukaryota > Metazoa > Chordata > Amphibia > Anura > Dendrobatidae > Ranitomeya > Ranitomeya imitator. The sequence goes on along the minus strand of NC_091289.1, from coordinate 12,509,373 downwards.
TAGGAAGGGCCTATACTGTGTCCCTGGTCATAGGAGGGGCCTATACTGTGTCCCTGGTCATAGGAGGAGCCTATACTGTGTCCCTGGTCATAGGAGGAGCCTATACTGTGTCCCTGGTCATAGGAGGAGTCTAAACTGTGTCCCTGGTCATAGGAAGGGCCTATACTGTGTCCCTGGTCATAGGAGGGGCCTATACTGTGTCCCTGGTCATAGGAGGAGCCTATACTGTGTCCCTGGTCATAGGAGGAGTCTAAACTGTGTCCCTGGTCATAGGAAGGGCCTATACTGTGTCCCTGGTCATAGGAAGGGCCTATACTGTGTCCCTGGTCATAGGAGGGGCCTATACTGTGTCCCTGGTCATAGGAGGAGCCTATACTGTGTCCCTGGTCATAGGAGGAGTCTAAACTGTGTCCTGGTCTTAGGAGGAGCCTATACTGTGTCCCTGGTCATAGGAAGGGCCTATACTGTGTCCCTGGTCATAGGAAGGGCCTATACTGTGTCCCTGGTCATAGGAGGGGCCTAAACTGTGTCCCTGGTCATAGGAGGGGCTTATACTGTGTCCCTGGTCATAGGAGGGGCCTATACTGTGTCCCTGGTCATAGGAGGAGCCTATACTGTGTCCCTGGTCATAGGAGGAGCCTATACTGTGTCCTGGTCTTAGAAGGAGCCTATACTGTGTCCTGGTCTTAGGAGGAGCCTATACTGTGTCCTGGTCTTAGGAGGAGCCTATACTGTGTCCCTGGTCATAAGAGGAGCCTAAACTGTGTACCGGCCATTAGAGGGGCCTAAGCGGTGTACATTGTCATAGGAGAGACCTAGACTGTGTCCATGGTCTTAGGAGAGACTGTGTCCATGGTCATAGGAGGGGCCTAGAATTTGTCCTGGTCATAAGAGGGTCCTAGACTGTGTCACTGGCCATAGGAGGGGCCCAGACTGTGTCCTGGTCATAAGAGGGGTCTAGACTGTGTCCTGGTCATAGAAGGGGTCCAAACTGTATCCCTGGTCATAGGAGGGGCCTAGACTGTGTCCTGGTCTCCGGAGGGGCCTAGACTGTGTCCTGGTCATAGGAGGGGCCTAGACTGTGTCCTGGTCATAGGAGGGGCCTAGACTGTGTCCTGGTCATAGGAGGGGCCTAGACTGTGTCCTGGTCATAGGAGGGGCCTAGACTGTGTCCTGGTCATAGGAGGGGCCTAGACTGTGTCCTGGTCATAGGAGGGGCCTAGACTGTGTCTTGGTCATAGGGGGGCCTAAACAGAGGAGCCTAAATGATATCCATGGTAACACGAGGAGGAGCCTAAATCATGTTCTTATTTATAGTCAGGAGGACGGAATAAAACACCCCCCAGCACACAGAGGAGGAGCCTAAATTAACTAGCTAATTATGGCCAGGAGGAGGAGCCTGGATCATACCCTTGGTAGAAGGAGGGGCCTAAATAACGAATCAGCATACACATTAAGCGTTAGTAGCTTTTATACACTTTTCTACAGAACAGTAGAAATTGAACATCATCTTATGGTCACATAGGAAATAATTTTTGCAAACTAATTCTAGGTAAAAAAAAAAAAAATCTTGCATACAATAATCTACAAAAAGCCGATCACATCTATGTCATTTACTCTTATCTCCAATATACGATAAGGGAGCTAGAACGTTCAAAGGAAATAAAGAAGATAGAAATTTAGAAGATGCAAATTAGATGAAAGTCAATGTTTTGGGCTCAGCTGTAAATACCGCAGAATGCACATACACACCAACAGGAAAAGACTGAAGCTCATGGGCCCCTGTGCAAAAAGCCATTCTAGGGCCCTCCAGCTAAGCCCCTAACTGCAGGACCCATTCCGCCATGTATGAAGAATTGTTGATGTATAGCTTCATTGCACAGGGCACATTAGTCACTGCTACTGATGAGTGCGCCACCTGTGGCATTGCACCAGATTTGCAGCTGTAGCTCTGTTACTAGATTATTTTGTGTATGGAGCTGTTATTTGGACTCTGTATACTGCTATTCAAGCATGGTATAAAAGGGGGTGCCACCCTGGACACCATGCAACTTATATGAAATCTGTCAGCAGGTTTTTGCGATTTAATCCCTGATTCCAGGGATGTGATACTTATTAGGTTGTGTCCTGTAGTTTCATTACAATTAGTGTTTTATCAGAGGGAGATTTTTCCTGCCTGACTAAGTCTCACATGCAGACCCGTCCAGGTAATCTGTGTTGCCCTGCCCCCACCACTGATTGACAGCTTCTTGTGTACACTGTGCATTATAGCAAGCTGTCAATCAGGGATGTGGGCGGGGTTATACAGATCTCTGCATTCTGAGCTCTGCTACATCTACAGCAGAGAAAACAGGGATTCTATCAAAACTGCACCAATCAGCCTAGTAAGTGACACATCCATTGAATCGGGCTCTCAGCCACTACATCATGCTGCCCTCAGATTACATAATAACAACCTGCTGACAGATTCCCTTTATAGGGGTATTTTCAACTTGGCACGTTATCACATATACCCAGAATAAATCGCTGGGGTCTGACGGCTGGGACCTAGAATAAAGCACTGAAATTCTTCATTTATGGTAATTATATAGCTTTTATATCAGGGTCCTGGGCTCCTCCTTCAGGTCAATGGAGGATCTAGATTTCGCACGAACTCTGGATCCGACTATGGTCCATGACTTGGGTGCAGCTCAGGTTGACCCCATTCCCCTCCCCCAGACAACGTGCAGATCTCCGATCTTCTAGGCCGCATTTATTATAACATAGGGCATTAGAATAAGTGGCACTGAGCTGTCCTGTCGCCCAGGTAGCCTCCTAGAACACTGGCTACACGAGAAGCAGCAGGCGGCTCCTATGAATACAGTCAGATGTGGGCGCTCTGATAACGGCTGCAGTCTGTAATGAGATTTTTCGGAGCACTGGAGAACTCCATTAACGCTCGTTACAACCATAAGAAGAAGCGTCAAAGGCAAAATCTTTAATAATGTGTTAGCAACAGAGATTAATTTTACTGCGGGAGAAATAATGCCCCCCCTGTGCCAGCGATGCCCGTGCACGGCTGTAATGGCGGAGGTGGGGGGCACACGTTATTAGCGCTGCACCTCCCGAGCTCATTATCCCTGATTGTGGTAGAACACGTCTCTCATTTATCAGAGAAAGACCTAAAATGAAGTCTCCCTTATCTGTACCGTTACCTTCAGAGGGGAAACGTCTCATCAGGGACAGGATGTATTGTGCCAACCAGGGTGCCCCAAAGATCTGCAGGGGCCAAGCTGCCAACATCAATTACCAAAAATGTGCAACCAATTTATCTGCCCCCCTGTGGAACCTTGTGATCTGCTCCTGACACTCTGGTTATCTACTGTTGGGGCAGGACACATTGTCACAGGCGAGAATCATGTTACCGGGAATTTCCAATAGTAAAGATGATGAGAAATACAGATGTTTTATTAAAGCCAAATATCTACTGTATATCTCAGTTACGTATCTGGCCTCTCCATCTTCCTCATAGTTGTCACTTTCTGCCACCAGCACTCCTATGAAGTCATGCTTTATATGCTGGCTCAGGCAGCAGCACGCAGCCTGAGTATTCAGGCAGTTGCCATCCTCGCTGCTGGTATCTTTACTGCTTTAGACTCTGTGACAAACTCAGCTTTGCTATATCGCTCTGAACTCTGCTATACCACTGATCTGTCCTGCCTTGGACTCTATGATAACCCGAACTCTGCTATATCGCTGTGTGCTCTGCTACACCGCTGGCCTGCTCTGTCTTATACTATGTGACAACCAAAGCCCTGCTATATTTCTGCAAAACTCTTATATACTGCTGGCCTGATATGCCTTAGTCCCTGCAAGTTTGATGGGATCGTCGCTATACTACTGGCCTGTTCTGTCTTAGACCCTGGGACAAACCCAGCTCTGCTTTGTCTTGGGAAACTCTGACATACTGCTTACCTGTTCCGCTTTAGACCCCGAGACAAACTGAGATCTGCAATGTTGCTGACTTGTTCTGCCTAAGACCCTGTGACAACCTCAGCTCTACTATATGGCAGGGAACTCCACTCTACTACTGCCTGTTCTGCTTAGACTCTGCCTGATAAGCCTTGATTAGAGATGAGCAAACTCGAACTGTAAAGTGATTTGTCTCCTCATTTTTCGGACCGACACGGTGCTGAACGTTGAACACAGACTTCTCCCGGAAGTCTCTTTTGTGTTCGGAGTTCGGATGCAGAGAGAGAGACCTACGACCATTTTATAGCACCAAAGTTCAGGTCCCCATTGAATTCTATTGGGTTCAGGTTCTCAAGTTTGGGTACTCGAACCGAACTTTAAACTAAAATTTGGTCGAACTCGAACATCCACGGGTCCGCTCATCCCTAACACCTCTCTGTTGTCATCAGAACTCTGAACACTAAAAAATGGACTTCCGGGGGGAAAGTCCGTGTTCGGAATTCAGCTCCGGACACTAGGTGTAAGGTATGAACCCCAAATTTTAAAGTTCTTATTCATTTCTAAGAGACAGATGTCCGACCATTTTACAGCACCAAAGTTTGGATCCCTTTTGACTTCTATGGAGTTCGGGTTCAAGTTCGGGAAGAGCTCTGGTACCCGAACTTTGAACTAAAGTTCGGTTGAACCCAAGCATCCAGGGGTCCTCTCATCCCTACTGTTGATCTCTTTGAATACCCCAGCTTTCCTATATTGCAGGGATCACCGATAGACAGCTGGTCTGTTTTGCTTTGGACCTAGCTCTGCTATATCACTGGGAAATTTGCTGTTCTACTGTTCCACTTTTGACACTGAACCAGTATCCTCACTCAGCTCTACTACACCACTTGCCTTGTCTACAATTCTTCTTCCATGATTCACATCCTTCACCTTCAGCTGAAATTTGCTTCATCGGCCTCTTTTATTCCAGCTGCTGCACCATCGGCTTTGGTCCGTGCTGCAGGTTCTGCTCGGCCGGACCAAGGGCTCTGAGTCCTGATTTACCTTTCCATGAGTGATGTATCAAGCACCAATGTATGAACCCAGAGACTTTCACCAGGGCTGGGGGCCCCAGGGACCCTCATGAATAAGTCACCCATACAGGAGTACAACTTTAATGGCGAGATAGTCTGCAGCAATTGTATCCTCCATATTGATCACATTAGTGCATTGCCATTTAATTTATCAGCATCTTTTGTGCAGGTTGAAATATGTGACTGCTGGAGCGTGTTAAGCACCTCATAAATTGCACCTTGAATAGGAAAGAGATTAGTTTAATTACTATACAAGCTGGAAATAAGAGCTATGATGGCCGGCTGCTAATATTAAATGTACATTAGTTCCTCCTTCACATGAAGTAAAGCTTTACTCATCATTACATTAGTATTGGGCTCATTTAGCGACATGTAAATAAAGTCAGAGTGACTTTCCCATATGTGGTCACAAACTCCTAAAATTCTTCCCTTTGCCCTGTTACTAGGCCTTATTTATCATGCCTGGGTCTGTTACCCATAGCAACCAATCACAGCACAGCTTTCATTTTAGCAGAGCTGTTTAGAAAATAAAAGCTGATCCCTGATTGGTTGCTATGGGTAACACAGATGGTCCTTTGATAAATGAGGCCTACTGTGTTTTAGGGCCTATATTGTAATTGATGTTGGGGGTTTTTGGTCTTGTGATTTACATGTCACGGGATTTCACGAGTCACCAGTTCTGTAATATCTCAAACACCAGTAGAAAAACAACATACATTAAGTTGTGTTTTTTTCTTACTTAATATAGAGATCTGAGGAAGAAAAATCATCTTATTCTGCCTAAAAAAAACTAAAGGATTAGGAAAATAAAATCACCAACAAGACAGTTGTGGCAGTGCATAATGAGGGTGAAATGGAAAAATTACCCAAAAAAGGACCAAAGGAATAAAATTAAAATGAGATACCCGAAGAAGCCTGGAAGCAGCCGAAACGCGTTGGATTTAAAATAAATTTTTATTCTTTTTTGATAGTTTTTCCATTTGATTACATCTGTTATCGTGGCAGCGCCCTTCACCTGGTGTCTACACTCTCATTATGAGGATGCTGCACAAGGGTCACAAAACCTGGGATCGGTCTGGACGTCACGGTCCTTACTTGGACTGTGAATGTTGGACTTGTGATACCAGCCTTATGGATGCAGGTCCCTGTCTGCCCAAGACCAAAAGTGGAAACTCCATAGATCGCTAGGACCTGGTTCTGGACATAGCAAAGACCTGCATCACTAATATCTGTGAACAAATACGCCATAATACTCTCGTCTGAGAATGGTCTGACCCTCAGGGCCTGAATATCCATCCTGATCATGTTTACAGACACATGGCTGTATGTTGTATATGGCGAGTCCGACTTCCCCCATCACTTCCCGTTTATGAAGAAAGAGGAAGCAAATATCACTAAAAGGTTTCCATGTGGGGAGGTTACGCGAGATGCTTCCTCCTGCGGACAAATTCAGGTAGGAGCAAAATGTATTTTTCTATTAGTCATGGGTGGGAATCAACAAGCCGAACTCTAAAGACCTAAAGTATCATATGCACATGAGGGATATCGGAGGGAATGAACCAACCGTCTTTTTCAATTTTTGCACCTTTCCAACCCTCCAAATACTTTTTGGCAAAAAAAGAGTTGAATGGAACGGAATATGACTGCAGTATCTGACTACACGGGGTGTTTGTACTCTGTTACCATGGAGACTATTTGCAAAGCTGCTTTATTTTTTTATTGCAATTGCATTGGATGTGATACAAATCCGTTACAAGGGTGATCGTTGCCATTAATTCTTGTATCTTCACTATCCTACAACCCAAAACAACTGTTCAGCACATTTACCTCCCTCCTCCGCCCACCACTGCCACCTCCAACTCCCCTAATCTCTTCTGAGGACTTGGCCACCTACTTCAAAAAGAAGATCGACCAAACAAGGCAAACCTTTACTGTTCCACCACCCCAACCACTCCATATACCAGACCTCTGCCCTTCCCCAATAACTTCCCTCTCCAACATCACTGAAGAACTTACTCGCCTCCTTTCCAAATCACACCTCACCACCTGTGCACTTGACCCCATCCCTTCCCACCTGCTCCCCAACCTCAATAACACGCTCATTCCAGCCCTAACCCATCTCTTCAACCTATCGCTATCTTCTGGTACTTTCCCCTCTGCCTTCAAACATGCCACCATCACACCCATACTCAAAAAAGCTAACCTTGACCCAAATGCTATGCCCAGCTACTGCCCCATATCACTGCTCCCGTTTGCTTCCAAACTCCTTGAGCAGCATGTCCATGTTCAACTTTCCTCCGACCTCTCATCTAACTCTCTTCTTGACAACCTCCAATCTGGCTTCCGCCCCCACCACTCCACCGAAACTGCCCTGACCAAAATTACTAATGACTTACTCACAGCCAAAGCTAACAGACAGTTCTCCATCCTCCTCCTTCTAGACCTGTCCTCTGCTTTCGACACAGTCGACCACCTCCTACTGCTGCAGATTCTTTCTTCCCTCGGCATCAAAGACCTTGCCCTATCCTGGATTGCCTCATACCTTTCCAACCGCACATTCAGCGTCTCCCACTCCCACACCACCTCCTCATCCCACCCTTTCTCTGTTGGAGTCCCTCAAGGCTCTGTCCTAGGGCCCCTACTTTTTTCCATCTATACCCTTGGCCTAGGACAAGTCATAAAGTCCCATGGCTTCCAGTACCACCTATATGTGGATGACACTCAGATCTACCTCTCTGGCCCAGATGTCACCTCTCTTCTATCCAGAATCCCGGAATGTCTGTCAGCAATATCCTCCTTCTTTAACTCTCGCTTCCTAAAACTCAATGTAGACAGAACCGAACTCATCATCTTTCCCCCATCTCACGTATCCCCCCTACCTGATCTATCTATTATGGTAAACGGCATCACGCTTTCTCCCGCACCTGAAATTCGCTGCCTCAGGGTAACTCTCGATTCTGCCCTGTCCATCAAACCGCACGTCCAAACTCTTGCCACCTCCTGTTGCCTCCAACTCAAAAATGTTGCCAGAATCCGTTCCTTCCTCAGCCCACAATTTACTAAAACTCTTGTACATGCCCTCATCATCTCCCGCCTCGACTACTGCAACACCCTCCTCTGTGGCCTCCCAGCTAACTCCCTTGCACCACTCCAGTCTGTCCTCAACTCTGCTGTTCGGCTAATCCACCTCTCTCCTCGCTACTCCCCTGCTTCTCCCCTCTGCAAATCCCTCCACTGGCTCCCAATTCCCCAACAAATCCAGTTCAAACTACTAACACTGACCTACAAAGCCGTCCACAACCTGTCTCCTCCATATATCTCTGAACTAATCTCCCAATATCTTCCCTCACGTAATCTCCGGTCCTCCCAAGACCTCCTACTCTCCTCCACACTTATTCATTCCTCACACAACCGCCTCCAAGATTTCTCCCGAATATCCCCCATCCTCTGGAACTCCATGCCTCAACACGTCCGACTATCCACCACCCTCGGCTCCTTCAGATGGAACCTGAAAACCCATCTCTTCAGGAAAGCCTACAGCCTGCAATAACCATCCTGTCGCCTCACCAACCACCCAAGCTGCCGACTCATCACCACCAGAGCTGCCGCCTCACTAACCACCCGAGCTGCAGCCTCACCACCACCAGAGCTGCCGCCTCACCAACCACCTGAGCTGCCGCCACGTCACCGACCACCCGAGCTGCCGACTCATCACCACCAGAGCTGCCGCCTCACTAACCACCCGAGCTGCAGCCTCACCACCACCAGAGCTGCCGCCTCACCAACCACCCGAGCTGTCGCCACGTCACCGACCACCCGAGCTGCCGCCACGACCACCCGAGCAGCCGCCTCACCACCACCAGTGCTGCAGCACACCAACCTCCTGTCTCTTCCCCATTATCCACAAGGACAGGGTCCTCTCCCCTCTGTACCAGTCTGTCATTGTAAATTTGTTTACTGTTAACGATATCTATAACCCTGTATGTAACTCCTTTCTCATGTACAGCACCATGGAATTAATGGTGCTATATAAATAATAATAATTAATAGATGGAAGCTTGTATGTGTCATGGTGCATGCACCTATTTACTGCCAGGTAAATATATAAAATATTACTATAGCTTTTTTTTTTCAAAAGGAAGAAACTTGGCTGACGAGTGTCACCTTTTGGAGGTGGCCACCCCATAAATTAATGTTGACCCCATAAAGACCCTTATTATATGACTTAGCATATTTAGTCAAACCAGACTCTTCATCAAAAGGATAAGACCTCCATTTGCAGACAGCTGTTTCGGAGTTCTCGCCCCTCTACAGTGCAAAATCAGAGACTGGTTGAGAGTCAAGTCCTTATTAATTAATGTGCCAGGCCAGCTCATTTTATACAGGTCCTTCTAAAAAAATTAGCATATAGTGTTAAATTTCATTATTTACCATATTGTAATGATTACAATTAAACTTTCATATATTATAGATTCATTATCCACCAACTGAAATTTGTCAGGTCTTTTATTGTTTTAATACTGATGATTTTGGCATCCTGATAACCCAAAAAACCTGTCTCGATAAATTAGCATATCAAGAAAAGGTTCTCTAAACGACCTATTACCCTAATCTTCTGAATCAACTAATTAACTCTAAACACATGCAAAAGATACCTGAGGCTTTTATAAACTCCCTGCCTGGTTCATTACTCAAAACCCCCATCATGGGTAAGACTAGCGACCTGACAGATGTCAAGAAGGCCATCATTGACACCCTCAAGCAAGAGGGTAAGACCCAGAAATTTCTCAACAAATAGGCTGTTCCCAGAGTGCTGTATCAAGGCACCTCAATGGTAAGTCTGTTAGAAGGAAACAATGTGGCAGAAAACGCTGTACAACGAGAAGAGGAGACCGGACCCTGAGGAAGATTGTGGAGAAGGACCGATTCCAGACCTTGGGGAACCTGAGGAAGCAGTGGACTGAGTCTGGTGTGGAAACATCCAGAGCCACCGTGCACAGGCGTGTGCAGGAAATGGGCTACAGGTGCCGCATTCCCCAGGTAAAGCCACTTTTGAACCATAAACAGCGGCAGAGGCGCCTGACCTGGGCTACAGAGAAGCAGCACTGGACTGTTGCTAAGTGGTCCCAAGTACTTTTTTCTGATGAAAGCAAATTTTGCATGTCATTCGGAAATCAAGGTGCCAGAGTCTGGAGGAAGACTGGGGAGAAGGAAATGCCAAAATGCCTGAAGTCCAGTGTCAAGTACCCACAGTCAGTGACGGTGTGGGGTGCCATGTCAGCTGCTGGTGTTGGTCCACTGTGTTTCATCAAGGGCAGGGTCAATGCAGCTAGCTATCAGGAGATTTTGGAGCACTTCATGCTTCCATCGGCTGAAATGCTTTATGGAGATGAAGATTTCATTTTTCAGCACGACCTGGCACCTGCTCACAGTGCCAAAACCACTGGTAAATGGTTTACTGACCATGGTATTACTGTGCTCAATTGGCCTGCCAACTCTCCTGACCTGAACCCCATAGAGAATCTGTGGGATATTGTGAAGAGAAACTTGAGAGACGCAAGACCCAACACTCTGGATGAGCTTAAGGCCGCTATTGAAGCATCCTGGGCCTCCATAACATCTCAGCAGTGTCACAGGCTGATTGCCTCCATGCCACGCCGCATTGAAGCAGTCATTTCTGCCAAAGGATTCCCGACCAAGTATTGAGTGCATAACTGAACATTATTATTTGTTGGTTTTTTTGTTTGTTATTAAAAAACACTTTTATTTGATTGGATGGGTGAAATATGCTAATTTATTGAGACAGGTTTTTTGGGTTATCAGGAGTTGTATGCCAAAATCATCAGTATTAAAACAATAAAAGACCTGACAAATTTCAGTTGGTGGATAATGAATCTATAATATATGAAAGTTTAATTGTAATCATTACATTATAGTAAATAATGAAATTTAACACTATATGCTAATTTTTTGAGAAGGACCTGTATATAGAGCAAAAAGAAAAGTGTGACCCCTGATATGGATTCTGTAGGGGTGACTGTTAGAGAATTAGTTACATGATCGTTACCTGTGTGGGAGTCAAGGTAAAGGGTGACTATAATAATAGAAGACCTCAAACTCTTGCATCATTATAATCCAAAAAATTGCCCTTTCCTGGCAGAAATTGAGCCACGTACCTATTGACGTCTTCCATTGTGCAGTTTTCGGAAATGTGCAGGAAATCCCAGGAGCTAACATCTATCGTCCTCATTAACTAAGCATCCGTCCTGGCCCGTCCTGTCCATGCCTTTCATGTGATTACGATTGTTTTTCAGACTTTCTTTGGGGGGGGGGGGGGAGCTTTCATAATAATATAATAATAATAATTTTATTTATATAGCGCTAACATATTCCGCAGCACTTATTTCTTCATCATTACTAGTGATGAGCGAACATGCTTGGATAAGGTGTTATCTAAGCATGCTCGGGTGCTAATTGAATGACTTCTGTGTGCTTGAAAAATATTTTCGAATGCCTGCGGCTGCATGTCTCGCGGCTGTTCGACAGCAGCAACGCATGCAGGGATTGCCTAACAAACAGTATATCCCAACATACGTTGTGGCTGCCTAACAGCTACGAGACATGCAGCCACGGGGACTGAACATATTTTTCGAGCATGCCGAAGTCACTCGGTTAGTACTCGAGCATGCTCAGATAACACCTTATCTGAGTACATTCGCTCATCACTAATGATTAGTAATGCTATAAACTTATTAGATATCATAACATGTAAAATCTAGGTCCCCATCTATTATGTGTACTGTGGTCTTCTAATGTGGCAAAAGGGAATTTAGGCCCCTCAGGCACCAACATTTTCAATTCAAAGGGTAAAAAAACAATGATAGTTTACTAGAGGTATTTCTTTTATCTCTCTGTACCCAATTGTGACCCTAGAAGGGTTTATGGAGATATGGAGGGGTTCAGCATTTATTATTTTTAAATCTTGCACTTATAAGTATAACAACATTATTCAATTAAATAAATACATAAATAAATAAATAAATAAAGCCATTTCTCTGTAAATAAGCCGCACCTTTCTTATTACCTTGATCTATAGATCATGGTGAATATTAATGCAAAATATAGATAAATAAGGAATAATTAGTAACCTATATAAATTACTATTCTGATAATACATTAGATATTCCTATTCGGTCAGGTAGCCGCTGCATCACGGGTCCAGGCCCCTGTGCTTGCGGTCCTGTGCTTTCTTGGGTCAGAACATCAGAGCGCTGCCTGTATGTGAAGGAGGCTGGCTGACAGCTTACTTTTAATATCCAAACCAGCCCCCTTCTATGTCTTTATATAACCCAGAAGGGGGCTGGCTAGGCTTCTGAAATAATCAGCCAGTTCCCTTAATAAACTTCTTGTCCTGTATTGAGCACAGGGCTAGAAATAAAGTGGCCAGGATGGTGTGGCTACCAGAGGACTGGGCCACGTGGCCTGATAGATATTAGTAATCTATGTTAGAAAATTCATTATTTGAAAGTTATCTATCTGTATGTTTTCCTAGAAAGCTCCAGCCATTGTATGTCTTTATTTCCACTTTTTGTGCACATGAGGTTAAATAATTTAATGGTAATAATTTTTTTTTTCCAGCAGATTTCTCCTATCTGTTCATTACGACTGATGACAGCCCCAGCACTGCTAGGTCAGGGATTTCCAGGGAAGGGTTAATTCCCGGGGCGGATGTGCAGTGTATTGTTAGTAAATATTATGGGCTTTGGCAGTTTACACAATTAATGTAGTATATAAATTGGATTATCTCCATTGCAAAACTAGTTTCATGTTACCAAATATATCTTGTAGCATCAGAGGATGTGATGTAAGTTACTTCTCCTCTGCAGAATACAATGGCCGTCAGTGGGGCCATATTCTGCCATGACGGTGGGGCCATATTCTGCCATGACGGTGGCCCCTCCTGCACTCGGGACTGGATACTGATGTGTAGAGTGACACTTTATCCCTGCTTTTAAATGGACCAATGATTGCCATATAGTGCCAAAATAATGCTGCTAAATACCGCCTACATAATACCGCCATGACGTGCAAATACAGCCTACAAAATACCGCCATGACGTGCAAATACAGCCTACATAATACCGCCATGAGGTGCCAATATATTTCCATCATATACGGCACACATAATGCTGTCATAATACAGCCTACATAATACCGCCATGAGGTGCCAATATAATGCCACCATATATGGCACACATAATGCTGTCATAATACGGCCTACATAATACCGCCATGAGGTGCCAATATAATTCCACCATATATACGGCACACATAATGCTGTCATAATACAGCCTACATAATACCGCCATGAGGTGCCAATATAATTCCACCATATATGGCACACATAATGCTGTCATAATACAGCCTACATAATACCGCCATGAGGTGCCAATATAATTCCACCATATATACGGCACACATAATGCTGTCATAAAGTGCTAAAGTAATTCTTCTGTAATAATCATATAATATATAATAATAATGCTGTAAAATATATATATATACAGTACAATATAATGCTAAAATAATATAAATAATAATGTGTAATCTACATAGTACTGCCACATGGAGCCACGATAATACTGCCTTATAGGGCCCACATAATACCGAAATAATGTTGGCATGTACAGCCTACAAATTACTACCCCATGGTGCCAATACTGCTGTATACAGCTCACATAATACTGCTATTTGTTACCAAAATAATTGTGCAAAAAGAATCCACATAATACCGTCACCTGGAGCAACAATAATACTGCTTTATATCGCCCGCATAATGCCACCATGAATATTTTTGCAATATAAACCTACGTAATAAAACCACATGGTGCCCATGTACAAAGTTCATGGAAAACTGCCATATTGCTCCAAAATAATACTACCATATACAGCAACTATCATATCACTATACAGTCTATATAGCATCCAAAAATTAGTGTTTAATAGAACCCATATAATGCTGCCATTTAAATCCATGAATAATACTGCTATACACTGATAAATGATAATAGGCGGTTCCACTTTGTTCCCACTATTCTTTGTTTATCCCACTATTACTGTAGATGGGTAACTGGGGCAGACGACTAGGTGGGCCTGAGATTCTGTGTGGGCTCGTAGCCGTCTGCAGGCGCTATGTCATAGATCCACAGCCCTTAATGGGCCTATTATTTGGGAATCTGCCCATAAGGAAACCTCACACATCTGGACCTTATCTGGTCCCACCCTGGCTACACATATGCTGTGCGCTGATGCATTAGCTGAGGTCATGCTGCGCAGAACTTGTCTCCTGTCATGGGTGATGCGTGGAATATCATTATTACTGTGCGGGAGCTTAACCCTTTTACTACCACACTAATGGCAATAAAAAAGAAAAAGATAAAAGTAAGTGACTACCAATATCGCTGCCTTTGGAGCACCCACAGAGGTTGTCACCCAGCTTTCCCAGGCCACTGAAGAGTTAGATAATGATGAGCTAAGGTATTTATAGGGGACCGACACCCAGGTCGGAGTAAGGGTATGTGCACACTGTGTATGTAGTCGCCATTTTGGGGTTCAGCTCCACAATGGGAGCTGATAGATGATTTTTTTTTTTTTTGCAGAAACAGCGCCACTCTTGTCGGTAGGATGTGTCTGGTATTGCAGCTCACGCTATATTTGTAATGCAATCGTATTTTATGGTTTGTTGTTTGTTGCCTAAGGGCAGTAATACTCTGCAAGTTCTAGAAGGTGCAGTCAGGATGACGGCCATTAAGCTAGTTAACGAAACCAGTGTGTTCACCTTCATTACCCTTTGTAATAGTGTGCACACCCAGAAATGATCTTACACCCTAGTGACAGGTACCGCCGGATGCTCAGGTACAGGTGACTATTATCCAGCCTGCAATGGTTTATCTGGTAATAAACTTTCCAAATATATAGATCCCAGGTGGAAGGAATTGTTACAGGGATTTCCCAAGTTTCAGTATGCACTATCCACACTGCTGGTCGGTTCGAGAAGTCGTCACATTACCGTAAGTGATCTTTATTCAGCGCCACATTAATATGGCTTGGATAAATACTTTGGCCACATTGTATGGAGTTTAAATAATCATTGTCCCCTATGTTGCCCTTTCTTTGGTATTTTCCCACCTCTCTTTATGGTGTATGTATCCTTGAGTAAATATTTTTCTTTATTTGAATATTGGATATGTGTTTGGGTTCTTTTTCGCCGTTAGTTTGTTCTATTTCTGAGTTGTCCATTAGTGCACCTAGTACAACATTATTTGGGACCTTGGATTTCTCTCTCCATTGAATTGTTTCTTATGTGCACTTTGCCTTGGAGTTTTGTATTTAATAAGGAGAGAGGACCCTGCCCGCGAGGGCTCATAATCTACAAGGGATGGGTGAGGACACAGGAGGAGTGAGGACCCTGCCCGCGAGGGCTCACAATCTACAAGGGATGGGTGAGAATACAGGAGGAGAGAGGACCCTGCCCGCGAGGGCTCACAATCTACAAGGGATGGGTGAGGATACAGTAGGCGAGAGGACCCTGCCCGCGAGGACTCACAATCTACAAGGGATGGGTCAGGATACAGGAGGAGAGAGGACCCTGCCCACGAAGGCTCACAATCTACAAGGGATGGGTGAGGATACAGGAGGAGAGAGGACCCTGCCCGCGAGGGCTCACACTCTACAAGGGATGGGTGAGGATACAGTAGGAGAGAGGATCCTGCCCGCGAGGACTCACAATCTACAAGGGATGGGTCAGGATACAGGAGGAGAGAGGACCCTGCCCGCGAGGGCTCACAATCTACAAGGGATGGGTGAGGATACAGTAGGCGAGAGGACCCTGCCCGCGAGGGCTCACAATCTACAAGGGATGGGTGAGAATACAGGAGGAGAGAGGACCCTGCCTGCGAGGGCTCACAATCTACAAGGGATGGGTGAGGATACAGTAGGCGAGAGGACCCTGCCCGCGAGGGCTCACAATCTACAAGGGATGGGTCAGGATACAGGAGGAGAGAGGATCCTGCCCGCGAGGGCTCACAGTCTACAAGGGATGGGTGAGAATACAGGAGGAGAGAGGACCCTGCCTGCGAGGGCTCACAATCTACAAGGGATGGGTGAGAATACAGGAGGAGAGAGGACCCTGCCCGCGAGGGCTCACAATCTACAAGGGATGGGTGAGGATACAGGAGGAGAGAGGACCCTGCCCACGAAGGCTCACAATCTACAAGGGATGGGTGAGGATACAGGAGGAGAGAGGACCCTGCCCGCGAGGGCTCACAATCTACAATGAGGTGGGGGAGATACAAAGTACAGGTGTGTATTTACAATGATGGTCCAGCCATCTTCAGGGGGTGGGGGATAGATGGGGATAGTGAATGGGCTACACACACACACAAACATAAAATGACTTTGATTAGTGAACGTGGTAGGCCGCTCTGAACAAATGGGTTTTGAGCGAGCGCCTAAAACTATGCAAGTTGTGGATGGTACTAATATCTTGGGGTAGAGCATTCCAGAGGATTGGCGCAGCACGGGAGAAGTCTTGGAGTCGGGAGTGGGAGGTACGGATTAGTGCAGAGGTTAGTCGAAAGTCATTTGCAGAGTGCAGTGGTCGGCTAGGCTGATAGACAGAAATGAGGGAGGAGATGTAAGGGGGGCCGCACTGTGGAGAGCTTTGTGGGTGAGAACAAGTACTTTGAATTGTATCCTGTAATGAATGGGCAGCCAGTGTAACGACTGGCGAAGAGCGGACGCGTCCGAGTAACAATTAGCCAGATGGACGATCCTGGCTGCTGCATTAAGGATGGACTGGAGAGGGGAAAGTCGAGTGAGGGGGAGGCCAATTAATAGAGCATGTAATGGAAAAGGGGGCACCACGGATCATGGGATACCATCAGGACCTAAGATATATGAGCATACACAAAAAAAGAGAAACAGACAAGGTCCTAAGAAAGGGGATCACCACAACAAAGATATGGCAAAAAATATACACAGCTTTATTGAAATATATATACAAACAAGGGTAACAAACACATAGACATATAAAAACACTTAAAAAGCATACAAATGCTGTACACAACGGCCCCTAATACGGCCGTACCCCACATAGGACTCGAACTATATATACATAATGTAATAACCTAGAACCAAAAATGGTCATAGAATGATAGATGTAGGCCAAGCTACCTAGGCACTCCCCTGGGTACTACAAATGGAAACAGACCACTGATAGTGTGAATGCAAAAATAGCAAAACTATAAAGCCCACATAGACATACAAATCCCTGCACTACAAGTGCTGAATAAGGGACACAAATACACGAACCTGCCTAGCAAATGGAAACGACAGGTGTGTGCAAGACGATACATGAATGTCAAGCAGCAAAGGTATCAGCATAATACCTCAATAGCATGTGACCAACAGTCTGCCATGCCACTATACAGAAAAATAGCACCAAGATGGTATAAGCTGTAGAGATAGCATATTACCCAGGGCACATAATGCCCAAGCCTGTAGCGCCTGGAAAAGGAGTCCTAATGTGGGCTACTAAGAGACCCAACGCGTATCGCCACCACACCGGGCAGCTTCGAATAATCATTGTCCCCTATGTTGCCCTTTCTTTGGTATTTTCCCACCTCTCCTTATGGTGTATGTATCCTTGAGTAAATATTTTTCTTTATTTGAATATTAGATATGTGTTTGGGTTCTTTTTCGCCGTTAGTTTGTTCTAATTCTGAGTTGTCCATTAGTGCACCTAGTACAACATTATTTGGGACCTTGGATTTCTCTCTCCATTGAATTGTTTCTTATGTGCACTTTGCCTTGGAGTTTTGTATTTAATAAGGAGAGAGGACCCTGCCCGCGAAGGCTCACAATCTACAAGGGATGGGTGAGGATACAGGAGGAGAGAGGACCCTGCCCGCGAGGGCTCACAATCTACAAGGGATGGGTGAGGATACAGTAGGAGAGAGGATCCTGCCCGCGAGGGCTCACAATCTACAAGGGATGGGTGAGGATACAGTAGGAGAGAGGACCCTGCCCGCGAGGGCTCACAATCTACAAGGGATGGGTGAGGTTACAGGAGGAGAGAGGACCCTGCCCGCGAGGGCTCACAATCTACAAGGGATGGGTGAGGATACAGGAGGAGAGAGGATCCTGCCCGCGAGGGCTCACAATCTACAAGGGATGGGTGAGGATACAGTAGGAGAGAGGACCCTGCCCACGAGGGCTCACAATCTACAAGGGATGGGTGAGGATACAGGAGGAGAGAGGACCCTGCCCGCGAGGGCTCACAATCTACAAGGGATGGGTGAGGATACAGTAGGAGAGAGGACCCTGCCCGCGAGGGCTCACAATCTACAAGGGATGGGTGAGGATACAGGAGAGAGGACCCTGCCCGCGAGGGCTCACAATCTACAAGGGATGGGTGAGGATACAGTAGGAGAGAGGACCCTGCCCGCGAGGGCTCACAATCTACAAGGGATGGGTGAGAATACAGGAGGAGAGAGGACCCTGCCCGCGAGGGCTCACAATCTACAAGGGATGGGTGAGGATACAGGAGGAGAGAGGATCCTGCCCGCGAGGGCTCACAATCTACAAGGGATGGGTGAGGATACAGGAGGAGAGAGGACCCTGCCCGCGAGGGCTCACAATCTACAAGGGATGGGTGAGGATACAGGAGGAGAGAGGACCCTGCCCGCGAGGGCTCACAGTCTACAAGGGATGGGTGAGGATACAGGAGGAGAGAGGACCCTGCCCGCGAGGGCTCACAATCTACAAGGGATGGGTGAGAATACAGAAGAGAGGACCCTGCCCGCGAGGGCTCGCAATCTACAAGGGATGGGTGAGGATACAGGAGGAGAGAGGACCCTGCCCGCGAGGGCTCACAGTCTACAAGGGATGGGTGAGGATACAGGAGGAGAGAGGACCCTGCCCGCGAGGGCTCACAATCTACAAGGGATGGGTGAGAATACAGAAGAGAGGAACCTGCCCGCGAGGGCTCGCAATCTACAAGGGATGGGTGAGGATACAGGAGGAGAGAGGACCCTGCCCGCGAGGGCTCACAATCTACAAGGGATGGGTGAGAATACAGGAGGAGAGAGGACCCTGCCCGCGAGGGCTCACAATCTACAAGGGATGGGTGAGAATACAGGAGGAGAGAGGACCCTGCCCGCGAGGGCTCACAATCTACAAGGGATGGGTGAGAATACAGAAGAGAGGACCCTGCCCGCGAGGGCTCACAATCTACAAGGGATGGGTGAGGATACAGTAGGTGAAGGTAGAGCTGGTCGTGCAGCGGTTTGGTGGATCGGGGGTCACTGCAGGTTGTAGGCTTGTCGGGATATCTAGGTCTTCAGGTTCTTTTTGAAGGTTTCGATGGTAGGCGAGAGTCTGATGTGTTGTGGTAGAGGGTTCCAGAGTATGGGGATGCGCAAGAGAAATCTTGTATACGATTGTGGGAAGAGGAGATAAGAGGGGAGTAGAGAAGGAGATCTTGTGAGGATCGGAGGTTGCGTGCATGAAAGTACCGGGAGACGAGGTCACAGATGTATGGAGGATACAGGTTGTGGATGGCTTTGTATGTCATGGTTAGGGTTTTGTACTGGAGTCTCTGGGTAATGGGGAGCCAGTGAAGGGATTGACAGAGGGGAGAGGCCGGGGAATAGGGGGGGGGACAGGTGGATTAGTCGGGCAGCTGAGTGTAATAATAATAATCTTTATTTATATAGCGCCAACATATTCCGCAGCGCTTTACAGTTTAACAGTATCAAACACAACAGTCATAAGATACAATAAAGCACAATAAGCCGCCCCTGCTCGTGAGAGCTTACAATCTACAATGAGGAGGGGGAGATACAAAGCACAGGTGTGTATTTACAATGATGTATTTACAATGAGGGTCCGGCCATCTTCAGGGGGTGCGGGATAGATGGAGATAGTGAATGGGCTACACACACAAACATAAAATGACTTTGATTACTGAACGTGATAGGCCGCTCTGAACAAATGTGTTTTGAGCGAGCGCCTAAAACTATGCAAATTGTGGATGGTCCTAATTTCTCGGGGTAGATCATTCCAGAGGATTGGCGCAGTGCGGGAGAAGTCTTGGAGTCGGGAGTGGGAGGTATGGATTAGTGCAGAGGTTAATCGCAAGTCATTTGCAGAGCGCAGCGGTCGGTTAGGCCTATAGACAGAAATGAGGGAGGAGATGTAAGGGGGTGCCGCACTGTGGAGAGCTTTGTGGGTGAGAACAAGTACTTTGAATTGTATCCTGTAATGAATGGGCAGCCAGTGTAATGACTGGCGAAGAGCGGACGCGTCCGAGTAACGATTAGCCAGATGGACGACCCTGGCTGCCGCATTAAGGATGGACTGGAGAGGGGAAAGTCGAGTAAGGGGGAGGCCAATTAATAGAGAGTTGCAGTAGTCCAGGCGGGAGTGGATCAGGGCGACAGTGAGGGTTTTTGTTGTTTCTATGGTGAGAAAAGGGCGGATTCTAGAGATGTTCTTTAGGTGTAAGAGGCACGAGCGGGCAAGAGATTGTATGTGGGAGATGAAGGAGAGATCGGAGCAGGCTCGGACTGGCCCACCGGAGAACTGGAGGATCCTCCGGTGGGCACTGACACCTGCTGGCAGGGCCCCCACTGCTCCAGGGCCCCCCCGCCGCCCGCCTTGAAGACGATACTCACCCTGCTCCAGCGATGGTCTTGGCGTCTGCACTGCAGCTCGTCCTGAACGAGCGGTCACGTGACACCGCTCATTAAGGTCATGAATATGCGCATATTCATGACCTTAAATGAGCGGTGTCACATGACCGCTCAAGCAGGAAGAAGGTGCTGCGCCGGCGCCGCCGCCTGGAGTCGGGACAGAGCGCGAGGGATGTCGGCACGGCCGTGCAGTGGGACAGGTGAGTATAAGGGACGGGGGGACGGGGGGATGAAGGAGGACATAAGCCGGCGCGCCGAGCAGGAGCAGGTGCAGGTGCGGGTGCGGAGAGATAAGCCATGCATACAGGGGCGGACTATGAGCCATGCATACAGGGGGGAATATAAGCCATGCATACAGGGGCGGAATATGAGCCATGCATACAGGGGGGGGATATGAGCCATGCATACAGGGGGGAATATGAGCCATGCATACAGGGGGGGGGATATGAGCCATGCATACAGGAGGGGGGGATATGAGCCATGCATAGAGGGGGGAATATAAGCCATGCATACAGGGGTGGAATATGAGCCATGCATACAGGGGCGGGGATATGAGCCATGCATACAGGAGGGGGGAATATGAGCCATACATACAGGAGGGGTAATATGAGCTATGTATATGGGATGGGAGGGAGATGAGCCATGCATACAGGGGGGGAGGTCATTATACAGTATTGAGCATCATGTGTGGCCGTTATACAGTATGGAGCATCATGTGTGGCCAATGGACATTATACAGTATGGAGCATCATGTGTGGCCGTTATACAGTATGGAGCATCATTTGTGACCATTATACAGTATTGAGCATTATGAGGGATCATTATACAGTAGGGAGAACTGTGTGGCCGTTATACAGTATGGAGCATCATGTGTGGGTGGTTATTATACAGTATGGAGCAATGTGTGGCCATTATACAGTATGGAGCAATGTGTGGCCATTATACACTATGGAGCATCATGTGTGGCCATTATACACTATGGAGCATCATGTGTGGCCATTATACACTATGGAGCATCATGTGCGGCCATTATACAGTATTGAGCATCATGTGCGGCCATTATACAGTATTGAGCATCATGTGCGGCCATTATACAATATTGAGCATCATGTGCGGCCATTATACAGTATTGAGCATCATGTGCGGCCTTTATACAGTATTGAGCATCATGTGCGGCCATTATACAATATTGAGCATCATGTGCGGCCATTATACAGTATTGAGCATCATGTGTGGCCATTATACAGTATTGAGCATCATGTGTGGCCGTTATACGGTATTGAGCATCATGTGTGGCCATTATACAGTATGGAGCATCATGTGTGGCCATTATACAGTATGGAGCATCATGTGTGGCCATTATACAGTATGGAGCATCATGTGTGGCCATTATACAGTATGGAGCATCATGTGTGGCCATTATACAGTATTGAGCATCATGTGAGGTCATTATACAGTATGTAGCATCATGTGTGGCCATTATACAGTATTGAGCATCATGTGTGGCCATTATACAGTATTGAGCATCATGTGAGGCCGTTATACAGTATTGAGCATCATGTGTGGCCATTATACACTATGGAGCATCATGTGTGGCCATTATACAGTATGCAGCATCATGTGTGGCCATTATACAGTATGGAGCATCATGTGTGGTGGCCGTTATACAGTATGGAGCATCATGTGTGGTGGCCGTTATACAGTATGGAGCATCATGTGTGTGGCCATTATACAGTATGGAGCATCATGTGTGGCCATTATACAGTATGGAGCATCATGTGTGAGGCCATTATACAGTATGGAGCACTGTGTGGCCATATTTTTGTTTGCTTATAATTATTGTATATAAAACAGTGTGATCAGCAGTGCTAAATGGCTGCGGTTGGGACGTGGATATGGGTGTGACTAGTTGTGAAATGGGTGTGGTTAGAGGCGTGGCCTAAAATTTGCCGCGGCGCACTATGTGCGCCGCAAACTTTATACCTCCTTCCCTTCAAGAGTTGGGAGGTATGGCACCGCATCTGCCAGATCACAGCAAGTGCCGCAAATCCCATAGGGAATGAATGAATCCAAACGCAGTGTTGCTGTAAGTGATCCGTTACGCGGCAGATGCAGAAAAACTGCCCGATCTGCTGCAAAAGGCGACTTTCACATCAGCGATTCTTGCCAAAGTCACTGCCGATAGTGTCATACTCACCAAAGGGGGAGGCAGCGCTAAAAGTGCCTAGGGCAGCAGAAACTCTAAATACGGCCCTGGGGGGCTACATTATATTCTGTGGGGGGACTGCATTATACTCAGGGTACTACATTATATTATGGGGGGCTACATCATACTATATGAGGGGTTTCAGTATACTCTATGGGGGGCTGCATTATATTCTGTGGTGGGGCTGCATTATTCTCTCGGGACTACATTATATTATGGGGGGCTACAACATACTATATGAGGGGCTACAGTATACTCTATGGGGGGCTGCATTATATTCTGTGGTGGGGCTGCATTATTCTCTCAGGGGACTACATTATATTCTGTGGTGGGTGGCATTACACTATATGGGGGGGGCTGCATTATACCCTATGAGGGAGCTACATTATATTCTATGATGGGGACTACGTTATACCTGAGAGGGTTGCATTATATTTTGTGGGGTGCTGCATTATATTCCATGAGAGGGGACTGCATTATATTTTATGAGGGGGCTACATTATATTCTGTGAGGGGGCTACCCCAACCCTTGCTACATTACTAAGACGTGAACTACCTTATATTATACCCTGATATTAGCGCTTTTTACCGCACAATTGGTGGTCTTGTATCTATTTCTATGTAGCTACATTGTGGGCCCCAAGAATGATTTAGTCTGGTGGGCCCAAGGTGCTCCAGTCCGACGCTGGATCGGAGTCAGACATAACACCAGACAGCGCGCCTGCTGCCGGGGTGTTATTATGGTGCCATCCACGGAGAGGGAAATGTCAGATTTAGGGAGAATGGTAGATGGCGGGAGCAGAAGAAGTTCAGTTTTGGAGAGGTTGAGTTTCAGAGCGGACATGATGTTGGAGACTGCGGACAGACAGTCAGTGGCGTTCTGTAGTACAGCGGGGGTAAGGTCAGGGGATGATGTGTATCGTTGTGTCATCAGCATAAAGATGGTACTGAAAGCCAAATCTGCTGATGGTCTGTCCAATTGGGGCCGTGTAGAGGGAGAAGAGAAGGGGGCCAAGGACTGAGCCCTGGGGTACCCCACAGTGTAGGATGGATTGGAGGGGTGCTAGAGGGGAGGCCAGAGAGTGGGAGGTTGCAGTAGTCGAGGCGGGAGATGATAAGGGCATGGACTAGGGTTTTTGTGGTTTCATGGTCAAGGAATGTGCGGATCCGGGAAATATTTTTGAGTTTGAGACGTCAGGAGAAGGTAAGGGCTTGGATATGTGGCTTGAAAGAGACGGCAGAGTTGAGGATCACCCCGAGGCAGCGGGCATGTGGGACTGGGGAGAGTGAGCAGCCATTGACAATGATGGAGAGGTCTGGTGGAGGGGTAGTGAGATGGGGGAAAGATGATGAATTCTGTTTTGTCCATGTTCAGTTTTAGAAAACCAGCAGAAAAGAAAGATGAAATAGCGGACAGACAGTGTGGGATTTTGGTAAGTAAGGAGGTGAGGTCAGGTCCGGATAGGTAGGTCTGGGTGTCATCAGCGTAGAGTACAATGTGTCAGTGTTTCGGTACAATGTGTCACCCTCCTATTATCACCAGCTGTTGCTTTAAGAGGGGGCGTGGTGTGCTTCTGACCACACCTCCTTCCATACAGTCCCCGCCTACTCCCCCCCGCGCACGTGCAGCGTCCAGTGAGTGACAGCCTGCTGTCCCCGCCCATCTGATCTGCATAGCTCCGCCCCGCCGTCCTCGGTGCAGGCTACGCTCGCCGGCAGAGCAGGTTACTCCGCGCTGGGCACTCGGCCGCCGCTGGCTCAGCATGGTGCTCCGGGGCTAGGGACGGACCGCTGCTGGCAAGGAGCCGGGTATGTATGGGGCGAGGCACGGGCTGCACTGCTGCTCCGCCGCCTCAGTGCTGTGCCCGGCGGCAGATGCGCATCGCTCGTGGCTGCCAGTCCTCAGTGCCATCTCCCCGGGCACTGGCATCACCTGACCTGGAGGTGGCAGCATGTAGGGGCACTGATGGGCAGCAGCGCTCCTCGGGGGCTGCTGCTGCCTCTGTGGATGGTGCTGACCCTCTCCTCTGCCTGGGCTGGTGGGCAGCAGAGCTCCGGCCGGTGCCATGCCGGTGTTCATGGGGATGATAATAATAATAATCTGAGGATCTGCCAGTATTACAGAGCTGACTTCTATATTTTGTGGTTATGGGGATGGCTGGAGGACACAGCTGGCGCTCCCTTTTCCGAGCCTGTCCCTATATTCATGCCTATGACATTGTATGGGTTTGTGCCACTTCTTGGCTGCAGAGCTGACGCTCCCTTTTCATGCTTGTGTAATAATGGGTAGGTTCTAGGTTTTTCCATGTCTTGGTTACAGAGCTGGCGCTCCCTTTTCCATGCCTGTACCTATATTATTGCCTATGACATATTGTATGGGTTTGTGCCACTTCTTGGCTGCAGGGCTGACGCTCCGTTTCCATGATTTTGCCTATTATTGGGCATGATGGCGTATAGGCTTGTGCCAACGCTTGGTTACAGAGCTGGCGCTCCCTTTTCCATGCCCGTCCCTATATTTATGTATTTTACTCATATAGCGCCATTAATTCCACGGCGCCCTACAGACCTCATCATCACTGTCCCCATAGAGGATATAGATTGTGCGCCCCAATCAGAATGGCTTTAGATTTTGGGGGGACACCCCTATAAACGCCTGTACGTTATCCTTGGTGGGCTTTGACCCCCCAGCGCTGACATGGTATTGGTTTGCGCCATCTCTTGGCTGCGGAGCTGACGCTCGTTTTGCAGGATTCACCTGTGTGGCCCTAGTCGCCGACTCCTGGCTTCTTGCGCACATTCCTGCCTCGCGTTCCACATGACCCCCTGGTAGATCGTGCCGCGTGGTATCGATGTGTTCGCAGATAGGGCACAGTTTGTGTTTTTAATATTGATCTCCTTGTCGAGTGCGGCTCGTGTTGGAGAATGAGGTCACCTCTGATCACTTGGGTGCATGAGGTGCAGTTTCTGTTGCTCCTTGCCCTGATACTCTGGCATTAACGTACCAAGCTCCTTTATCTAGAGTTTCCCCCATCTATTGCCCTGGCATTTGGGCATCTGACCATAAACGGAGGTGTCGTGCCCCTTGTATCCACAGGGTGGCAGCACTTTCTGTTCAGCCCTGATGCCCTGTTTGATGCCACCTGTGCACAGACTGTAGCAGATTTACTCCACTTCATGGCGATAATGGAATTGTTGTCTGATGCCATCTCCTGCTGGGTGTTGTAGTTCCACAGCTGCCATGCAGCACCCGCTGAGTAATTTTCTATGGTGCACAGCTATGATGTCATTTTATTAACTGTATCTTTGCATAGGCGTGTATAGATTTGCACATGTATGCACGCCGCTTACCACGTTGCTATGTGCTGTGTCTACATTTGCATCGGACGTTTACACGCCCTACATCGTACTTATGTGATGGTTGTGTATCCTGGCACCTGTCTGTCCCTGACAATGGGGGATATTGTTGGGTCCTTTCTTTGACTTTGCATGCCTTAAAGGGGCGGCTGGAAGCGGCGCATTCTGTTATCTGCGAGCGTTTTTTTTTTAACCCCTTCTCTTCCAGGCTGTAGCGTTCAGCTGCCTCGCCACGCTCGGTAGAGATCATTTTAGTTGCCGCTGGAGTCTTTTGTGGAGCTTATAAAGCCGCCCGCTGGTTTTCTAATGAAAGAATGTGGTCGACTCGCTAAAGTGTCGGTTCACAGCGATATCTGGTTAAATGCAGGAACGCTTGACCTAAATGAACCACGGAGAATACTAATAGCCTGTTATGATGTGTGACCGCAGAGCAGAACAAGAAATCTTTAACCCTGTCCGCGCTACGCTGCTGTTTCCGCAGAGAGGATGCTATAAATAATTCAGGGTCTCTGTCCCTTTAAGAGCTGGCATTGACGTCTATGCTTTAAACACAGGGCAAGTGCTCATCTACATGTGAAAATCCATTAGGAAGTCTTTTAATATTTCGGTCACTCATATACCAGGTGGCTATCACTAATGGCAGCCATTACTGTGCTCTTAAAGGGATTGTCTATTTCTGGCTCTTTGTTAGAGGGGTAACATGATAATACAGCTACAGGTCATCCTGCTGCTGAAGTCCCCAGCGATCAGTTGTTGGCAGGTTCCCGCACAGAATACAAGTGTTTGATTGCTCTCTAGAGCGCCTCCGAAGGAGAATTGCAGTATTACAGTGTGCCAATGGATGTTCTGGGTCCTCCAACTGATTGATATAAATCTTAAACCCCCTAATATTAACACTCTAGGGGATATAATATATATATATTTTTTTGCAGTACACCAATGATGCCTGAAGACGGTTCCCCCGGGCTCAGTCCGCAGGACGCCGCCTACGAAGATCTGCAGCATTACACCAATACAGACGGGCAGCAGATATACTGTAAATATTGGAAACCAGTAGGTCAGCCGAGGTAAGTGAAAATGACAGAGAAACAGTTTTATTTTATTTTTTTTTATTTCCATACTGAGACCCTTTAAGGGATGGATTTACAGCATCTCTGCTTCATCCTTGAATTTAAAGGGAAAGGAAGCTACTTGTGCCGGCTTCTCCCGGAGACAATTGTACTTACGATACTCATAAAAATATTAATGGTTTAAATTGAAGATTTAAAGGGATTGTTCAGTCCTGTAAATAAGGTGTAATCATTTCAGAAAACTGATGGGCTCCACTCTTTCTCCCGTCTTTGATAGTTTGCTGCAATGTATCAGCCCTAGGTAATTAAAGGGATCATCCTGGAGTCCGGACTCATTAGCTTACAGAGAACCGGGTGCACCTGCTGCAAAGTGTGCACAGGCTGCAAGTCTCTGAATCCAAGCAGCGGTGTTTCCATTCACTGAAAGCAAGCAGACGGGGCGGGGGGAAGAGACTTGTGTCCCCCTTATCAGAAAGCTGTAGAACATTTCATTTTACACTGATTAGCTCTAAGCTCTGCAATTCCGGATGGCTCCTTTAAGATTACAACAGTTGCTCCTCAGCACCCTTAAGCAGGAACAACCCCTTTAACATTGTCACAGTTGCTCTTCAGCATCTATAAGAAGGAAGATATTTACTTACCCAAGTAACCCCTTTAAGAGTCCAGTCATTGCTCCTCGGTATCAGTATAGAGGGTCGTATTGACGTCCTCAAATATCACCTGTCATTGTCGTCTTAAAGGAGCTATTTGGTAAGATGACGTACCCCCATAACTCCTTTAAGATTGCAGTTGCTCCTCTGTAGGGAGACGCCTATGTGCTGAGAAGTCTCCTTTAATATTGGCCCTATGGAGAAGTTGGGGGCCATATTATGATCGTCCCACTTCAGGGGCGCACATATCATTGCAGGGGCCACTTCCACCTCCAAAACAGCATTGAGCACTATCGGACTGGAAAGGCCCATATACTGTCCTTGAACGGGGCCCTGTGTCCGCCGCTGCCCCCTCTGTGGCTGACCACCCCTCCATTACCATACAGTATCCGGCAGTATGGCACAGCCGGCGCCTCAGGCTAATGATGGAGGAGATGATGATGATCTGCGGCAGGAAATTAACCTAGAATGTAATTAAATCTCTTTTAAGAAGAGGAGAAATGACGCGGTTGGAGCCGACCTGAGTGACTTCGTGTCTCTCCACCTGCGGCTTTACACGGCGATGCCGCGCCATTGGTGGTGGATGGAAGGAGAAACCTGTCATGTAGCAGAGCCGGTCCTGCGGGATGTGGTCATAGGTGCAGGAGGGGAAAAAAAAAAGTCCTCTGGGACCAGTATAACCAGTTTGGTGTTTTTATTCTTCGTAGGAATGTCGCCACATACTAATTATATTGCGCTCGAGTCGTACCCGCACCTGTAGTTAATTAGTAGCGAGTGGGCTAGTCAGATGATGATGATATGAAGCGCCCCCCCCCCCCCGTCACATGACATATTAACCTCTAAATGACCAGGGAGTGTGGAATAGAAGCAGCGGAGAGGGGGTGATGGGTGCCCGGGGCTGAACCATAACATGTGGGTCTTCACACCGTATCTGGTTTTTCTACAGATGCCCCAGTAATGGCTCATGTACACGAGCAAAACACGTCATCTGTGCCATAGACTTCTATGGGCAGTACTGTACCACGCACACCTCCGATTTCATACAGAAGCAATCAGGTGTCTTTTGTTTTGTTTTTTTTTGTTTTTTTTCCTCTCAATTTCTGATTTTTACTTGTTCCATCAGACCCATATTACAGAACCCCTGAAATATCTCCACATTTCTGCCCAGCATGGTGCACCATGCTTTGGTGTAGTACTGCAGGGGACACAGCACACCCCCACACCGCGTGGAATGCATAAGCACCCTCATGGCGCGGGAGACGCATAAGCACCCTCATGGCGCGGGGGACGCATAAGCACCCTCATGGCGCGGGGGACGCATAAGCACCCTCATGGCGCGGGGGACGCATAAGCACCCTCATGGCGCGGGGGACGCATAAGCACCCTCATGGCGCGGGGGACGCATAAGCACCCTCATGGCGCGGGGGACGCATAGGCACCCTCATGGCGCGGGGGACGCATAGGCACCCTCATGGCGCGGGGGACGCAGCACACCCTCATGGCGCGGGGGACGCATAGGCACCCTCATGGCGCGGGGGACGCATAGGACCCCCATGCAACCTCCTAAGCACATGGTTCTATCAGGTGTGTGACGCTTCATTAAAAAAAAATGTTTTCACATCTTAATCTATATAGCATGAAATAACAAAAAAAGTACAACAATTTGTAAGAAAAGGCAAAAAACAAGGTTTTAAAAATACAAAATAATTGCAGACTCTAATCCACATCAATAACCCAAAGTGACTGAACAAAAAAAAATACAAAAACCAATGTAACGCCTTATTTTAATGAGAATTTTCCCACCAAAATATGGAATTTCACGAATAATAATGAAAAAATGTGTCTATTTCTTTATTTTACCTTTGCAAAACTTTACCCCATAAAACGTAAAAATGTCCGTACTACATAGATGGTATCAAAAAGAGCAGCCTTAGTCCATTCTGGTTGTCAAAGGGTTAAAGCATACGGCAGTAATAGATGGGGGTCCCGATTACCCCCCCTTTCTATCACCCAGGGAGGGGAGCGGCAGATCTGGCATCCTGATAACATTAGGGGGACCCCACTGACAGCAGCTGATCTCGGGGGGTCACGTCGGCCGGTTGCCTGAAGATCTGTTCAGTGATGTCAGATCATTTACACCTGGCGGCCGTCTGATAGTGTTTCTCCAGGACGGCCATCTTTCATTTCTATCTGCAGAGGGAATTATTTTCGGGGCCCCTCATTTACTGTCATTGTAGAGTTATAGAGGATTTCCTGCTGCCGTCTGTAACATTTTCCCCTTATCTGTCGGTCATTGACTTATATATCACTATATTAGATTAGCTACTAGAATATTCCCTTCTTTTTTTATCCACCATGCTTTATACTGCAGCTTTGTCCTTTCTTATGAGGCCAGATATAGCGGGATATGAACACCCGGCTCCCTGTAAGACGTGAGGCGGTCATACAGCCTTGTTCACCTTATTCATATTGGATAAGTGTAGCCGAAAAATGGGCGAAAATATTCCGCGATTGGTTTGCAATAAGAGGTACGATCAGTGTGACAGAGGTCAGCGACGTAGAAGATTCCTGAGCAGGATGACCTGACTCGTGATCAGACTTTTGGATCAATACTGTAACCTGTCCACAATGTGGCCATCTAAAATCCCACCCTGCGCACGTTATGAGGGTCATCGAACCTGTCAACACGTCGGCGGATGATACTGTATCTTAGTATTTGCTTTGAGAAAACAAATGCAGAGAATGCAAATGGGGCGTACAGTGTTTACCCTTATTGGACAATCCCACTTTTTTTTAGTAAGGTAAGGCCCCATAAAGCTGATTGAAAGGCACCTTGGCAACCTGACCTTGTTTTCAGTTTCCCTACAGCCCTTCACAGGGGAATTTGGATATTACATGTTGCCCATTGGGATTAATGTGCAGTATGAACACGCTGGCTAAAACATGTATTTTGTATGTCCTCCCTTATTAACTCCCCCCAAGGTGACACCTGACGCAATCGCACCCAACTAGGTAAATTTATAGCCAAGATCCCTGAAGCGCGCTAGCTCAGCCTGACAGCTCCACGCCGACTCCAGATGGGATGTAACAACCAGACGTTCATTTCTGAGGGTTACGATGAGAGGAATCGCATTCCAGTAACATGCCGGATACAATTGTCAGCTGGTAAATCGACCACCGCTAACATCAGATGACACCACGCGGTTCGGCTAGGAGCGTTTGATGGCGGCTCAACGTCTGCGATCTCGTCCTGGGACTTACTATGAAGGGCGAATCCTGCGGATATGTGACAGTCAGAGATACATCCTATAGTGTGATCTCTAGTGGATCAGTACCAATGCCGTTCCCTTAATAAGAGCATCTCCTCCCTTCGTCCCCTGCCAGCTGACACCGGGAGACTAGGGCGTCCCAATGAGATTCATACACCATGCGTTTTATCTGGGCGCTGTATGATATCTGGGCACTGTATGTGATCACCTTTATACCCCTCGGTGTTTCTGTAGTAACTATGGGGGCTCCCTGAGGAAGCCTCCTCCATAGCTCTGCTGTCCAGTCCGAGTACAGGATCTGCAGAATAGAAAATATATATATATATATATATATATATATATATATATATATATATATATATATATATATATATATATATATATATATATATATTTTTTTTATTTTTTTTTGGCTTTCTGCTCAAGTCAGGTGAGGGGGTATTCCTGGCGCAGCTGTAGCACTGAGCATATACACTATTTATCTGTGTACTGTCTGGTATTCTTTACCGTGACACTTTAACACCTGACTACTGTATGGTTCTATAAATTTGGCTCCGTATGTGTTGTCCTAATGCACTATATTCACTATTTATCTGGGCACTTCATGCACTCACTATATAGTGGCGATCTGGAATACATCACTATTTATCTGGGCACTGCGTGCACTCACTATATAGTGGCTATCTGTAATACATCACTATTTATCTGGGCACTGCGTGCACTCACTATATGGTGGCTATCTGGAATACTTCACTATTTATCTGGGCACTGTGTGCACTCACTATATGGTGGCTATCTGGAATACATCACTATTTATCTGGGCACTGCGTGCACTCACTATATGGTGGCTATCTGGAATACATCACTATTTATCTGGGCACTGCGTGCACTCACTATATAGTGGCTATCTGTAATACATCACTATTTATCTGGGCACTGCGTGCACTCACTATATAGTGGCTATCTGTAATACATCACTATTTATCTGGGCACTGCGTGCACTCACTATATGGTGGCTATCTGGAATACTTCACTATTTATCTGGGCACTGCGTGCACTCACTATATGGTGGCTATCTGGAATACATCACTATTTATCTGGACACTTCATGCACTCACTATGTGGTGGCTATCTGGAATACGTCACTATTTATCTGGGCACTGCGTGCACTCACTATATGGTGGCTATCTGGAATACATCACTATATTCACTATTTATCTGGACACTGCATGCGCTCGCTATATGGGGGCTATCTGGTATACATCATTATATTCACTATCTGGGTACTGTATGACACTTTTAATTTAGTACTGTGATCACTGAATACTGTGTGGTATCATGAATTTTGACCCTGTTCTTTCCTAAACACCTGTGCATTATTTATCTGAATGCAACATGCACTCACTATCTGGGAGCTGAATTATATTTTTGTCCTTGGCACTTCATGCCCTGAGCCCCCTGTGCACTGTATTCAGTGGTGCAGCCTGGTTTCCCAGCGCCCCGGATAGGGCAAGTATTTAGCGCCCCCTTAACCCATGAACCGTTGGTGCTTCTGAAGTTCCTTCCACCACTGCAGGATCGAACCCCCGGATCTCCCAAGCACATGTATTGTAATATCAGGAAAATGCTAATCAAATTAGTTTGTGCTTTGACCTCCTAGATTTTTTTTTCCTGCTAAAACTTTAAAAATAAAAAGGTTATTTGTTGTATTTTTTTTTTTTTTTGTGGTACAATGTCCTATTCGCAAGAGGAGCGCAGCAGCGGCGAGGAGTTTGTCATCGGCTGCTTCGCTCTGCATAGCCAGTACCTGAAATGACAAAGCTCACTTCATCATACTGAGCTTTGTCATATTGGTTGCTGCCTATGCAGAGCACAGCAAGCGATCAAACTCCAGACAGGCATCCACTGCACGCTTGCAGACACGATCACTTCCAATGCAGGACATGTGCAAAGGACCCTGAAGAGAGGAGTTGGGTGACTAAATTTTGCATTCCCAGAGCAACTACAAGTCTAAACCCATGATATGCCACAGACTATATCCACTGTTTATCTGAATATCTCATGTACTTGATATCTGGGTTCGGTATGACATTTTTTAACTTTACGCACAGAGTTCTGGCACTGTGATAACCTCTTGTGCACCATATCCACTATCTGACCGCTGCATGATATTTGTATTTATCTGGGCACCGTATTGGTGTCATTTTATCTGGGCACCGCATTTGTGTCATTTTATCTGGGCACCGCATTGGTGTCATTTTATCTGGGCACCGTATTGGTGTCATTTTATCTGGGCACCGTATTGGTGTCATTTTATCTGGGCACCGCATTGGTGTCATTTTATCTGGGCACCGCATTGGTGTCATTTTATCTGGGCACCGCATTGGTGTCATTTTATCTGGGCACCGTATTGGTGTCATTTTATCTGGGCACCGCATTGGTGTCATTTTATCTGGGCACCGCATTGGTGTCATTTTATCTGGGCACAGCATGGCGGCATTTTATCTGGGCACCGCATTTGTGTCATTTTATCTGGGCACCGCATTGGTGTCATTTTATCTGGGCACCGCATTGGTGTCATTTTATCTGGGCACCGCATTGGTGTCATTTTATCTGGGCACAGCATGGCGGCATTTTATCTGGGCACCGCATTGGTGTCATTTTATCTGGGCACTGTAGCAATATGATAAAAAGCTGAGCCTTGTGGTTCTTTTCACACAGTAAGCTTTTTCTTCTTTTGTGCAGAATAGCTTTTTATCCCACAGTAGATCTGCAAACCTGGAACCAGATGAATTCTTCTGAATATATTTGCAACCAGAAAATGTCCTTCATCACTATGTATAAGAAGACAGGTGCATCTCCCAACAGCGCGCAGACGAGCCGGCTATCTAGATCAGCAGCGGAGCTCCACCTATGGAATAATATATATATATATATATATATCTTTACTTAGACTGCAAACAGCGAGCGGAGGAATGTCTGCCGGAGTGACCTCAGGTGGAGCATTACAAGGTCACCGGGCTCCTCAAGGTCGCGCCTAGCCGGCTGAGCGGATTCTGCAGTGTGACAGCTCTTTAGTGAGATCCTGGTGGAAAGACTCCAGAGCGGAGCCGTCCATCACGCCGCTGCTCCTAGAATTGATATGTGTGCAGAAATGAACTGACCGCCCCTCCCCCAGACCCAGGAATATTCCCAGTCTGCGGACCCCAGAGAAGCCACTTCCGTCTTTGGTTTTACATAATAACAACATTAAAGTTCTTCTTCCCCTTTTTTAGTTTCCACTGAAAAGAGAAGCGATTGCTGGGTGTAGGGGGCATCATTGGGAATTGGGGGACCCAAGATATGGATTTGGGGGCAGGAGATTGGCGGAAGTGGGAATTAGGATCTAGAGGAAACGGCTTATAGAGGTGAATTGGGTGACCCCAATGTGTGGCCACAGATGATGGGGGCTTCTGGGGACCGTGTTTGGAGTAATCATGCAATCTAGGAGACTGAAGGATATTGAGACCCCCTTTAGAACGTGAGGATATTGATCAAGGTGCAAAGGTTTGTAGGGGGCTAACATTTCAGGAAGGCAATTAGGGGAACTCCTTTGTCAATGAGGCGACCCCCCCTGATTTTCGTGATGCAAATCGAGGAGGCTTTGAAGGACCAGAGTTTGGAGTAACGAAGCATGGTGAGAAGACTGAAGGGTATTGAGGGTCCCTTCTGGAATCTGGAGATTTAGATTATAGGATGCAATCATCCATTCCGTCATCTCAGGGACACACGAGGGATTTTGTGGGAAATTTTTCTTTGAATTATGCGACTCCCCAAATGTGTGGCTGCAAATCGACAGACGCTTCTGGGGAATGGGATATGGAGAAATGAAGCAATATTGGAAGACTCGGGATTATTTATGGCTTCCTTGGAGAAATATGGAGCCAAGTGCAATGGCCTTTAGGAAGAAGTGTCCAATGCAAAGTAGCAAAAGGCGATATTGGGGTCCGGTCCCCCCCCTAAAGTGTCAATGCAAGTAATGGAGGCTCCTGCCACCAGGGTTTGGCATAAGCTGCAGTGTGGGAGACTGAGGGACAATTAATAGGGTTTCCTATTGAGAATTTGGGGATACAGACCATCCAGTGTTGGGGGATAGATGCCTATTTGGGGGACCCCTTTGGTAACGGAGGGGGACCCTGATCTGTTGATGTGGACGGGTTAATAGGTTATTGGGGTGAAGCTTTAGAATAATCAGTCACTGCAGTAAAGGCTTTGAGGACAAACATGAGGATGGTCCTGGGGGACGGGAATATCCACAACCAGGGGCGTAACTGGAATAGGTGCACGAGTTGTAATTGCGTCAGGCCCTGGAGCCTAGGGGGGCCAAAGACCCTATATAAATGCTATTACAGACTTAATTGGGGTCCCGTTTGGAGCTTTTGCATTGGGGTCCATGAGCTATTCCCAATAGTAGGACCACTAGGATTCCTGGACACGTGGAGGATGTTTGCAGATGATTGGGGACCAGAAGGTGAATTGCACAATTGAGGATATCGGCCGCTGTATTACTCTCCAGGCGTTAGAGGGTTAATCCTGCGTGACATGCAGCCATAGCACGTGCCTCCTCCGTGTCGTACTTCACCAGCTGCTGGAGAAATTAATCTGGATGTTTAGATTGCATTGTGGAGCTGTCATGTTACCGCGGGCCACTGTGCCGCAGCTTTACACGCTCTCCGGTGCTGCGCTCATTTACCACCTGTGTGCCATCCGCTTTCTTTGCAAAGTAGCACAAGAATTTGCATTTTGCTTTTATCATTTTCTAAAGAGAATTCCTGAAAGGAATCGTCTGGGATTACTATTAACAAACGGAAACGTACTGAAAATAAGGGAAAAGAAGCATCACTCGCCTATTCAGTCATCCGCCACTCCAGCTCTACTGCTCCAATGTGGTCCGGCAGCAGTGACGTCACGTGCATCCATACTGCAGCCAATCGCCACATGGAAAGGTCACTGCTGAGGCCAGTGATTGGCTGCAGTGGTCACGTAAATGCCATTCTTTGAGGCCCGAACCAGTGACGGCACTGTAATAGTCAGAGATGGAACCGGTACTGGGTGATTTTCACACATTTCCAGGCTAAAGTCTCAGTAGCCCCACTGGGGCAAAAAGACCCAACTTCCACATAGCGGTGACAAAGCTTGAGCTCCGCCAGGTGGTCCGTCTTTTAGACCTGTCCTAGTTGCGGGGGCATGTTAGGATCTGTAGTGCCGCAGGTTGCACTATATACCCTATATAGTGCACTGTATACATATTTTTTTCCCAGCAAAGTGTGTTAATCTGAGTTTTGCATGTAGTAAATTGCCTAGTAAATTGCCGGATTATAAAACAAAAAAAAAAAAAAGTCTAATGAAATGCGCCAAAGTTTTTAATTTTTCTCTCAACATTGGATCATTCATAACTGGCTGGGAGCTGGGTGACGACATGGGGTGTCGGCTCCCTGGCAATGTAGAGGTTAACTATGGCGGTGAAAGGCCGAAGGCTGGACATCTGCTATTTATAAGCGGTTGTTGTTGTGTCCTCATTCACAGCGGAAGGGATGAGGACTTGAGACACAACTTTTTTTTCCTAAAGGAAAATTGGAGCTGTGGATGTTTTTTTTTCCAAGATCAAAAGAACATCTGTTTCTCGCAGGGTGGAAATTCCCACCCTGCAAATTAGCCTGCACTTGTGGGGTCAGATTAATGCGAAGAAAACAACCCGCGTTCAGCTGCGCTAGGGACATCTTTTTTGGTGACTCGGGAGGGGCCAACAGCTTGTGAAAAGTACGAGAAGGCAGCCCCATCCTTAGGCTGCATAGGAGGTTGTATCACTGATCCATAGAATACGTGATAACTTGCTGCCCGCTGAGGGTCCGATCATCTGACCCCTGAATGTGACACGCCGTGATCCAATGCATGCACATCACATCGCCAGTCCCATATCCAGTGGATGGCGATGTGATGTGCACGCGCTGTCATCTCTCCATTCAAACATGGAACTTCAGAAGCTCGCTCTCAGGTTTGCATCCCGCCTAGCAGTGAACAGCAAGTTATTAACTTACCCTTGGATTGATGTTAACGTTAAATCTATGCGCAACTGCTGCAATTAATGGGGCCATGTGGATATGACCGGAGAAGAACTTCAAAACTGCTTGCACTTTTGTGCTTCTGTAATGTGGATGCAAGTCTTAAGGGGGTCTAATAACCCAAATTAATAGCTTTATAGGGATCTGTGCCCCCTTGTCGGGCTGGGACTTGCATCTGTATTACAGGTGCATATAATAAGCTTGTCTAAGAATGACTTTAGTCAGGATGAACAGAGCAATTTTGTTGCAAAATTTTAGGTGAAACGGGCTTTGTCATGCTTCAGTTTTTCTGGAGTGGATGGAATATGGGCTCCTGTGCATCCGGGCACCATATGGCGGCACTTGGTTCCGTATTAACCCACTAAAGGTGCAGCTCCCATCAGATGCAGCAAGGTGCGTGAGGGTGCAATGTTCTCACCTCCGGGGTTGTGCGGATGG
The DNA here is from genome assembly GCF_032444005.1 of Ranitomeya imitator. NCBI lineage: Eukaryota > Metazoa > Chordata > Amphibia > Anura > Dendrobatidae > Ranitomeya > Ranitomeya imitator. Next base: position 12,471,509 of record NC_091289.1, on the reverse strand, counting down.
TGGGAGATATCAGAACATCCGGTATATGATTTAGAAATCTGAATTTTGTTATTTTTCTGATCCCCCATTTCCTTTCTTCCCGGCAGGGCGCTGGTGTTTGTGGTCCATGGGGCCGGGGAGCATTGCTGTCGATACAACGATTTGGCCCAAATCTTATCCGGCTTAAATTTCTTTGTCTTTGCCCACGACCACGGTAAGTGCCCGTCCACCATGCAGAAGGGCAGAACAAGAGTTAATACTTAGCAATTACATTTATTCTCTGAAAGAGCCAATGGGGAGCCGGTAAAATCATTTGCTGGTATTGTGCGTCCGGTCTATGTTGCTAAGTGAAATGCCATCGGTTTTACGTCTCCATGCAATTTTGTTGGCAAGATAATTATTTTTAACCTGCTGCATCTACAGCCGCGTTACTGCGGGGAATCTGATCCTTGTAATCAATTAAAATAAAAGCTCGGTCCGTCCAGGCGTTTAACCATCGCAACAATGGAATCACTCGCAAAATGTCGTTCCCTGATTATTTTGTTGCTACTAGTATGTGGAATAATGGATAACAGACCATGTTCTTATCCCTTGCAGAAGCCATTTTCCTTTGTAGAAGAATATAACTACTATAATACTGCCCCTATGTACAAGAATATGACTACTATAATACTGCCCCTATGTACAAGAATATAACTACTATAATACTGCCCCCTATATACAAGAATATAACTACTATAATACTGCTCCTATGTACAGGAATATAACTACTATAATACTGCTCCCTATGTACAAGAATATAACTACTATAATACTGCTCCTGTGTACAAGAATATAACTACTATAATACTGCCCCTATGTACAGGAATATAACTACTATAATACTGCTCCTATGTACAAGAATATAACTACTATAATACTGCTCTCTATGTACAAGAATATAACTACTATAATACTGCCCCTATGTACAAGAATATAACTACTATAATACTGCCCCCTATATACAAGAATATAACTACTATAATACTGCTCCTATGTACAAGAATATAACTACTATAATACTGCTCTCTATGTACAAGAATATAACTACTATAATACTGCTCCTGTGTACAAGAATATAACTACTATAATACTGCCCCTATGTACAGGAATATAACTACTATAATACTGCCCCTATGTACAAGAATATAACTACTATAATACTGCTCTCTATGTACAAGAATATAACTACTATAATACTGCCCCTATGTACAAGAATATAACTACTATAATACTGCTCCTATGTACAAGAATATAACTACTATAATACTGCCCCTATGTACAAGAATATAACTACTATAATACTGCCCCTATGTACAAGAATATAACTACTATAATACTGCCCCTATGTACAAGAATATAACTACTATAATACTGCCCCCTATATACAAGAATATAACTACTATAATACTGCCCCTATGTACAAGAATATAACTACTATAATACTGCCCCCTATATACAAGAATATAACTACTATAATACTGCCCCTATGTACAGGAATATAACTACTATAATACTGCCCCTATGTACAAGAATATAACTACTATAATACTGCCCCTATGTACAAGAATATAACTACTATAATACTGCCCCTATGTCCAAGAATATAACTACTACTAGATTGTGGCCCGATTCTAACGCATCGGGTATTCTAGAATATGCATGTCCCCGTAGTATATGGACAATGATGATTTCAGAATTCGCGGCAGACTGTGCCCGTCGCTGATTGGTCGAGGCAACCTTTATGACATCATCGTCGCCATGGCAACCATTATGATATCATCGTCGCTGTGCCCGTTGCTGATTGGTCGAGGCCTGGCGGCCTCGACCAATCAGAGACGTGGGATTTCTACGTCGATGCTGTGCCGGTCTCTGATTGGTCGAGGCCGCCAGGCCTCCACCAATCAGAGACGCGGGATTTCCAGGCAGACAGACAGACAGACAGACAGACGGAAAAACCCTTAGGCAATTATATATATACTTATTTTCTCTAGGGCAGTCAATGATTTGACTGCTCTAGAGAAATGTTTTCTGCAATATAATAGTGCCTTAATTCCTTCCTGTCCGGATTTCTTGGGACCTTTTTGAAGTGCCTAATTTTTTGCAGAATTGTTGGAAAACCCGTCTGCTAATGATCTCTGCATGAATCATTGTAAACTGTTTTGTGAATTAAGTCATCACAATCGCGGAAGGAAAAACACCTAATGTGATTACTTGTTGTTGTTACCATTTCTCTGTCCAAAGACCTTAAACTTTAGCTCTAAATATATGTTATAGGGTATGAGAACAAAACCAGCGCCACTCGTGTCAGTATGTTGTCTCTAGTATTACAGCCTGACAGCAATAAAATGATTACAAGCCGTAATACTAGAACACAAAAAAACATTGGCAGAATTTCTCGTTTTCTTTAGTCCACCCCATGAAGTTATTTTATTTTTGCATTTTTCCAAAAACCTTCTACTGTAAATTAAACGGTGCCATAAATCCATTCTAATGTATAAACCGAAACGTAGCAAAGTTACAACTTATAAAAGACGGAAAGGAAAAAGATAAATGCAAAAAAGTGAAGAAAATGAAAACGGGTGCGTCTTTACATTTCTGGGTGCGCAGTCAGTTCGGATGTGTAATAATAAACCTCTGAGGATACAAGACCTTTCCCTTTTCGCTTCGTTCCGTGGTTACATTGTTGCTCCAGACTTTTATAATTACAGACCGCGCCTCTTATAATCACCAGTGTCGGCGCTGAACTGCGGGAAGAAAAAAGTAGATGTGGGTGTGCGGCGGCTCGAAATGAACTGCGGACACTTTCATGTGACTCCCTGCACCCCAGGAAGACGATAGACTCAGACTCGCCTTAGACGTTGATACAAGACAGGTTTTTCACTGGGTCCAAGAGTCTTCCTTTTGTATCGCATGTAACATGGGTCTGTAAGTCCTAATCTATGGATCTCTGGAGTTGGAAGGGACCTCCATGGTCATCGTGTCCAACCCCCTGCTCAATGCAGGAGTCACTGAACCATCTCAGACAGCGTTTGTCCAGCCTCTGTTTGAAGACTTCCATTGAAGGAGAACTCTCCAGCTCCCGTGGCCGCCCGTTCCACTCATTGATGAGAATGATGATCCTTCTACACTGTGACAGCCCTTCAGATATTTGTAGACCGCTATTAAGTCTCCTCTTCGCTCCTTTTTTGCAGATCCTGTAACCGTTCCTTGTAGAACATAGTTTGCAGTCCACTCACCATCCTGGTTGCTCTTCTCTGAACTTGCTCCGGTTTCTCAGTGTCTTTTTGTAGTCTTGGTGTTTTGGTAGTCTTCTTCGTCTGCAGACCTTGGTTTTCAGGCTGAGATTGCAGACTACCACTGAGGGGTCTTATGATGTCAGTCATCCACCGTCAGCACTGCCGCTGGACCCCAATGCGAGACTGATGGCGGGGTCATCAGACATTTTAAACGCCTCTTATGTGGAAGAAGGGTCCTGAGAAACAAGTCCTAGAGCAATGGCTTCCTCCTCACCCTCTATAGTCATGCCCCTGCGCCCACCGTGGTGTATTTAGGTGAAAGTAAACCTATAAAACCAACACTTGGACGAGCGTGGCCCCAACACCCCTTGCTATAATAAAGCGAGGGGCCAATAGCTAGGAGTTCATGCTGAACAGTAATGGGTCCTCCCGGGGAGGTGGACAGCAATGGCACGAATCAGCAGCACCCAGTGGGCGCCATACTTACCCCAATATCTAGCGTTTTTGCCATGTCCATTTAGTCTTTGCTCTTTGGGGTCTTGTACATTTTATTTCCATTGATTGTTATTCGTTGCTTTGATTGTAGCTATTTTTGCACATTTTTGTTTATAAAATGTGACAATTTTTGGAAAATTCATTGTCTTTTTCCAATGCAAACAACATCTAATCCTGGAAGTGAAGTCACAAACCCCAAGTTCTGGATGAAACGGTGGGAAAATCCGAGTTGGGCTAACAGATGGCAGAGGCCTCTGCGGACCTGGTATATTAGCAGTGACATCGGCGGAGCTTGTCCCTCCGCCAAGACGTACGGCACAGGCAGTATCCTGCTCTGCAGGGAGCCAGATAGTAATACGGAAACCAACAACTCGCCGTCCAACAAGGAGGATCCTCCGGCTGGCGCTGTCCCTTTTCTATATTTACTAAACTGATATCGCATGGCAAGGCTGCCAGGGATCCCGGGATGGCGCCAGAGGTAGATGTGCCAACTCGCTATCATGAAGAAGAGCGTTAATATGGTCTAGCCGTGTCTCGACCGTAACGCTTAACTCCTCATTGCCTGATGCTTATACAGTCAGTGCATGGCTGTTTTTCATTGCGTGGGTGTGAATACTTATGCAAATACACAAGAACTGCAATAGAGGCGTGTACAAGCTGTACCCAAGCCATACTTATTTGTTCATCCATGGGCTGCGGCATGCACAGTACAAAAAGGGACCCCATAGAAAAAAAAGTGTCCCCAATAATATTGCCTGGTCTTACCACCATGGACAGAGGGATCTACAGATTTATTACCCTTCCCTCTGCAGTGGGGAGTCCTGTCCAGGTTTTCTCTACCAGGATGGAAGCAATTAATCCTGCGCCCCCTCTCTGGAAGGTCTCCTGCACCCCGGTGTGCCTGTATGGTGCATACGCCCCAGTCTATGGTCATACTGGTATTAAGTTGGTGCAGGGCTCTAGATTAGAGGCATGAAGTCAGATCTGTTCGTTTTTAGGGTACAGAGGAAGCACTCGTCCTTGGTGCCTCACGGGGCCCAAAGGCCACTCTGCTACTTAAAAATACCCTATAAATGAACACCTGATAGGTGGAACCATCTAGTAATCACTTTGTGCTTCAAGATAGTTTATTTTTTTTAAATTGGGAGAGATTTGCTGAATTAGGCTTGGATATGTTGGATATGGTAAATTGAATTGGGATATATTGAATTTCAGATATGAATATATTAAATAGGGTAAATTGGGGATAAATGGATGGCTCCAATAAGTTGGGGAATGGCTGAGTTGGGGAAGAATGGATGGATATGGGGAGTTGGGGAAGAATGGATGGATATGGGGAGTTGGGGAAGAATGGATGGATATGGGGAGTTGGGGAAGAATGGATGGATATGGGGAGTTGGGGAAGAATGGATGGATATGGGGAGTTGGGGAAGAATGGATGGATATGGGGAGTTGGGGAAGAATGGATGGATATGGGGAGTTGGGGAAGAATGGATGGATATGGGGAGTTGGGGAAGAATGGATGGATATGGGGAGTTGGGGAAGAATGGATGGATATGGGGAGTTGGGGAAGAATGGATGGATATGGGGAGTTGGGGAAGAATGGATGGATATGGGGAGTTGGGGAAGAATGGATGGATATGGGGAGTTGGGGAAGAATGGATGGATATGGTGAGTTGGGGAAGAATGGATGGATATGGTGAGTTGGGGAAGAATGGATGGATATGGGGAGTTGGGGAAGAATGGATGGATATGGGGAGTTGGGGAAGAATGGATGGATATGGGGAGTTGGGGAAGAATGGATGGATATGGGGAGTTGGGGAAGAATGGATGGATATGGGGAGTTGGGGAAGAATGGATGGATATGGGGAGTTGGGGAAGAATGGATGGATATGGGGAGTTGGGGAAGAATGGATGGATATGGGGAGTTGGGGAAGAATGGATGGATATGGGGAGTTGGGGAAGAATGGATGGATATGGGGAGTTGGGGAAGAATGGATGGATATGGGGAGTTGGGGAAGAATGGATGGATATGGGGAGTTGGGGAAGAATGGATGGATATGGGGAGTTGGGGAAGAATGGATGGATATGGGGAGTTGGGGAAGAATGGATGGATATGGGGAGTTGGGGAAGAATGGATGGATATGGGGAGTTGGGGAAGAATTGATGGATATGGTGAGTTGGGGAAGAATGGATGGATATGGTGAGTTGGGGAAGAATGGATGGATATGGTGAGTTGGGGAAGAATGGATGGATATGGGGAGTTGGGGAAGAATTGATGGATATGGTGAGTTGGGGAAGAATGGATGGATATGGTGAGTTGGGGAAGAATGGATGGATATGGGGAGTTGGGGAAGAATGGATGGATATGGGGAGTTGGGGAAGAATTGATGGATATGGTGAGTTGGGGAAGAATTGATGGATATGGTGAGTTGGGGAAGAATTGATGGATATGGTGAGTTGGGGAAGAATGGATGGATATGGTGAGTTGGGGAAGAATGGATGGATATGGTGAGTTGGGGAAGAATGGATGGATATGGGGAGTTGGGGAAGAATGGATGGATATGGGGAGTTGGGGAAGAATGGATGGATATGGTGAGTTGGGGAAGAATTGATGGATATGGTGAGTTGGGGAAGAATTGATGGATATGGTGAGTTGGGGAAGAATTGATGGATATGGTGAGTTGGGGAAGAATTGATGGATATGGTGAGTTGGGGAAGAATTGATGGATATGGGGAGTTGGGGAAGAATTGATGGATATGGGGAGTTGGGGAAGAATTGATGGATATGGGGAGTTGGGGAAGAATTGATGGATATGGGGAGTTGGGGAAGAATTGATGGATATGGTGAGTTGGGGAAGAATGGATGGATATGGGGAGTTGGGGAAGAATTGATGGATATGGGGAGTTGGGGAAGAATTGATGGATATGGGGAGTTGGGGAAGAATGGATGGATATGGGGAGTTGGGGAAGAATGGATGGATATGGTGAGTTGGGGAAGAATGGATGGATATGGTGAGTTGGGGAAGAATGGATGGATATGGTGAGTTGGGGAAGAATGGATGGATATGGGGAGTTGGGGAAGAATGGATGAATATGGTGAGTTGGGGAAGAATTGATGGATATGGTGAGTTGGGGAAGAATTGATGGATATGGTGAGTTGGGGAAGAATGGATGGATATGGTGAGTTGGGGAAGAATGGATGGATATGGTGAGTTGGGGAAGAATGGATGGATATGGTGAGTTGGGGAAGAATGGATGAATATGGTGAGTTGGGGAAGAATTGATGGATATGGTGAGTTGGGGAAGAATTGATGGATATGGTGAGTTGGGGAAGAATTGATGGATATGGTGAGTTGGGGAAGAATGGATGGATATGGTGAGTTGGGGAAGAATGGATGGATATGGTGAGTTGGGGAAGAATGGATGGATATGGTGAGTTGGGGAAGAATGGATGGATATGGTGAGTTGGGGAAGAATGGATGGATATGGGGAGTTGGGGAAGAATGGATGGATATGGTGAGTTGGGGAAGAATTGATGGATATGGTGAGTTGGGGAAGAATTGATGGATATGGTGAGTTGGGGAAGAATTGATGGATATGGTGAGTTGGGGAAGAATTGATGGATATGGGGAGTTGGGGAAGAATTGATGGATATGGGGAGTTGGGGAAGAATTGATGGATATGGTGAGTTGGGGAAGAATTGATGAATATGGTGAGTTGGGGAAGAATGGATGGATATGGGGAGTTGAGTTGAGATATGGTGAATTGGGGTGGAGAATAGTATGAAAGGCATTGGATCTGAAGTATGACATCCCCATCAGCTGCCACCATTGGGCATATAAAATCTTCCCTAAGTGACCGTAGCCAACTAACTCCATATTGTCTCTACTTAAACTCTGGTTCCCAAGTAATGGGGGGATACTTCCCCTCAGAGCGAGACACAAATGCCCTTCTGGAGCCTGGAAAAGCATTGTGACCACTCGATGGGAGGTATGATGGGAGGTCACCAGCCTTTTCTAGGATTGGCTATACCGAGGTCCTTCCGTTATCACCTCTATTCCTTATTTCCGATTTCTCCAGCTATCCAGATCCTGGGGAATGTACGACCGTTTCTTCCAGGGCTTTTAAAGCCTTGAAAGTGCGAACTCCGAGATCCGGTGTCTGTCGGCCGCAGCGGGCACACCTAATGGCATCTCTATGGGCAGAAGACGAGAATCTCTGCTCTGTTTCTGTAAACAGCCGCCGTCTAATAAATGTAAAAACTACTTGTGACTGCAGCGGCAGATGGATAATAATCCATCAACAGAAGAAAAAAAGGAACATTCATAAGGGAGTATTATGGGATTAACTCTTCGCTGGCTGGCAGACACAAGTGGGGGAGTATAATCTGCTGACATTCTCGCTAAATAACAGATGATAAACCTTTTTTCCTTTTGAAGGCTTTTTTGATTATGGGTCTTTTCCTTTGATCTGCCCTTGCAATTATAATTCTTGCTTTATTAAAGGAGGATTACCATTCAGTGTTGCCCAGGATTCAAGAGGGAAAGGAGAGGTGTAAATGCGGGGAGGTTGCCAATGTTCTGCACCCATGCCATGATCCGGGCGTGAGCTCACACGCTGCGGATTTGTAGCGAGACCCTATAATACCGCCACTTGTGAACCGTTCTATTGCACATCGACGTGTGGCGCTACCCTAATCCTAGCTCATCAATTATTCCATATACCGCACAGATCTCATAACCAGAAGGCCTACAGGAATTCCGGCAAATCATTTTGCCCGACCCTAAAACCTTTCACATGTTTCCTTTCTATAATCAAATATTTCCACGATCCGTTCAAGCGGAGAATAGGTGGCCTGTGGCCTGGTACGGTGCACACAGCATTGCCGTGTCATTTCTGGGCATTTGCCCCCTTGTAGTGATTGACAAATTACCACAAAAGCCCCTGTACCAGCCGTAGACTGGGACTTGTAGGACGATATTCCGCCGGTGTCGCCTTTCCGCTGAATTTCTCATCCCATTCCTTCCAGGGCCCTTTTACATAAATGTGGATTTATAACCATGCCTTGTCCCCGCCGTATACAAATCTCTTCTATCTCTCCAGTAATTGCGTCCTGGATTTTTTCTGGAGCCCGTGGGGGACCCCCTAACATGATCCGTCTCCTCGCTGTGACCCTGTGGCGGGAAAGCTTTAGCCCGGGCTGGTGTGTCGGAGCCCATCGGGGAGCTCGGAGCCGGCTGATAAACGCTCCTTTGTTAATTGGCAGACGTTATTAAAACCCATAATGAAATGTAATCACATTAAGTCAAGTTCAAAAGTTTACACGCCGCAATGTCGCTGGTTGGGAAGAGAGACTTAATTTTCTACATTGCTAAAGAAAATGGCAGTATAGCGGAGTTTTGCTTGTCAGCCCTACGGGGGTCATTTATAGGCTGGCGGGAACTTTATGGAGGGCGGCTGAGATGTGTGTGTCAGTGCAAATTGCTCCGGATGTATCAAGATGGATCAACTTTGGTGCATTAGTCTTAAATTCTCATACATGAGAGATTAAAAATGGCGTCTGACACCTGCAAACCACATAGCGCACACTCGCAGCGGCAGCAGTGCCAGAGAATTGCAGGCTATAAACGCATCGCACGTGATTTTTGTTTTTGCAGACACAAGTCCCTGAAAAAATCCAAATATGTGAACAGCCCTATAGACTATAATGGGTACACGTTCTATGGGGAAAAACGGACGTCTGAGAACTAGAGGATCAGTCCTAGCACCTGACAGCAGACAGCAAAAACTTTCCAACCACAATATAATTCAGTCTTATCGGACCTGAAATCTGGCAGAAGTAGGCCCCTGCAGGAGCTGAACTCCTGTCTGATCTCGTCCCATCTTGGAGCATAAACCCCCGTAATCCAGGTGCACAGACCGGCTATCAGTTGTGTGCTGCACAGTGTGAACTAGTCTGTAACTATCATCTCATTACATGGAATCTCCTCTGTGATTAGACGACTGCTCCCAACCAGATTTCTGCAGCCTAAAAATATTGCGTTGTCGGTGAGCTATGTTTTAGGAAATAGCTTCAATGCCAGGATGTCTTAGGTGTCAGAGCTGCACTCACTATTCTGCTGGTGCAGTCACTGTGTACATACATTACATTACTGATCCTGAGTTACATCTTATATTCTACTCCAGAGCTGCACTCACTATTCTGCTGGTGCAGTCACTGTGTACATACATTACATTACTGATCCTGAGTTACATCCTGTATTATACCCCAGAGCTGCACTCACTATTCTGCTGGTGCAGTCACTGTGTACATACATTACATTACTGATCCTGAGTTACATCTTATATTCTACTCCAGAGCTGCACTCACTATTCTGCTGGTGCAGTCACTGTGTACATACATTACATTACTGATCCTGAGTTACATCCTGTATTATACCCCAGAGCTGCACTCACTATTCTGCCGGTGCAGTCAGTGTACATACATTACATTACTGATCCTGAGTTACTGTTATGAACTGGTGGTTTAGGAGCAACATGGGACGAGCTCTGAAGGAGGTGGTAACTGTACTGACTGCAGTCCCTAAGCTCAACACAACACTAGAAGTAGCCGTGGGATGCTCCTAACTCTCCCTAGGCATCTCGTCACAGCCTGAGATCTAACTACCCCTAAAGATAGAAACAGGAAAACTATCTTGCCTCAAAGAAAATCCCCAAAGGATCGACAGCCCCCCCACAAGTAATGACTGTGAGTGGAGAGGGAAAAGACATACGTAGAATGAAACCAGGATGAGCACAGGAGGCCAGTCTAGCTAGATAGATAGGACAGGATGGAACACTGTGCGGTCAGTATTAAAAACTACAAAAATCCACACAGAGTTTACAAAAAATCTCCACACCTGACTAAAGGTGTGGAGGGTAAATCTGCTTCCCAGAGCTTCCAGCTTAACTGAATTAATCCATACTGACAAGCTGGACAAAACATAGAATGCACAGAACGGATAAGTCCACAACAAGTGGACAGAAAAGAGCAAAGAAAGGACTTATCTTTGCAGAACTGGTCAGGATATCAGGGAAATCCAAGAGAGATGTGAATCCAACCAGGAACCATTGACAAGTGGCACTGGCTGAAGGGAAGAGCCAGGCATAAATAGCCGAGCAGAAAGATAATCAGTGAAAGCAGCAGCAGACTGCTAAATCCAAGGAGCAGCCATTCCACTTAAAACCACCGGAGGGAGCCCAAGAGCAGAACTCACAAAAGTGCCACTTACAACCACCGGAGGGAGCCCAAGAGCGGAATTCACAACAGTTACATCCTGTATTATACCCCAGAGCTGCACTCCCTATTTTCTGGTGCAGTCACTGTGTACATACATTACATTACTGATCCTGAGTTACATCCTGTATTATACCCCAGAGCTGCACTCACTATTCTGCTGGTGCAGTCACTGTGTACATACATTACATTACTGATCCTGAGTTACCTCTTGTATTATACTCCAGAGCTGTGCTCTTTGTTCTGCTCCTGTGCTTCCCCTATGTGCAGTAGTTTTGCTCCTTGGTTCCGCAGTGTCGGACCCCTTTGCTGTGCTGTATGCTGCTGCTGTTGGTGCTGACTGATACATTACTCACCACAGACTCGTTGCCGCAGCTCGTTAATTGAGCAGGGAGTCTTTTGTGCCTCATCAACTGTTTAATATCAAGTGGGACATTATTCTTGCTGTTTACGCATTAACCCTTGCCGTACATGGCTTTCTCTGGATCCTACTAACAGAACATCAGATTCCTCGGCGCCAACTTCTTCATAAACTTTTATTAGAGAGTTAAAGAAGAGCCGAGTAAGCAGCTTTTTATTTTTGCAATATGACGGTCTTAGAGGATTATATGCCTTTAAATGTTCTAGACAAGAATACCCTTTAATACCGTATACCCAAATACAGAATTAATTATTTTCTTAAAGGGATTGTCCAATATTTGGAATATTTGGCTACATATTTCCAAAAAACCTCTTCACACCTGTCCACAGGTTATGACTGATATTGTGGAAAGATCACACAGTCTGTCATGGAGCCGTTCTCAACAATGTATCACCCAGCTTTTCTAGACTCCAGAATGGCAGATCCTAATATACAATGATACCGCTCTATCATTGGTCGGATTCACCTAGAAAGCTGCCGTCTCAGGAAAGGCGATGGATATGGGATTCACTGAGTGTCAAAACTTTCCGAAACTTTCATATACGTGTTTTTACGGGTCTTAACCCTTTCCTTTACCCCAAACTAAACCTCTTCTTCTTAGAATCAATTATCCCAGTTAATCACAAATATTTTGGTGCAGAAACCTGCGGAGAAATTGTCATTTTTGCACATGTGAACGTGGCGTTAGAGTCCTGCGCGGTGCATGTGCAGCTATATTAGGGGGGTCTGCCATTCGGGGGGTTACATCACTGACCTTTAGGTGGCGTTGCACGTTTGCCTTTATTTGCCCGTTTTTCTTCGTTGTCATTTCTTGCTAATTTGCAGTCTGAGCCTTGAGCGGGCGCCGCGGATTAATTAGCACACACTTATCTCTCGTTATAGATTTTGCAGGTGTAAGCTTTACCACTGAATATTTACAGAAGTTGTCAAAACTTTCATCAAAAACTAAATATGGGAAATGAGCCGATACTGGATTTCCTTACATAAAGTTCAGCGTCTATATCGCGCGGTGCGGCTGTAATGAGGGATTTATTATCGACCCCTAATAGGAGGCTACTGGTGACAATGTATCACTGTGAAACTCTCAGTATACGATTACAATGATGAGCGCTCTGATCGCTGAGCCAAATCCTCAGCGTAGACGTAGTTACAGAAATGCGTCTGCCTGCGGTCACCACTAGGGGGAGCTCACTGTAAATCCTCCTATTGCTGCGCTCAGTGTGAAAATGGACTATAAAGCTATAGTGCCGACTGTTCAGGAATGTCCTGTATGGGAAAGGGGACATGTGCCGACTCCTAGAGGAACCGTGAGACCCTCCTGGCACCACATCCTGAATGCGGAGACTCTCCTACCCCACAGTCCTCTCTTCTGCACAGACAAGTCAGGCGGGAAGCTGCAGAGGTGAGGAGAGGGGGCTATTTGCAGGGTCTGCTCTGGGGTCTGTAGTTACTTAGGGGGCCTGGTCTGGGGTCCTTATTCACTTAGGGGGCCTGAGGTCTGCATTTACCTAGGGGACCTGGTCTGGGGTCTGTATTTGCTCATGTGGACTGGAGTCTGTATTTGCTTAGGGGGCCTAGTCTGGGATTTGCATTTAGTTAAGGGGCCTGGGGTCTGCATTTAGTTAGGGATCCTGGTCTGGGGTCTATAATTGGTCAGGGGCCTGGTCTGGGGTCCATAATTGCTCAGGGGCCTGGTCTGGAGTCCATAATTGCTCAGAGGCCTGGTCTGGGGTCCGTATTTGCTCACGGGGCCTGGTTTGGGGTCTGTATTTGCTCATGTGGACTGGAGTCTGTATTTGCTTAGGGGGCCTGGTCTGGGATTTGCATTTAGTTAAGGGGTCTGCATTTAGTTAGGGAGCCTGGTCTGGGGTCCGTATTTGCTCAGGGGGCCTGGTCTGGGGTCTGTATTTGCTCAGGGGGCCTGGTCTGGGGTCTGTATTTGCTCAGGGGGCCTGGTCTGGGGTCTGTAGTTGCTCAGGGAGCCTGGTCTGGGGTCTGTATTATTTGGAAAGCCTGTACTGGGGTGTTTGGCCCCAAGACTGTATATATTACTGTTTCTAATACTGGTGTCTCTATGTGTAAGGGGGATATTGGGGTCCCACGGACCCCCAGGGCCTATGATCTTTATGTCCTTTCCAATACTTTGCACTTTTTTCTATAACTTTTCCATTTTTCCTTCCTGTTATCTGCATCCATTTAACATTCTTGTCTCCGCTCCTAGAAGAATTGTTTTGCCCCTTCCATGCCAAGTGGATTTGGCAGGACGGCTTTTCTCGGCGAGTCTTTCTGATGTGCCGGGCACGGGCTGGCGCCTGATGAAAATAGGGCACATCCTGCAAAACAACCGGCCTTTTTATTTTCTCGCCCGTTTCCATGTGCCGCCCAATTCACTGCAGTTCACCCAGCTGCTCCCATCACTCTGATCGGCACGTCGGCCTGGCTGTGCCATTCAGCATCTGGAAAAGCTGGGTGATCATCCGTACGGCCGGACCCCCGCAGGGCCGATCGCCTGAGCACTAATCCACCTGGTTGGGCCAGTGTCAGCAGCTGGTATACCAGGGCCCAGGGGTCCACCCAAGTATGGCGTTGGCAGAGGGGCATCTTGTATTGAGGGGGTTTTAATATATTTGTTTGAAATTTTATAAATTTTTTTTTTTTCTTCTTCCCGCTCTCACGCAGTCGGCCATGGCCAGAGCGAAGGGGACAGGATGACGGTGTCCGATTTCCAGATTTACGTCCGGGACGGCCTGCAGCACGTGGACCTTGTAAGGAAAGCCTTTCCGGACCTGCCGATGTTCATCTGCGGACACTCCATGGTGAGACCCCCAAGGGACAAGATATGGACCCCCTCAGATCATGTGCACAAGCCCTGCTGCCGTGTGCGCTGCCCTAGTGCGGCCACGTCAGATCTTCATTCACTGACAGCAAGCAGAGGGTTTGAAAGCTACAAATAAAGACCCAATATAGTGCAAATTAGCAGCCGTCATCCCTTTAACGGCTTGGGATGGGGGGACATGGCTGCTCCTCGTGTTTCCTTTCTTCTGTTGACTCCGTAATAAAGCATTAAACATTAAAGCCCCCCCCACCCCCCGTGCGTCCATTAATTATTAATGAGCGTGAGATCAGGCGTGAAACATTTCTTGGACTTGGATCCTGGAGCGCGGAGGTGACCCCATAATAACGGCCACATTGCCAGCGTTTCCCCATCTTCTGCTTTGTGTATTTACAGCGCGCTTCCTCTTTAAATATTTATTTTTATCTATTTGTTTTATTTTTCTATATTAAATTAAAGCTTTTGCTACTTTCTTCCATTTAAGAGTGCGACCTCTGCCCATTGTTGTGTTCTTTCCTCCATTCTCATCTACTTTACTGCAGTGAATGGGGCTGAGCTGCAATACCACATACGACCAGTGGAAAGTGGTGGCGCTGTTTGTTTTTTTCATTTATTTCGTAGAACCTTATTACTTTTTCTTCTAGTTATGAGCTCTACATTTGGACAGATTTGTGCCTTTTTTCTTTCTATTCCAGGGTGGTGCAATTAGCATTTTAATGGCTAACGAGCGGCCGGTGGAGTTTTCTGGCGTCGTCTTGATTTCCCCGTTGGTTTTACCAAATCCCGAATCTGCCACATCATTCAAGGTGAGTCCTGAGAGCAGCGGCTGCACCCGGTCCTCCTCCTCCATGTACGTGATGTGACAATTCCGCCAACTGCGGTACATGGGGCTCTTAAAGGGATTGTCTCAACCATTGCCTCACTTTTACCATTTTGAACATCCCCTTTAATTTTACCATAGAAGGATAAAAATGGAGCAACTGTTAAATGAATTATTGTGATTTCCAGTTTTCGCATAGACGGAGGCCGTGTGTCAAATATCTGAAGTTTCAGAAAATATTAGTATTTCCCAAAAAAATGTGTATTTTACTCTCTTAACAGGTGTTTGCGGCCAAAATACTGAACCACGTCCTGCCCAACCTGTCCCTCGGCTGCATCGACCCGAACAACGTGTCCCGGAATAAGGAGGAGGTGCGTGCAATGGGTTCTATTTTTTTTTTTTTTTTTTGCAGGAGATAAGCGGCGCCCCCTTATCACCCCTGATCTCTCCACTATGATTCCTGGAGATGGGGGTCCGGGGAAGAACCAGAACTGAGCTGTCGGTGCCATTTGCTACAGTTGTATCCAGTGCTCGGCAGCCATAATCTCCCTTATGGTTCGCTACAATGTATCAGGTCACATCATGTATCGTCTGTATCCAGGAGTTTAGGATCCAATTGTAGCAAACCCTCAGCTGATTTCTGTTCTCAGTCCCTATTAGCAGAGAAAATGGTGATAAATAAAAAGTCCATTAGAAAGTTTCAGAACTTTATTGAGATTGAATAGTGATTTCTGCATTCTTACTATATACCATCGGCTCAGGCATCATTATCATACAGCGGGGTCAACACCAGACCCTGGGACTATCGATTCCGGCCCCCCGTGGTCCTGTCTGCGAGGGGCTCCTCATCGACAAGCCTTCTGCACTTTATGGTCAGTGGTTATGGAAACTGTCAGTAAGCTGCTGTTGATGGATCTCGCCGTCCTATTGTGTATCCATCTATGAGAATGAGCGCGTGTTTTTATAAACGGATCCATAATATCTGATCCCGCAGCACGGACTACTCCCCCCACCGTCCTGACATCTTGCGGGGTCTCCAGTGTCTGTTGCAGCCGCTGGTATAAGGTGATGGCGGAAAATGTTCCATCCTCATCCATAGTAGTGTGTGCTCAGTATCACACCGGATAGGATTAGATACACAGCTCAGCAGACAGTATCACACAGGATAGGATTAGATACACGGCTCAGCAGACAGTATCACACAGGAGAGGATTAGATACACGGCTCAGCAATCAGTATCACACAGGATAGGATTAGATACACGGCTCAGCAGACAGTATCACACAGGAGAGGATTAGATACACGGCTCAGCAGTCAGTATCACACAGGAGAGGATTAGATACACGGCTCAGCAGTCAGTATCACACAGGAGAGGATTAGATACACGGCTCAGCAGACAGTATCACACAGGAGAGGATTAGATACACGGCTCAGCAGACAGTATCACACAGGAGAGGATTAGATACACGGTTCAGCAGTCAGTATCACACAGGATAGGATTAGATACACGGCTCAGCAGACAGTATCACACAGGATAGGATTAGATACATGGCTCAGCAGACAGTATCACACAGGATAGGATTAGATACACGGCTCAGCAGACAGTATCACACAGGATAGGATTAGATACACAGCTCAGCAGACAGTATCACACAGGATAGGATTAGATACACGGCTCAGCAGACAGTATCACACAGGATAGGATTAGATACACCGCTCAGCAGACAGTATCACACAGGAAAGGATTAGATACACGGCTCAGCAGTCAGTATCACACAGGATAGGATTAGATACACGGCTCAGCAGACAGTATCACACAGGATAGGATTAGATACACGGCGCAGCAGACAGTATCACACAGGAGAGGATTAGATACACGGCGCAGCAGACAGTATCACACAGGAGAGGATTAGATACACGGTTCAGCAGTCAGTATCACACAGGATAGGATTAGATACACGGCTCAGCAGACAGTATCACACAGGATAGGATTAGATACACGGCTCAGCAGACAGTATCACACAGGATAGGATTAGATACACGGCGCAGCAGACAGTATCACACAGGATAGGATTAGATACACGGCGCAGCAGACAGTATCACACAGGATAGGATTAGATACACGGCGCAGCAGACAGTATCACACAGGAGAGGATTAGATACACAGCTCAGCAGACAGTATCACACAGGATAGGATTAGATACACGGCGCAGCACACAGGATAGGATTAGATACACAGCTCAGCAGACAGTATCACACTGGATAGGATTAGATACACGGCTCAGCAGACAGTATCACACAGGAGGATTAGATACACGGCGCAGCAGACAGTATCACACAGGATAGGATTAGATACACGGCGCAGCAGACAGTATCACACAGGAGAGGATTAGATACACGGCTCAGCAGACAGTATCACACAGGAGGATTAGATACACGGCTCAGCAGACAGTATCACACAGGATAGGATTAGATACACGGCGCAGCAGACAGTATCACACAGGAGAGGATTAGATACACGGCTCAGCAGACAGTATCACACAGGAGGATTAGATACACGGCGCAGCAGACAGTATCACACAGGATAGGATTAGATACACGGCGCAGCAGACAGTATCACACAGGAGAGGATTAGATACACGGCGCAGCAGACAGTATCACACAGGAGAGGATTAGATACACGGCTCAGCAGACAGTATCACACAGGAGAGGATTAGATACACGGCGCAGCACACAGGATAGGATTAGATACACGGCTCAGCAGTCAGTATCACACAGGAGGATTAGATACACGGCGCAGCAGACAGTATCACACAGGAGAGGATTAGATACGGCTCAGCAGACAGTATCACACAGGATATGATTAGATACACGGCTCAGCAGACAGTATCACACAGGAGGATTAGATACACGGCGCAGCAGACAGCATCACACAGGATAGGATTAGATACACGGCTCAGCAGACAGTATCACACAGGAGAGGATTAGATACACGGCTCAGCAGACAGTATCACACAGGATATGATTAGATACACGGCGCAGCAGACAGTATCACACAGGAGAGGATTAGATACACGGCGCAGCAGACAGTATCACACAGGAGAGGATTAGATACACGGCTCAGCAGACAGCATCACACAGGATAGGATTAGATACACGGCTCAGCAGACAGTATCACACAGGATAGGATTAGATACACGGCTCAGCAGTCAGTATCACACAGGAGGATTAGATACACGGCGCAGCAGACAGTATCACACAGGAGAGGATTAGATACGGCTCAGCAGACAGTATCACACAGGATATGATTAGATACACGGCTCAGCAGACAGTATCACACAGGAGGATTAGATACACGGCGCAGCAGACAGCATCACACAGGATAGGATTAGATACACGGCTCAGCAGACAGTATCACACAGGAGAGGATTAGATACACGGCTCAGCAGACAGTATCACACAGGATATGATTAGATACACGGCGCAGCAGACAGTATCACACAGGATATGATTAGATACACGGCGCAGCAGACAGTATCACACAGGAGAGGATTAGATACACGGCGCAGCAGTCAGTATCACACAGGATAGGATTAGATACACGGCTCAGCAGACAGCATCACACAGGATAGGATTAGATACACGGCTCAGCAGACAGTATCACACAGGATAGGATTAGATACACGGCGCAGCAGACAGTATCACACAGGAGAGGATTAGATACACGGCGCAGCACACAGGATAGGATTAGATACACGGCGCAGCAGACAGCCGCCTTTACTAATCCGATGTTTCTGCCTTCTGTACCGTGGATGTCATTGCTGCCGTTTCTCCCCCCAGGTGGAGTCGTACGCCACGGACCCTCTGGTTTACCACGGGGGGATGAAGGTTTCGTTCGGGGTGCAGCTGCTCAATGCTACGGCGCGGGTGGAGAAGGCGCTGCCTCATTTTAGGCTGCCTCTGTTGCTTTTCCACGGCACTGCGGACAAGCTGTGTGACATTCGGGGCTCGCGCCTCATGATGGACACCATCCCCAGCGAGGACAAAACACTAAAGGTGAAGAGTGAAACCCCCAGACTTTGGGGTCTTCTGAAGTAAAGGGGGTGGGGTTCATCATCCGGGGCCCTCACAATGTAGGTGGCCGTCTATAGATTTCAGCGGTGCTCAGCTACATCTGATACTAAGGGGGTCTCTCGATTTACCCCAATATGGTAATATTATTATTTTAATAAGTAATGATACCTTTAAAAGTTAAGAGGGGGACCCCTTTAAAGGATTTTTCCTATCTTCATAGATGCATGTTGTTGGATAGTGCTCAGATAAACTATCACTTCAATTTACTGCTTGTTAACATTTGAAACTGTTCTTGAAATACTAACACTTGTGTTTTGTTTATAGTTTGTTGCCTAGGAAACCGACCACCGCTGCTGGCTATAGCTTGTCAGTACTGTGCTAATGGTGGCCGGGATTAGGAAATAACAGCAAGCACCGTAGTAAGGCGCTGGAAGCATCGTGCGTGTTCTGCTGCCTAATAGTGGTGGTCGGTCGCCTAGGCAACGAGCTGTAAACGGAAGAACAGTGTTAATATCTCAACAACGGCTGCAAATTTTAATAAGCCGCAAATTAAAAAATTGCTGTGCAGGTCCTGTCAACATCAGGAACAGCTGATCGGCGGAGGTGTGCCGAGATTCGCCCCAGACAACCCCTTTAATTCTTCATAGCCGCACTGTAAATCAATGAGCGGCCGTTTTATTGCATAACTCTGCGCCACTTTTTATCACCAAGTGTGCTGCTCGCTGCTGCCCCCTGCAGACTGCTGCCCAGAATGCCTGATTCCAGCCGCAACGTGTGCTCGTTGTCTTAAAGGGGTTGTTCAGATGTTGTATATCGATGACCTATCCTTAGGATCGGATTGGAGTTCTGACACCCGACAACCTCCCCCGATCAGCTGTTACCTATCCCTGGGGGGCTATGGGATGTATACGGCGCCATGCGCTATCTAGTGACCGTTTGCAGAACTGCAGCTCAGATCTCATTCGCTTCCATAGGAGCTGAGCTTCCGTGCCAATACGGCCGCTGCGCAGTGTGGACTCCTGACTACGGAATAGACGTCGGTCCCCCACCAATCTGATCCTAAGGATTGTTCGTCAATATATCCATCTGAGGAAAACCCCTTTAAACTAATCTCTCTCCTGTGCTGATACTTTGTTACAATGTACCAACGCATGCAGATTGTCAGCCAAGAGCCCAAAATAATTCTCTATGAGCTCAGACTGAATACATTGTAGCACAGACGCCTTCGGCTGGAAAGACAAATGTTCTATTCACCGACAGCAAGCGGAGATCTTAAAAAATGGTGAGAAGTGTAAATACACAGGAGGAGAGAAAGATGCTTGTTTCTGCAGTGATTACTTATCACTAGATAGCATCATTATATGACAGTGCTGGGATGTCAGTCAGGGCTCCGGGAAAGTTGGGTGACGGTGCTGGGATGTCGGTCAGGGCTCCGGGAAAGCTGGGTCACCGTGTCCTGGTCGGATAACGTGATGTGGATTTATAAGGTCATAAACACTTGAACAATCTGTGCAATGTTGGCAACCCGAAGTGAGAGTCCTCCGCACTTTGCTAGAAGGATTCATTCTCTCCACGATTGAGTCCAGATGTCGGGGTCCGCACCTCAGCCAAAATCTAAGCCCTGAATCTGCACCACATTATTAACTTATCACACGTAGAGGGGGGGATGACAAAGCAAGGGAGTCCTCCGACCGTGGAGACAGTTAGATGGACGATTCTGGTATTGACCATAGCGACAAACATAAAGCGTCACGTTCTCCTATAGCCCCATAACGTCATCACAAATGGAGGAAAATATGTTCATTTGCCAATGCTGCCTGCAGGTGATGATGGAGGCATCAGTCGTTCCATTCTTCCTTCAGCTCGATATATCTTAAGATGAAGGATAAAAAATGGTGAATTTTTAAAAAACCATTCTTTTGTGTTACTCTGTTGGGAGATGATTATAGTATATGTGTCTATTAATTGGCCGCCCAGTGGTCATGATGTGAATTGCAGGGTTTTGCTATCAAGTATCAATAATGTATTGATATTGTACCAGTAGGAGTTGGAGTCTTTTATGGCAGACACTTGAGTATGGAGGCTCGAGAAAACTAAATATATGTTTATTCTGCAGATCTATGATGAAGGATTTCACGCTTTGCACAAAGAACTGCCCGAGGTGACTAGCTCTGTATTCCAAGAGATCGAGAGATGGATCCTCCAGCGGTTAGAACCTATGGGAGCTGCTCCTTCCGATGCAACTCCTGCTCCCAGTACTTAGGAAAGTCCTCCAAGAATGCAGCATTCAAGTTTGTTTCCTTCGGAATAAGCCTCCAGCCAGTATGGTCTTCTTCCTGCTGACCTACCCCCTGTCCAACTACTCCTAAGACCTCCAACCTTGACACTTCGAAGCCAAGCCCAAGTATCACTCCTTCCTAATGTCCTCCAGCAGAACTTCTTGAGATGAAGGATCTCCTGGGAAACTTCCTTAATTCAAATGTAACTCTTTATAAAATTTAGAGAAAGCACAAAAATAAAGTATCAACCTTTTCCAGGACACACAGGACATCCTGGCACGGTGCAAGAAAGCGCACACGTGTCACCCTGAGGAGGTGCGGAAAGGACACCTCGGATGTCTTGGCACAAAGGACATCCATGTTATCCTGGCACGGTGCAGAAAGAGAAACCAAGACCTCCTAGCATGGTGCAGAAAGAGAAACCGAGACGTCCTAGCACGGTGCAGAAAGAGAAACCGAGACGTCCTAGCACGGTGCGGAAAGGGAAACCGAGACGTCCTAGCACGGTGCGGAAAGGGAAACCGAGACGTCCTAGCACGGTGCAGAAAGAGAAACCGAGACGTCCTAGCACGGTGCAGAAAAAGAAACCGAGATGTCCTAGCATGGTGCGGAAAGGGAAACCGAGACCTCCTAGCACGGTGCAGAAAGAGAAACCGAGATGTCCTAGCACGGTGCAGAAAGAGAAATCGAGACCTCCTAGCACGGTGCGGAAAGGGAAACCGAGACCTCCTAGCATGGTGCAGAAAGGACACCTAAGAAGCCCCATTGTGATGCAGAAAAGGCACCTGCTACATCCCAGCTTGGATCAGAAAGGACACCTACGATATCCCGGCACGGTGCAGACTGGTGTTCCCAGGAGGATTGGGCATTACCATTCTCAGCAATAATTTTCCAAGTCCCGTCCACTTTCCTAGAGTCGTACTGATAGATTCCTGAGGATTAAGGAGTCGCTCGCTTACTGTGGACCTTCGAGAATAAAAGCCTCCTGGACTGTTCTCCACGAAGCACAAAGCAATATGTCCCGTACCGACCCCTGCCCCATATGTGAAGGACCCTCTGTAAATACCTCCTCCCGGCTCTGATTTTAATAGATTTTATTACACATAATATAATACAATATTTAATATGTTAATATATTACTGCCGGATCGGTTCCAGTAGTTTTTTAGATTATTTTATACATTATAGAAATGTGAACTTGTGGCCTTTTTGCCTGCTATTCATTGACAACATGTAATGTTTTCTCTAGCCACTCATGTCTGTGGGACGGTGTGTGTTAGGTGTTCCTGGTGGTGAAATGTATAAAAAAAAAACAACTCTTACATAGGAAGAAAAAACAGTTTCTGCATCCTACCCATATGTATTACACCAATACACAGATATAACAGGGCCCCATTGCAAAACTTAGTATCGCCGCCCCCCCCCGATTCTGATCTAATTCCCTTGTTTCCAGCAGTGCATGATAAATACTGGCTTCCTGCGGCCACCACTAGGGGGAGCTCAGTGCATGTGATCTTATACAGTTACCATTGAGCTCCCTCTAGTGGTGGCATCACTAAAATGCTATGGATCCATGTGTGAAATCAAAATGAGGAGATCGGCGT
Source organism: Ranitomeya imitator (assembly GCF_032444005.1). Lineage (NCBI taxonomy): Eukaryota > Metazoa > Chordata > Amphibia > Anura > Dendrobatidae > Ranitomeya > Ranitomeya imitator. The sequence goes on along the minus strand of NC_091289.1, from coordinate 12,448,448 downwards.
GGCGCCCCTTTATTCCCCGCAGTGGTGTCTTGCCTCCATGCCAAAATTTACAAGTGTTCAAACATATGATGGGGCCTCAATTTATGACACAACTGTCTTTTTATTTGCCATCCCTCTAAGGTATCATGACGCAAATATGACTGCTACCGCCGCACCCCTGAAATTGTCAGTTAAAGGCCCCGTCCTAATTAGGATTATAAATATTCATGATCCTATTGGGCCTCGATCCTGTGTATAAACCCCTCAAGTTAATGTTCTTCATGAATGTAACCGATTTATTTTTATTCCAACTCAATGCTGATTTTTTTTTTTCTCTTTTCCGGAGCTACATATTCTATTTTTTTTAATCTCTTGACCAGTCTTATATGATTCTGCCTTCCTGTAGCCACCACTAGGGGGAGCTCAGGAGCTTGCGAAGTTCAATGTATAAGCAGCGTGTGCTCCCCCTAGTGGTGGTCACAGGGAGGCAGAATTTTACCATTAAGCTCTATGTGAAGGGGAGCTGAGCATTCGGGGCTCTGTATCGGGAAAAACTTCCGCACCCACCGCTCCTTTAAGATATATTTAAACATTCCAACTATCCTCCTGTACTGCTCATGTTATTCCAGCAAATGCCGACCCCCCCCCCGATCTGACTTACCTGGAATATTAGGGATCCAGGTTCAGCCCCATTACTATAACATGGCCTCATTCCCTCTATTGCCGGATTTATGCAGAACTTTTCTTTGAATGTAAATCTGCAAAACTACAACGTCTGTACGTGTGTTCGGTTAGAAGGACTACAAGTCCCAGTATTCTCTGTAAAGGAAAACATGGGAGGCCACCCTGGGACTTGTAGTGCCCTACCAAACGATGGAGCGAACACTGAACATTACAGTAGGAGACGAGGTGGATATTTCATCACCAACTGAAGGGTTAATAAACTTGTCTTAATCTTGGTCTGATCCACAAACCTGGAGATTTCTGTATCTGTTATTATTGCACTTTGTAACCAGAAAGGCACAAAATATCCGTCACTTTTTATACCTGTAACACGGAAGAAACACTGAAGTCCTGTCTGAATAAAAGCCGACTGTTAGACCTGAGCTGTGGATTGTATGTTCTGCTATAACCTGGGTATCCTGTGTATATAATTATACGTGTACGCCTGGTATAACCTGGGCATCTCCTGTATATAATTATATGTACTGCCGGTATAACCTGGGTATCTCCTGTATATATAATTATACATGTACAGCCGCTATAACCTGGGTATCTCCTGTATATAGTTAGATATGTACAGCCGCTATAACCTGGGCATCTCCTGTTTATATAATTATATATGTACAGCTGGTATAACCTGGGTATCTCCTGTATATAGTTAGATATGTACAGGCGCTATAACCTGGGCATCTCTTGTATATATAATTATACATGTACAGCCGCAATAACCTGGGCATCTCCTGTATATAATTATATATGTACAGCTGGTATAACCTGGGTATCTCCTGTATATAGTTAGATATGTACAGGCGCTATAACCTGGGCATCTCTTGTATATATAATTATACATGTACAGCCGCAATAACCTGGGCATCTCCTGTATATAATTATATATGTACAGCCGCTATAACCTGGGCGTCCTCTGCATATAATTATATATGTGCAGCCGATGTATATATAGTGATACTGGTGGCATAACCTGGATATTATTTCCTGCTGGCACATCGTTGGGCGCGGTACCCGTTGCCATGACCTGCCGCAGCTGCTATCGCAGTGTTTTCTGTGTCGCTATAACCTGGGCGATATTCTGCACAAGCTGTGAAATGTATTCAGTGCAGCAGATGAAATGTAAATTCTCTTCATTACCATGGACCTGCGTTCTGCAGCTGTTGTGGCGTCTCCACCCGGCGCCGTTATCGGAGTCCGCGCCCCCAGGCATTACACCCAAATGTGAGGCACCAGGAGCGGCCGGCAGTGCCCCTACCATCCGTGGCCCGGAACATCTGTAGGGGACGTCCCTCTGCTCTCCTTATTGAGGGTCCTGGATTGTAGATTAAAGGGGTGTGCCCTGAAAATGAATGTCTCACATCTGCAGGTTAAGTGGAGGGGTTCTGACCATCGGGACCGGGGGCCTGCTGGCAGAATTGGGCACTTTTATCCCTGTTAGAGCGGCAGCGCGGACCCCCAACCCCGGCTTCATTAATTCCCATAGGGATGCCAAGTGTTGTGCTCGGCTTTTTCCCATAGAGAATGAATGGCGCATCAGTCAAGCAGGAGCATTGCCCTCTTCTGCTGATTGATGGTGGTCCCCACAGTCAGACCCCCACAATTAATAGCTTATATCCTATTTTCAGTGGCCAATGCCCTTTCATAAGAAATGGCATCTGGGTAGCAAATATGAAGACCTCTTTAACCAGGGGATGGGTAATGCCCAGTTTTCAGTTTCTTCATATATTTCCAGGAAGGATAACAGAGGAATAATAGAATGTACCGTTCTAATAAAACGCCTTCCAGAATTGTTAGTCCCTGGGAAATAAACTTGTTACAAAACCTGTCTCCTATTAAAGCAAACCCGGATGATTTCCAAATAGTTGCACTTAGGGATACAATGTATCGAATTGGCTTTCTGCAGCTTGTAGTTCATCTGTCTCTTCTTCTTCTGAGAAATAAAGATGAGAAAATGCATCTAAAGTGAAATAGTAAATGGAATCTGAAGGAGGGGAGAGGAGGGAGATGCAGCTGCAGATCCTCAATACGGAAGTCTAGCAACTCTTGTATTGAAAATTAATTGTTTTTTACATTGTGAGTGTAAGTGGATTCTCGGGGGACATCGTCATAGCGGACCCCTATCTAATCCAAAATGGCAAACAGATTTCCCTGGTCCCCTAAACTCTGTGCACCCCAGCTTCAGTCACCCCACATCTTGTGGCACTAGGTTTGCTATATATTGAGACATATTGGCTGCAACACTGTATCATCCAATTAGGATTTGTCTATAACTTGTACTTTTATGGATCATTAAGTTTTTAATTGTCTTAATAGAATTATCTGCGTCTCCTGTACACGGGGATTATTCGCTATAAGCCTTTATTATGACTCCACCATTCTGGAGCCTTCGGAGGCAATGTGTGAAAGCTGCAAGAGCAAGTGACAAACCTGCAATGTTTATTTATAAGACACCTTGTGACAGAGCTGTCAGAGATCCCGAGGTCTGCGACAGGCTGAGAAAAGGAGACAGGTGACTAGCAGAAGGATGACACGCAACAATGTAGAGCGAAGGAACAAAATAGTCAATCCATGCCCTGTGTATGCCATGAGCAAAAATGGAAGTGCCATAAAAAAGTCACATAGCCTAAATAATATTACATTAATACTGCCTTCTATAAAACGTAATATAACTACTATAATATTACCCCTATGTACAAGAATATAACCACTATAATACTGCCCCCTATGTACAAGAATATAACTACTATAATACTGCCCCTATGTACAAGAATATAACTACTATAATACTGCCCCTATGTACAAGAATATAACTACTGTAATACTGCTCCTATGTACAAGAATATAACTACTGTAATACTGCCCCTATGTACAAGAATATAACTACTGTAATACTGCTCCTATGTACTAGAATATAACTACTGTAATACTGCCCCTATGTACAAGAATATAACTACTATAATACTGCCCCTATGTACAAGAATATAACTACTGTAATACTGCTCCTATGTACAAGAATATAACTACTGTAATACTGCCCCTATGTACAAGAATATAACTACTGTAATACTGCCCCTATATACAAGAATATAACTACTGTAATACTGCCCCTATGTACAAGAATATAACTACTATAATACTGCCCCTATGTACAAGAATATAACTACTATAATACTGCCCCTATGTACAAGAATATAACTACTGTAATACTGCTCCTATGTACAAGAATATAACTACTGTAATACTGCCCCTATGTACAAGAATATAACTACTATAATACCGCCCCTGTGTACAAGAATATAACTACTGTAATACCGCTCCTGTGTACAAGAATATAACTACTATAATACCGCTCCTGTGTACAAGAATATAACTACTATAATACCACCCCTATGTACAAGAATATAACTACTATAATACCACCCCTATGTACAAGAATATAACTACTATAATACCGCCCCTATGTACAAGAATATAACTACTATAATACCGCCCCTATGTACAAGAATATAACTACTATAATACCGCTCCTATGTACAAGAATATAACTACTATAATACCGCTCCTATGTACAAGAATATAACTACTATAATACCGCTCCTATGTACAAGAATATAACTACTATAATACTGCCCCCTATGTACAAGAATATAACTACTATAATACTGCCTCTATGTACAAGAATATAACTACTATAATACTGCTCCTATGTACAAGAATATAACTACTATAATACTGCCCCTATGTACAAGAATATAACTACTATAATACTGCCCCTATGTACAAGAATATAACTACTATAATACTGCTCCTATGTAGAATATAACTACTATAATACTGCTCCTATGTAGAAGAATATAACTACTATAATACTGTACTGCTCCTATGTACAAGAATATAACTACTATAATACTGCTCCTATGTACAAGAATATAACTACTATAATACTGTACTGCTCCTATGTACAAGAATATAACTACTATAATACTGCTCCTATGTAGAAGAATATAACTACTATAATACTGCCCCTATGTACAAGAATATAACTACTATAATACTGCCCCCTGTGTACAAGAATATAACTACTATAATACTGCCCCCTGTGTACAAGAATATAACTACTATAATACTGCTCCTATGTACAAGAATATAACTACTATAATACTGCCCCCTATGTACAAGAATATAACTACTATAATACTGCTCCTGTGTACAAGAATATAACTACTATAATACTGCCCCCTATGTACAAGAATATAACTACTATAATACTGCCCCCTGTGTACAAGAATATAACTACTATAATACTGCCCCCTATGTACAAGAATATAACTACTATAATACTGCCCCCTGTGTACAAGAATATAACTACTATAATACTGCCCCCTGTGTACAAGAATATAACTACTATAATACTGCTCCTATGTACAAGAATATAACTACTATAATACTGCCCCCTATGTACAAGAATATAACTACTATAATACTGCTCCTGTGTACAAGAATATAACTACTATAATACTGCTCCTGTGTACAAGAATATAACTAGTATAATACTGCTCCTGTGTACAAGAATATAACTACTATAATACCGCCCCTATGTGCAAGAATATAACTACTATAATACTGCTCCTATGTACAAGGATATAACTACTATAATACTGCCCCTTGTGTACAAGAATATAACTACTATAATACTGCTCCTGTGTACAAGAATATAACTACTATAATACTGCTCCTATGTACAAGAATATAACTACTATAATACTGCTCCTATGTACAAGAATATAACTACTATAATACTGCCCCCTATGTACAAGAATATAACTACTATAATACTGCTCCTGTGTACAAGAATATAACTACTATAATACTGCTCCTATGTACAAGGATATAACTACTATAATACTGCCCCTTGTGTACAAGAATATAACTACTATAATACTGCTCCTATGTACAAGAATATAACTACAATAATGCTGACTCTATATACAAGAATATAACTACTATAATACTGCCCCCTATGTACAAGAATATAACTACTATAATACTGCTCCTATGTACAAGAATATAACTACTATAATACCGCTCCTATGTGCAAGAATATAACTACTATAATACTGCTCCTATGTACAAGGATATAACTACTATAATACTGCCCCTTGTGTACAAGAATATAACTACTATAATACTGCTCCTATGTACAAGAATATAACTACAATAATGCTGACTCTATATACAAGAATATAACTACTATAATACTGCCCCCTATGTACAAGAATATAACTACTATAATACTGCTCCTATGTACAAGAATATAACTACTATAATGCTGACTCTATATACAAGAATATAACTACTATAATACTGTCCCCTATGTACAAGAATATAACTACTATAATACTGCTCCTATGTACAAGAATATAACTACTATAATACCGCTCCTATGTACAAGAATATAACTACTATAATACCGCTCCTATGTACAAGAATATAACTACTATAATACCGCTCCTATGTACAAGAATATAACTACTATAATACCGCTCCTATGTACAAGAATATAACTACTATAATACCGCTCCTATGTACAAGAATATAACTACTATAATACCGCCCCTATGTACAAGAATATAACTACTATAATACTGCTCCTCTGTACAAGAATATAACTACTATAATACTGCCCCTATGTACAAGAATATAACTACTATAATACTGCTCCTCTGTACAAGAATATAACTACTATAATACTGCCCCCTATGTACAAGAATATAACTACTATAATACTGCTCCTATATACAAGAATATAACTACTATAATACTGCTCCTATGTGCAGTAATATGTATTTTCAGGTTACCATTCATGTCCCTGTTAGGCCCGGGATTTGTGATTATGCCGCCATCCGTTTGCCTCCCGGTGAAGCGTTAACCCCGCTGACGGCACTGATCATATGAACCATTACGATAAATCGTGCAGTGAACTCGATTGAAATTCATCCCCCATTTTCTTCCTGATTCCGTGCTTCGCTCTGTTCATCACTAATCATCTCCTCTTTTTTTCCCCTCATTTCCTTTTTTTCCCAGTGTGGAGCAGCACGCACTCTCCCCCCTCCTTCATTCACAATCTGCAGCTGGAACGCTCGTATTCTGCCCTGAGTGCGCCCGGGCGTTAGTAATTGGCTGACAAATGCGCACACACACCGCTGCGTTCTGGGCCTCTGCTGCGGGAGGAGTGGGCTCGGGGTCCGTTCCCTCCTTTTGTTACCTCAGGCTCCGCGCCGCGCTCTGTAGTAATAGGGGGGCCGGAGCCAGATGCCATAAAAAGCTTTTTTTTTTTGCCCTAAAATTACTGTGAAGCAAATTAATAATCCGTGGTTGCTACTGAACGCGGAGGGGGCATCGATTTCTCGGGTTTATTTGGAGCGCGTTGTGCACTTGTCCTGCTGGTCTTGACTCATGATGAACGGTCAGGAGAAATATTTCTTCTCATTTTTCCGTAGGACGAAGAATTCTGCAGCTGTAGATTTTTATTTCTCGTCTTCTGCAGCATCTGTGCTTGCTGTCGGTGAATTGGACCGATCTTGAGTAGATCCAGATTCTGAGAACCAGCAGGGATCCAATACTTCCTCCAAGCTGAGGGTTTGTTACATCTGATAACTCCGCACTGATACATTGTAGCAAAGCGAGGACATCAGGCTCTGTGCACACATCAGTACCGTGTGCCGGAACCAGGAGCGTCTGCAGAACACAGAGCCGCTGTCCAGCTCCGTTATAGTTTTCTCTGTAAATTCCACTCCTGGTTTTGGCATAAAACACTGACACAAATACTGAGATGTGAACGAGGCCTGAGCTCTGCAATGTGGATTATATTTAGGGCCCCTGATGTGCGGCTCCGACCCGCAGACAATGGCGTAACTACAGTTTGAGGGGCCCCGATGGAAAATGAAGACCTTCCCCATCCTGGTACATGTGACCCTCGTCCTGGGCTCCTTCCTGGTAAATACAGTGAAGAAAATAAGTATTTGATACGCCGCTGATTTTGCAAGTTTTCCCTTGTAATTTTTATCGTAGGAACACTTCGCCTGTGAAAGACAGAATCTTACCATGTGATTTTCGGATTTTTTTTTTTATTATTTTTACATATTTAATGCAATAAAATGCAAATTAATTATTTGATACAGTAGACAAACAGAACTTAATATTTGGTAAAGAAACCTTTGCAGTTACAGAGGTCCGATGTTTCCTGTAGATCTTGCCCAGGTTTGCACACACTGTAGCAGGGATATTGGCCCCCTCCTCCATACAGATCTTATCCAGATTTTTCAGGTTTCAGGGCCGTCGCTGGGTAACATTGAGTTTCAGCTCCCTCCAAAGGGCTCAGGTCTGGAGACTGGCTAAGCCACTCCTGGACCTTGAAATGCTTCGTACAGAGCTACTCCTTTGTTCCCCCGGCTGTGTTTTTCGGGTCATTGTCCTGCTGGAAGACCCAGTCATGACCCATCTTCAATGCTCTTAATGAGGGAAGGAGGTTGATGGCCAAAGTCTCGCGATTCATGACCTCATCCATCCTCCCTTCAATACAGTGCAGTTGTCCTGTCCCCTTTGCTAAAAACCACCCCCTAAGTATGATATATCCTCCACCATGCTTCACAGTTGGGACGGTGTTCTTGGGGTTGAACTCATCGTTCTTCTTCCTCCAAACACAGCGACTGGAATTGATACAAAAAAGTTCTATTTTGGCCTCACCTGACCTTCTCCCGCGCCTCCTCTGGATCATGCAGATGGTCATTGGCGAACGGCAAACAATCTGGACATGTGCTGGGTGATCGGGGGACCTTGTGTGCCCTGCAGGATTGTAATCTATGGCAGTGTAGTATGTTACTAATGGGAATGTTTGAGACTGGTCCCAGCTCACTTCAGGTCATTGACCAGGTCCTCCCATGTAGTCCTGAGCCGGTTCCTGACCTTTCTCAGAATCATCCTTACCCCCCACGAGGCGAGATCTCGCATGGAGCCCCAGACCGAGGAACGTTGACAGTCATCTTGTGTTTCTTCCATTTTCTAATAATTGTGCCAACAGTTGTTGCCTTCTCACCAAGCTGCTTGCCTATTGTCCTGTAGCCCATCCCAGTGTTGTGCAGGTCCACAATTTTGTCCCTGGTGTCCTTAGACAGCTCTTTGGTCTTGGCCAGGGTGGAGAGGTTAAAGTGTGATTGATTATGTGGACAGGTTTCATTTATACAGGTAACGAGTTCAGACCGGTACAATTAATGCAGGTAATGAGTGCAGAGCAGGAGGCTTCTTAAAGTGAACCTGTCAGCAGGATTTGGCACTATAAACTAAAGGCATGGCTATAATGGCACTGTGATACTGATTAGTCTGATACCTCATGTGAAGGGATCCGATCAGTGGCTGCTGAATATTCACCTTATAAAGTTTTCAGGAAGTGACCTCTTCTGTGCTTTGGGGTGGGATCTGGAGGCGGGGTCTTCTGGTTCTCCGCCCCCCCCCCGCCTCCTCTTTCTTGTGCAGTGGGAGCCGGCGTCCGGTGTGCAGGACTTCAATAAAATGGCGCATGCTCAGATCGAGATTTTAGCTCTAAACTGAGATAAATGGATAAATTGCGCCACTCGGCCTATTACTACTTTATCAGGGGCTCTATTACATTATAAGGGGATGCTTGGTCCATTCTTATTTTTAAGGGGGCACGCGCAAAAATATTACATTTTAAAGGGGCACGAAAACTTTATAACTTCGGGGCCATTATTACTTTTTAAAGGGATACTCGATACATTATTTTACGAGGCACATTTAAGGGCGTCACTACTTGGTAAGGGGGCACCAGACCCCTCAGAACCGCCATCAAAAGTGCAGACCCCACAGAATTCATCACGGGAACTAGATGCACCACCATTTCTTTTTTTATTTAACTTGCCTCTTTGTTAAAATATTAAATATATTGTCAACAAAAAAAAATAACCAAAAAAAATTGGATTCATAAGATGGAGCAGATAGCATTTAGGATTTAGTGCTTGGTACAAACCAGTTCAGGGTATTATTGCCCATAACAATTTAAAAAAACAAAACAGAATGTTATCATCCGGGAAAAGAAAGCTGTGAAAGATAAGATATGCCATATATACTGAAATGTTCAGAAAATATTGATGTCATCATTTATACTAATCACATGATCGATGACAACATAAGAGAGAACACATCAGAACTACTATAGTAATAACACAAGTGAGCCAGGCATTAGTGTGCCACCTAGTGTACAGAATAGGGTACTGCAGCTGATTTGTCCCATTGGATGGATGGATGGATGGATGGCTAGATAGATAGATGATACAGAAATATATAATAGAGTACTGAGGATATGTTTTGGTCAAATGTGGAAAAAAAAGCTGCAAAGTGTTAAGCTTTCATACATAGAAGTGTTAATGGTTTTATCAAATAACAAAACTTAAAGTGAATAAAGAAAAGAGAAATGTAAATCCCATCAGTATCTGGTGACCACCCATCACCTCCATCATCAGTATCTTGTGACCGTCAGGTTCACACTGGGGTGTCTGGGGCCCACAGAAGGAATTTACACTATGGGCCCACCCTACAGCTATATGCAAATACCTGTTAGCCATTATCCCCGTTATAGTGGAGCATCGACTGTAAAACACTGGCGGCTTCTGCACATCTACTGTGCTCCACCATAACTGCGATGCAAACTACCGTAATTGTACATTAAAATAGTTCTTTTGCTTAAAAGTAGTGATGAGTGAATATACTCGTTACTCGAGATTTCCTGAGCATGCTCGGGTGACCTCCGAGTATTTTTTAGTGCTCGGAGATTTAGTTTTCCTCACCGCAGCTGAATGATTTACATCTGATAACCAGCATAAGTACAACCAGGCAACCCCCACAACAGATGTAAATCATTCAGCTGCGGCGATGAAAACTAAATCTCCGAGCACTAAAAAATACTCGGAGACCACCCGAGCGTGCTCAATAAATCTCGAGTAACGAGTATATTCGCTCATCACTAGTTAAAAACAGTTTTAATAATACAACATACAAGAGAGAAATACCGCCACACCATGATTGGACCACATATTACCACAACATTTTGACTGAATACTACACTACTGATCATTAATAAAAAAAACAATACTAATAACGCTGTTATTACCACCAGTGGCATTATACACAGGAGCTCTGTCGATAGTGTATACTGTACAGGTAATGCAGTGATCACCAGTGACATTATACACAGGAGCTCTGCCTACAGTCTCAATGTACAGGTAATTGTTGTGAATTCTGCTCTTGGGCTCCGTCCGGTGGTGGTTGATGGTAATGCAGTTATTCCTGAGCAGCAGTCTTGGACAGGTGTTTCTGCTAATTGCAATTCTGACTGGGGTATTTAGCTGTGCAGGACTCATTAGTCCTTGCCAGTAGTCAATATTTCTTTGGAAGTGTTGGTCCTCTGCCTGGCCTCTCCTGCTTACTGCCAATTCAGCTAAGTGTTTTCTTCATTTTTTTAGACACTGCTGTGTGTTTATTTTCTGTGCTTATCTTTCTATTTTGTTCCTGCTAGACTGTGCCTGATGTTTTTCTCAGTCTAGTTGGACTCGCTGGAGTCGCAGATATACTCTCCACATCTTTAGTTAGGTGGTTTTTGTATTTTTCTGCTGTGGATATTTTGTAGTGTTTTATGCTGACCGCATAGTATCCTGTACTATCCTTTCCTATCTAGGTAGAAGTGGCCTCCTTTGCTTATCCCTGTTTTCTGTCTGCGTGTGTCTTTTCCTTTCCTACTCACAGTCATTATTTGTGGGGGGCTACCTATCCTTTGGGGGTCTACTCTGAGGCAAGAGAGTTTTCCTATTTCCATCTTTAGGAATATTTAGTCCTTAGGCTGTGTCGAGGTGTCTAGGTCTGGTTAGGCACACCCCACGGCTACTTCTAGTTGCGGTGATAGGATCAGGGTTTGCGGTCAGTATAGTTACCACTGCTCCAGCGAAGGTCATTTCATGCTGCTCCAAGGCCACCTGATCATAACAGGTAATACAGTGATCTCCAGTGACACACATGAGCTCTGTATATAGTGTCAGTGTACAGGTAATACAGTGATTACTGGTGACATTATACACAGTAGCTCTGCATGTAGTGTACAGGTAATTTTGATCACCAGTGACATACACAGGAGCTCTGTATATAGTGTATAGGTAATACAGTGATCACCGGTGACATTATACACAGTAGCTCTGCATGTAGTGTAAAGGTAATAGTGATCACCAGTGACATTATGCACAGGAGCTGCGTATATAGTCTATAGTGTACAGGTAATACAGTGATCAGCGGTGACATTATACACAGTAGCTCTGCATACAGTCTCAATGTACAGGTAATACAGTGATCTCCAGTGACATACAAATGAGCTCTGTATATAGTGTCAGTGTACAGGCAATACAGTGATCACCAGTGACCCCTGTGGGCTTGATAACATAATTTGTAGGAGCTCTCGTCATCGACATCCCCTGCAAACCTCGTGCATGTGTGCCGCACATTTCGACAGCAACACTGCACCTCTGCAGCCAGGTGCAGGCTTCCCAGCTTCAGAGGCGCCCTACGCATAACCAGAAGCCATCTTCTGAATTTCAGACATGTGCAGTGCGCCTCTGAACCTTGTGATAACATGGAAAGAGGTCTGACTAGTCAGGGGCAACTAACGCCCCACTGACTAGTCAAAGCGTTCATTAGCATAGGAAACAGGGACAATATAAATGCTTTTTTTAAACCTTCATTTTTACAGACAAGCGTTATACAGGGATGGTTAGGCAGGGAATTCACTCATAAATAAGTAAATGCTGCTCAGTTGGAGGGCATGATGCTGGGGCCAGACCAAGGGACCTAGGGGGCACAGCCAGGGTCAAGGGGGCTCAGACAGGGCCAAGGGACACAGTGGCCCCATGTCCGTCCCTTGGCCCTGTCTGTGCCTCCTAGGCAATACATGTCAGTCCTGTGTACTGGCTCTGAACTGCCCAGATGCATTATAGCAGTTAATCTAAACTGATGGAAATCTGAAGGCTGTCATAAAGAACAGAATTCTGAGTGCAGCTCTGAAGTATAACACCGCCGGAAACACTACAGTAGGACACGATTCCATCTGTACTCGTCAAACGTTTAGCAGCGGCATCGTTTCTCCGTTCTCTGACCTTGTAATGTCACATCAGTGGCGACCATAATACGGTGATAATTTATACGACTGATTCTTCTCCTCCAGGAATAACTGAAGGTGAATTTCTCCATCCGATACAAGGATGACGATCTCTCACACAGACTGAGAGGGGAGACATCGGATCATTGTATAACGGTTTGGCGGTAAAAACGCGACCAGTAAAATCAAGAAAAAAAAAAAAAGACTTTTCCTGTATAATTATTTCATCTCTGCCCGAGACAACAAAAAAATAATAATTTCTTTTCCAGAGATGTCAAACAGCGACACAGGTCTGAGCGCCGCACAGAAGAACCGCAGGGAACCTCCGAGCCGTTATTAATAGCCGTCCTCGCTCTGCTCGCTAATTAGACGCCGGGCACACAGAACCCACAGCAGAGGGGGCAACAGAATTGGAAGAATTATTTTTCTGTTTCTAAACATTTACATGCAAGATTTAATGAAGACGTCGCGCTGAATGCATCTCCCTGGGATGGCAGCGACGAAGCCGCGCGTCCTCCGGGCATTGTAAGTAGAAGCGGAGAATCTCTTACCTTAGTCCTTTCCTAAGGAATTAATAAGACAAGGTTAGAACTGCGAGAAGACCGGAGGGGGTGTACTGCTAATAATGGCCTTGGGGTCCATCACTTAACCCTACAAGTGACGATGTGACTGCTAAAACCACGCCCGACCCCGTCATATAATATGATGAAGCCTATGAAAGTCAATACTGGATCATTGTGCTGCTCAAATAAAGAAACCCTCAAGAGCTGCACTCACTATTCTGCTGGTGCAGTCGCTGTGTTCATACATTACTGATCCTGAGTTACATCCTGTATTATACTCCAGAGCTGCACTCACTATTCTGCTGGTGCAGTCACTATGTACATATATTACATTACTGATCCTGAGTTACATCCTGTATTATACTCCAGAGCTGCACTCACTATTCTGCTGGTGCAGTCACTGTGTACATACATTACATTACTGATCCTGAGTTACATCCTGTATTATACTCCAGAGCTGCACTCACTATTCTGCTGGTGCAGTCACTATGTACATATATTACATTACTGATCCTGAGTTACCTCCTGTATTATACCCCAGAGCTGCACTCACTATTCTGCTGGTGCAGTCACTGTGTACATACATTACATTACTGATCCTGAGTTACATCCTGTATTATACTCCAGAGCTGCACTCACTATTCTGCTGGTGCAGTCACTATGTACATATATTACATTACTGATCCTGAGTTACCTCCTGTATTATACCCCAGAGCTGCACTCACTATTCTGCTGGTGCAGTCACTGTGTACATACATTACATTACTGATCCTGAGTTACATCCTGTATTATACCTCAGAGCTGCACTCACTATTCTGCTGGTGCAGTCACTGTGTACATACATTACATTACTGATCCTGAGTTGTAACTCTGGATCAGTAATGTAATGTATGTACATAGTGACTGCAGCAGCAGAATAGTGAGTGCAGCTCTGGGGTATAATACAGGATGTAACTCAGGATCAGTAATGTAATGTATGTACACAGTGACTGCACCAGCAGAATAGTGAGTGCAGCTCTGGAGTCCTGCATTAAATATAATTATATATATATATATATATATATATATATATATATATATATATATATATATATATATATATATATATATATATATATATAAAGCAGTGCCAGTGATTACCTTGAATTTAGTCTTATTATTGAAGACTCTTCATCATCATTATTATTATTGGTGGGAACACAACATACTTTATTCGGAGGTCTACGGCTATATACTCTGCTTCACAGTCGCCTCCACCGAATTGTATCACATGCAATGTAATCAGCAAAATAAAGGTACAAAAGAAGACGCAGTTCACACAGTGACGGCCATTGGTAAATGCAATAAATAGATCCCCAAAAGCCAAAAGCGGTTAGTGCTTCTGCCGACCCAGCGAAGTCTGAATAAGACGTACGGGAGCGTCTTAAAGGGGTATTTCAGTCTTAGCAAAATTAATAAAAGATAAATGGGGAAACTAGAACTTTTCATTTTATCAATTCCTCAAGATCTCTGCTTGCTGTCAGTGCACAGGAACCTTTGGATTTTCCCTTCCTGCGAGCTGAATTCAGTCCTAGGATAGATGCAGGATTTGTCACGGTTGCAGTGCAGTTATCAGAGCGGAACGAGCCGTGCGCCCACAAGGTCAAAATGTTGTCTGCGAAAGTATCTATTGAATGACAGCAAGCAGAGATATTGAACCAGTGAGAAACTTATACAGAAAACGGTAGATCTTTTCATTCTAAAGAGGGAAACGAAAACATTATTTGTAGAACTGGAGCACCCCTTTAAACATTTAAAGGGTTTGTTCATTAATGCATTTCTTGACAGGTATCAGATCTCCCAGGATACATGACATGTAGGTGCGGGCGGTATGTGACTAGGAGGAATTGTACCGTCTGCCAGAATGAATGCATGGGAACGGCAAGAAGGCAGGACAAATACAGCGCGGCACACAGCGGTGCGGCACACAGCGGCGCGGCACGGCACACAGCGGCGCGGCACAGCACACCGCAATCCTCCCCGCGCTCAGCACTCCAGCCCCAGACAGCCCAGCAGCCGCTCCAAGGCCTCCAGCCGCTGGTTTGCCTCTGCGATGGCGCTGTAGGTCTGCACGTTGCTCGTGATGTGGAAGCGTATATCATCAATCAGCGGGATGGAGTCCGTCTCCTGCCGCTCTTCTACCGCCGCTGCGTCTTCTCGTACTGCAGAGGCAAACTCCTCCGAATCCACCAACTGGGGGAGCAAAACGGGGAAAGGACGCGTTACGGGAAACGCAGCAGAGAAGAAAAGTTCTGAAAAAGTTTAACAACTTCATGAAACGCGCTGCATGTCGAATCCTCGCCGCTTATAGAATTTCTGTAGCCAAAAAAAATATTTAGATATTTCAATTCAACAATGGCCAAACCCGGTCTTACGGGAACGCAGCAGAATCACCAAATAAACTAGTTTTACGACTGCCAAATATTTCCGAGTTCTTGGCGTTTTTAGAATTTCACCTGTCTGTCGTTAAATTGCAAAGAGCCAAAAAATATTTCAATTTACTGTCAGAAAGGAGAAATCCTAACAATGGCGAGAACTGGAAAAACGGCAGAGATTCGAAAGCCGCAGAAGATTTCTTTATTCGGAGATTCTGTAAGACTCGACTCTTCCTGGGATTTCATAAAATAAAAACCCACCCAGACAGACAGACAGACGCAGAGCTGAGGGTTTGCTACAATTAGACAGGCATTTACCTGCACTGATACATTGTAGCAAACTTTCAGAATAATCGGAGATTTGCGCGGCTGGGGCATTTAGCTCAGAGAAGGATTTTCTAGACCAGGTACAATTGCAACAAATCTTCAGCTAAGAGAAGAATAGTTTTTTTTTTACCTCTATATTCAAACATGAATGTTTCCATTCCGAGACATGGAGCAGAGATGTTGACAATCGGACGGCACATTGATACAATGTATCCGTGTACAACTACGTTCTACAAGTTTGTATCTAGAGGTGAAACTCTCATCCCATGTGCTGCCTGCAGAGCTGAAGGTTTGGCACAGTGTATCAGCCTGGGCAGGATGTGAAGAACCCCAAGGTTTGATAAGCCTTCGGTTCCTCGTCTGCGATGGTGACATTTCGCTCCAACGTGTCGGGCAGGTTCTGTACCTTCTCGATAACTCTGGCCATGTACTCCGTGCACTGATCCTCCAGCCGCGTCAGCTGGAAAAGCTTCGCCGTCTTCCAAATCACCATCACGTTGTCCTCGTCCAGAATCTGCGCCAAGATCTTGCCGCAAAGTCGCTTCAGCCCTGGGAGCAGATACATGTCGGCGACACAGAGCACCTCGTGAGCGTTCTCGGGGGACAGCTGCGGAGACCCCAGAACACACAGGGGTCAGAACGGACGGTCACCGCCACAAACAATAGGGCATTTTCAGGAGAAGGCCTGTGGGAAGTGGCCAGACCCTCCCTTAAAGGGGATTTCTCACGCTGGACCAACCATCTGGGGAGGGGAGATTCCCAAAAGTTTAACCGCCCACCAAAAAAGTTTAGGAATTCTTAAAATATGATTTAATATTTGCATCTTTTTATTCCATTTATCAGTCTGCGGCGACTTTACATCTTCTCTATCCATAGGATAGGGGATAACTTGCTGATAGCGGTTGGTCCCCCAGGTGAGACCCCCCCCCAATAATTTGGGCTCGAAACCTTAAGAACTTGGTTGTGCGCCCCCATCCTGAGTGGGACGTAGGTGCACATGCTCGGGATCCCTTCATTGCTGGATAGAACAAAGCCCTGTAGTCACCAGTCCTATAGAGGACGAACAGAGCGGAGGCCGATCTGCACCTCCGCTCCAATCCGGATGGGGCTGCAGAGTTCTCATGATAATAGCCTTCAGACACCCAGCAATAACATTTTTTTGGTTCTTTTTTTATTTTTTGAGGGGGGAAGTAACCCTTTAATATCACTTTCAAACTCCAACCCGGATTGTCCATAGTGTTCTGCTGCCACCTGCTGGAAGAAAATGGGATGCAACATCATATTGATGTTTTCAGGGACCCAAGTGAATGCTCGTAATAGCCAAAAATGCTGGAAACAACAACGTAAGAGCCGCACAATGCAAGCCCATGTATAAACAGGATGTAAGGTGGGCAATGAGTCACACGTGGCCAAACGTGCAATTATTTATATTATTTACATTAATAGGATGTTCATTATCAGCACATTTCTTAATAATAAATGACCCTTGGGTCCCCTTTCAACGTGTGTAATATAAATATAGATTTATTTATATATTTTTGCATTTACTTATTTTTTTTAAAGTCAAAATGATATGTTTTGGAAAAACAGGAGGAGAAATATTCACCCCCCCCCCATGACCGTACCTGTACGGGGGCGTAATGTTTGCAGTTTTGAATGCACCACAATGAAAAAAAAAAAATTCAAAATTGTGGTAAAAATGTAAAATATAAAAATGTATTATTATTATTATTACATTATTTTACAACAGTTCCGCCACTGTGTTTTGTGGGTGGGGATACTGAATTTACAATATTCATTGTGTGGTTTAAAAAAAAACAAACAAACAAAAACAAAAAAACAGGTTTTAAAATTAAGTAAAATATACGAAACAATGCGAAGCTGTAAATTACTGAACAAATGTAAGAACAAATCAGGTTCAGCCCGGGAACCAGAGTCAATATTATTAAGGAGTTGGATTAATTCACTATTTTGCTGCCAACAACCTTATAATAATAATTATAATAATAATAATAATAATAATAATAATAAAAAAGAACAGATTTATAAAAACTGTCTAAAAAGAATAAGGGCCTCATTTATCAAACCTAACAGTAAACTGGCCTTGTTGACCCTACCAACCAATCACAGCGCAGCGTTCATTTCAATTCGGCTCTTGGAAAAATGAAAACTGCGCTGTGATTAGTCGCTAGGGAAGGATTTACTGCTAGAGAGGTTTAAGTTGTAAGGCCGGTGTTGTGTCACCTACAGTGAGAAAATAAGTATTTGATACGCTGCCGATTTTGGTACACTTCACCTCTGACAGGCAGAATCGAAAAATAAAAAGACAGAAAATCACATTGTAGGATTTTTACATAATTAATTTGCATTTTATTGCATGAAATAAGTATTTGATCACCTTCCAACCAGCAGGAATTCTGCTCTCACAGACCTGATAGTTTTTCTGTAAGAAGCCTCCTACTCTGCACTCATTACCTGTATTAATTGCACCTGTCTGACGTCGTTACCTGTATAAAAGACACCTGTCCACACTGTCAATCACGCTCCAACCTCTCCACCATGGCCAAGACCAAAGAGCTGTCTAAGGACACCAGGGGCAAAATTGTAGACCTTCACAAGGCTGGAATGGGCTACAGGACAATAGGCAGCAGCATCGTTAGAAGGCAACAACTGTTGGCACAATTATTAGAAAATGGAAGAAACACAAGACGACTATCAACTTTCCTCGGTCTGGGGCTCCATGTGCGATCTTGTCTTGTAGGGTAAGGATGATTCTGAGAAAGGTCAGGAATCAGCCCAGAACAATAAGGGAGGAGCTGGTCAATGATCTGAGGAGAGCTGGGAGCACAGTCTCAAACATTACTGTTAGTAACACACTATGCCATCATGGATTAAATTCCCGCAGGGCACACAAGGTCCCCCGATCACCCAGCACATGTCCAGACAGTTTGAAGTTCGCCAATGGCCATCTGGATGACCCTCAAGATGCACGGGAGAAGGTCGTGTGGTCAGATGAGGCCAAAATAGAACTTTCTGGTATCAACTCCACTCGCCATGTTTGGAGGAAGAAGAATGATGAGTACAACCCCAAGAACACCCTCCCAACCGTGAAGCATGGTGGGGGAAACATCATACTTTTGGGGATGCTTTCTGTAAAGGACACAGGACAACGGCACTGTATTGAAGGGAGGATGGATGGTGTCATGTATTGCCTCCTTCCCTCATTAAGAGCATTGCAGATGGGTCGTGGCTGAGTCTTCCATCTTGACAATGCCCCGAAACACACAGCCGGGGCAACTGAACTCAATAGGAAATCTTTGGAGAGAACTGAAACTCAATGTTGCCCAGCGACAGCCCCAAAACCTGAGTTCTAGAGAAGATCTGTATGGAGGAGGGGGCCAATATCCCTGCTGCAGTGTGTGCAAACCTGGGCAAGATCTACAGGAAACATCTGACCTCAATAATTGCAAACAAAGGTTTCTGTATCAAATATTGAGATCTGTTTTTCTATTGTATCAAATACTTATTTTATGCAATAAAATGCAAATTAATTATGTAACAATCCTACAATGTGATTTTCTGTTTTTTTTATTCTTAGTTTCTGTCTCTCACAGGTGAAGTGTACCTACGATAATAATTACAGACCTCTCCATTCTTTGTACATAGGAAAACTGCAAAAGCGCAGCTTTCATTTTCCAGCACTGTTGAAGAAATTAAAGCTGAGCTGTGATTGGTTGCACAGGGCAAGAAAGGTGATGTTTTGATAAATGAGGCAGCAGTAGTATTTAAACAAAAAAAAAAAAATGGTCATAGCGACCAATCAGATATCAGTTTTCATTTCTTATAAACAATGAACGCTGAGCTCTGATTGGCTGGTATGAAGAACTTTTCACTAGTCCTCCCCACACCCCGGTCCCCAGCGCGGGGTCTCACCTCGGTGTCGTCGCTGTATATGTAGTACAGCAGCCGGGTAAACGTCTCCTCGCTGATGTTGTGCAGGGTGATGACCGGGACGCTCGGCTGTGTCTGCAGCTCATGGCTCTCGCAGAAGTGATCCTGCAGCAGAGCCTTAAAGTAGTCGCTCCGACCACAGAAAAAAGACTGGAATGGGAGAGGGGAAAGGGTTGACTTCTGGGCAATTTGGCGGGTGCATACTGTACATAACAGAGTGGATTCCTGCACCTTTAATAAAAGGGAACAACACCAGAGAGCTAAATTAAAGGGGTTGTCTGGGAACTAGATATTGATGACCTATATCAGATTGGCGGGGGTCCGAAATCGGGCTGTAAACAAGAGGCCGGACATAAGCAGTGACCGGAGCAGCAGCACCATACACTGTGCCGTAGCCGTTCTAGGTACTGCAGCTCCGCCGCCATTGATGTGATGTAAATGTGATCTTAGTTGCAGTACTAGAGAATGACCACCGCACGGCGCTGCGCTGTTTCTGCTCCGTTCACATGTGGCCGGCACCAGAGCAGCAAACAACTGATTGTGGGGGTGCCCGGTGTCGGACCCTTATTGATCCAAGTCCTAAGAACACTCCCTTTAAGGGCGCAAGTCCGATGATCCCTGTGGGAGCTCTACTTTGGCCAAGTGATGGATGACCCTTGTCGCTGACTTACACTCATTTTCCCCCTTTACGGCGGGTTGTTACCTTGTGACACAGGAAATTGTAGCCCATTATCTGGAAGCAGACGTCGGGGTAGCTGGAGAAATTATCGGTGCTATTGAATGGAAGCTGCCCGAATCCGACCTGCAAGAAAACAGCCCGGTGAGCGGCATCAGACAAGTCCTTCCTCCACAGCGCCTCCAAGAGGAGAGAGTCGGCATTACACAGCACCCATTTCCATCAATCATGTACACAGCACCGGTCACAGACGCACTTACACAGCACCGGTCACAGACGCACTTACACAGCCCCGGTCACAGACGTACCTACACAGCACAGGTCACAGACGCATCTACACAGCACCGGTCACAGACGCATCTACACAGCACCGGTCACAGACGCACTTACACAGCACAGGTAACAGACGCACTTACACAGCACCGGTCACAGACGCACTTACACAGCACAGGTAACAGACGCACTTACACAGCACCGGTCACAGACGCATCTACACAGCACCGGTCACAGACGCATCTACACAGCACCGGTCACAGACGCACTTACACAGCACAGGTAACAGACGCACTTACACAGCACCGGTCACAGACGCACTTACACAGCACAGGTAACAGACGCACTTACACAGCACCGGTCACAGACGCATCTACACAGCACCGGTCACAGACGCATCTACACAGCACCGGTCACAGACGCACTTACACAGCACAGGTAACAGACGCATCTACACAGCACCGGTCACAGATGCACTTACACAGCACAGGTAACAGACGCACTTACACAGCACCGGTCACAGACGCATCTACACAGCACCGGTCACAGATGCACTTACACAGCACCGGTCACAGACGCACTTACACAGCACCGGTCACAGACGCATCTACACAGCACCGGTCACAGACGCACTTACACAGCACAGGTAACAGACGCACTTACACAGCACCGGTCACAGACGCATCTACACAGCACCGGTCACAGACGCATCTACACAGCACCGGTCACAGACGCACTTACACAGCACAGGTAACAGACGCACTTACACAGCACCGGTCACAGACGCATCTACACAGCACCGGTCACAGATGCACTTACACAGCACCGGTCACAGACGCACTTACACAGCACCGGTCACAGACGCACTTACACAGCACCGGTCACAGATGCACTTACACAGCACAGGTAACAGACGCACTTACACAGCACCGGTCACAGACGCACTTACACAGCACAGGTAACAGACGCACTTACACAGCACCGGTCACAGACGCATCTACACAGCACCGGTCACAGACGCACTTACACAGCACAGGTAACAGACGCATCTACACAGCACCGGTCACAGATGCACTTACACAGCACCGGTCACAGACGCACTTACACAGCACAGGTAACAGACGCACTTACACAGCACCGGTCACAGACGCATCTACACAGCACCGGTCACAGATGCACTTACACAGCACCGGTCACAGACGCACTTACACAGCACCGGTCACAGACGCATCTACACAGCACCAGTCACAGACGCACTTACACAGCACAGGTAACAGACGCACTTACACAGCACCGGTCACAGACGCATCTACACAGCACCGGTCACAGACGCATCTACACAGCACCGGTCACAGACGCACTTACACAGCACAGGTAACAGACGCACTTACACAGCACCGGTCACAGACGCATCTACACAGCACCGGTCACAGATGCACTTACACAGCACCGGTCACAGACGCACTTACACAGCACCGGTCACAGACGCATCTACACAGCACCGGTCACAGATGCACTTACACAGCACCGGTCACAGACGCATCTACACAGCACCGGTCACAGATGCACTTACACAGCCCCGGTCACAGACGCACTTACACAGCCCCAGTCACAGACGCACTTACACAGCCCCGGTCACAGACGCATCTACACAGCACCGGTCACAGACGCACTTACACAGCCCCAGTCACAGACGCATCTACACAGCACAGGTCACAGACGCACTTGCACAGCACCGGTCACAGACGCACTTACACAGCATCGGTCACAGACGCACTTGCATAGCACAGGTCACAGACGCACTTGCACAGCACAGATCACAGACGCACTTGCACAGCACCGGTCACAGACGCACTTTGCGCTCCACTCTGGCCTCAAGATGTGGCTTTAGGACGAATGTCCCTTTAAAGCCTTAATAGTGTGTATGAACATTGGATTTTTTTTAAAGGAGTAATTTGTTTTAAACCCTATCAGGTCTTATAGAGGGGGTTTCATTGGGATATCCCCTTTACGTGCGTCTATTTGTGTACACGGCGATCGTGGCTCTCCAGAAAAAGAAGACAATTACGAGTTCATCCTGGAAGGAAGCGAATCTGGATTATGGGACGATGACAAGAAAATGACAGAATCCAGTACAGGGAAGGCGCAGAGCGTAATTACAAGCTCCACCTTTAACAATCCCGGGGGCGCTGCTGGGGCGAGACACGCGCCCGGATTATTATAGGAGCATAGGAGATTTCTATCTGGATCATTCACATAAAAAGTGAAGCAGGGTCTCCATCTATGGCACAACTACAACCCCCAGCATGCTAGTCCGAGACCATTAAAAGAGAACGTGAATGAGACAGACCTGAATAAGTAACCATTTTTTTAAAAATAAAAAGCCTTATCAAGTGGTGAGGAAGAGCGCGGCACATCAGCAGAGGCAGCAGGGGTCACATGACCTACTAAGGAGTCCAGGGGGCGGAGCTAATGTCTGGACTAGATCGGTAATCGTTAGTGGGCCAGTAGAAATAAGACGTAATTGCATTAAAAAGTTGATATTTCATACTAAAGAGGGGGTAAGATTATAAATCCAGAAACAGTGCCACTACTGACCACAGGCTGTGTCGGGTATTGCAGTTTGGCAGTCAATCGGCAAAGGGATGAGGAACAGTACAACAGTCCGTGCCCCTCGTCTACGGTACTGCAGCTCATCCATATATTAAGTACATGGGACTAAACTGCAATACCAGACACAGCCTGAGGAAAGAGGGGGCGCTGTTTGTTTGTTTGTTTTTTTAGGGGAAAAAATGTAACACGAGTTGTCATTTCATCCTGTCTTCAAACGGGGAGTGCGGTTATTTGTAAATATCATGTTGGTTTCATTTGTTAAAATCTCTTATTGCTGTCAGTGAATGGGACCAAAGACAAGCAATGTATAGACCCACATGACAAAGGAGGGCGACAGACAACGGCGGCCATGCTGGCAGGTAGACTGCTATGGATCCTGCGCCCGGGAAACACTCGGCCCAGAGGATAAAGACATTCTGTTCCCAAATCGCCGGCCAGTCTTATATTTAGAAGCCGTCCGGGTCCAGAAATAGTTTCCGTGGACCCAGCGGAGGGAAAAGTCCCAGAAAACGCTCTATGAGCATAGGACAAAAAGTTCTGCAGCTTTGTAATAAATTTTGTGTTCCAATGTTCCCCGCCGCTTTCAGCACCTCCGCTTGCTGTCAGCATACAGAAACATTGCTGCTCACCGACAACTCCGGTTACAATGTATCAGTGCAGAAATCCCACGGAATAATCTCAGGCGCAGCACAAGCCTGAATCCGGGCGGATCGCCCCAACCCACCATCATAAAGCAGCATGGGATCCCAAGTCACAGACAGCAAGCAGAGATCTTGAAAGCAATAACGAATTGAAACACAAAGTTCCTCAGAAAGAGTTTGTGTGCGCCACAAGTCACAATACTGGACGGGACCCTCACCCGGAGCTCGGGCGGCAGGGCGCAGTCAGCGAGCATGGCCAGATCCTCCTGCAGCCGTTCATTGCCAGAGGGCTCGATGGTCAGGACCTTCACACACGTTCCAGGCTTGGAAGAAACTGATGGGCGGAAGGAGAGGTAACATTACAGAATGCCTACCCACAATTCAATAGTGACCAGATCGGACCCCCACCATAAAGTCATACCCAGGCAATGCATATCAGGTGGGAACATCCCTTTAAGAGACCCCCGACTCCCTACACATCAGCGAGGTCTCCACTTACCAAACTCGTACACTTTCTTGCACTTCTCCTCCAGCTCTTCGATGAGATCCTGCAGGCGACATTGCTTGGCCAGTCTCTTACAATCCTCCACATGTTCCACATCGATGTCCATCCGACCTGGAGGGAAGAAGACGGAAGGCACAGGCAGCGCCGCAGTCAGTGAATAGAAGCTGCGGGAAAGTATTCACACCCCACTGATCCAACAAACCTCAATGGCCAGAATGCGGAAATCCAAACTTTTTTTTTAGCGATTTTCAAGTGTAGATGCAATTGTACCAAACCCTCAGTTGTGAGGTAGGTTGCACATTTATGGCACAGAATCACATCTTACGCTGCACATTGACTCACTCACCTTTATACAGGTACTGTAGAATGGAGCCAAAGGCAGCTGGATTGATCTGCGGAGACAGAACTGACATTATAATAAACAGGGCAAAAAAAAAATCTGTAACAGATCCCCCCAATAGTGCTGGGGTCCCCTCAATCACCAAGACCCCTAATGCTGCGCCCCCTATGGACTGAACCTGTTTTGCAAAGGCTTCAGCATAACATATGCATCAGGTGACATCTAGTGGCTCTAAGGTGGTACTACACCGATGCATTCTCCAAATATTTTTTAGGTTTTTTTAAGCCAATGTTATCACCACTTTTTTTTTTTTTTACTTCTCCCCCATTATAACATCTTACCAGCGGATGCTTCAGAGCAATCATTTTTTTCCCCTTCCACTTGGTCTCAAACATTTCAGCAAAGTAGGGGCTGCGAGCGCTGAGTATGCAACGGTGGGCACAAAACGACTCCCCATGGACGAGAAACATGGTGTCGCTATAGAAGCCTTGCTCCAGGAGTCTGTCGATACACAAAATAAAAAATTTGGGAAACAGCAGAGTAGGACTTCCATATAAATCTATGGCATCACGTGAAGAACAATTCAGTTTTTCAGAAATTTTAAAAGGTATTGTCCAGGATTAGAAAAACCTGACTGCTTTCATTGAGAAATAGCGCCACCTCTGATGTATGTTGTATCTGGTATTACAGCTCAGCTCTAATGGAGAGAAAGGAGCCGGAGATGCAATACCACTACCTGCCTGGAGTCATGGGTGGCGCTGTGTTTTGAGGAAAGCAGAAAGGTTTTTCTATCCTTATTAAAACAATTTAAAGTTTTATCAACGATGGAACAATGTATCAGAAAGAAAATCCAGTTATCAGGAGTTGTAAATAATGGCCACATGTACCCCAAAAAATGCAATAGAAGGCAATCACAAAAGGAGGTACCTGAACTGGCATGAAGATAAATAAATAAACAAACAAAAAATAAATAAAAAAAACAAAAAATAGCCCCTATGTGCCTCCATAAAAAAAGTGATAAATCTCAGAAGATGGAGTCACAAAAACCCAAATACGAAAAGTTCTAAATTACTTTTAACCACTAAAATATATTTTAAAAAATCCTTATAAGTTGGGTATCGCCATAATCGTACTGACCTGCAGAATTGTGTTACCGGGTCGTTCACCCTGGAAAATGAACGCTAAAATGTCACAAAACAAGTCCCCATACAGCTGTGCTGGTGCAAAATAAAGAAGTCATGGCTCTCAAGAGAAGATGAAAAAAAAAAAAGCACAAAATGGTTGTGGTAGGAAGGGGTTAAGAGACGTGAACCGGGAGCCGCTCGCACTTCTTGGCCAATCACCTTTGCAGGAAGTCATCGTAGAAATCTCGCTGCATGCACTTGGCCGGGATCTGCTTGTAATCCTTCAGCAGCCGGCGGATGGCGTCGCTCAGGGCTCCGTACAGGCAGCGCTCGCCGTCAAACGTGTTCACCGCACACTTCGCTCCTGAGACGGCAAATCATTAGATTTAATAAGAGCAGGATGATAAAAGTCTGATCAGCTGCATGTGTCAGTGTGGGGGGCAAAGAGACCACCGTAAGGACACCGCCTGCAGCCACCACTAGGGGGCACTAATCCACTGACTCACCATTGGCTAGAAGATACCGGACAAGTTCTTCATGTCCACAAAGACAGGCATAGTACCTAGGAGAGAAGACAGGCATGCGGTGTTCATGAGACAACCCCTTTAATAAAACAATGGCAGCCCATGGGTCTAAATAAACAGGGTCCCCATTTCAGGACTCCCATGAAAACAAAGACATAAAAACTGCAGCCGCGATCCTTTTAGAAAAAAATATAACGTTTTCAGTATCTCCGCTTGCTGCAAGTAAATGGGAACATCTGTGACTGCAGTTAGAGGCCGAAAAACTTTACACACAGGAAACATTTTAAAGCTGACGGAATCTTACAATTGTATCCAGTCTAGAAGCCCGGAGTCCGGAGAGATACATTGTAACAATCGGAATGTAAACAAGACTGTTCTCAGTCACTGACAGCAAGCAGAGATCTGGGGAAGGAGGAACCAGCTATATACACAGTGTCCCCATGTAGAGTTATAACAGCAGGATACATCGGGGTCCCACCTATCTACAAATGGGGGGCTGCCTGACCCTGGGGGGATTCCTGCCGCACGCACAGGTGGCTCCTCCATTCACTTCTATGGGAGTTAAAGGCTCTGATTATTTTTGAACTCAGGTTAGAAAATTGACAGAGGTCAGAGGACCCCCAATCTAAACCTAGATGAGGGTCTCCCACAGATCAGACACATCCTATGAATTAACCATAGAGTGCACAAATTAGAACTGCCCCCCCCAAATCCCTGGCAGAAAAACCACAGAATACGGGACTTACAGCGGAGTACTGTCCCACTTGTCCCGAACGTTCAGTTCCACGTCTCTCTGCTCCACAAGGTATCTAAGGAAGAAGAATCAAGAGAGTAAATGACAGAATCTGCAGGAAAAGAGGAGCAGCAACAGCAGAAAGCAAAGTGCAGCTCCGGGAGAAGGGAGAGATCTCATGACACGGACATCCTCCTCATATCACACCCTGGATACTGAAAAAGAGCAGACAAGGAATCCAGTGAGAACAGTGACTGCATCAGCAGAATAGTGAGTGCAGCTCTGGAGTATAATACAGGATGTAACTCAGGATCAGTGATGTAATGTATGTACACAGCGACTGCACCAGCAGAATAGTGAGTGCAGCTCTGGAGTATAATACAGGATGTAACTCAGGATCAGTGATGTAATGTATGTACACAGTGACTGCACCAGCACAATACAGGTCCTTCTCAAAAAATTAGCATATAGTGTTAAATTTCATTATTTACCATAATGTAATGATTACAATTAAACTTTCATATATTATAGATTGATTATCCACCAACTGAAATTTGTCAGGTCTTTTATTGTTTTAATACTGATGATTTTGGCATACAACTCCTGATAACCCAAAAAAACTGTCTCAATAAATTAGCATATCAAGAAAAGGTTCTCTAAACGACCTATTACCCTAATCTTCTGAATCAACTAATTAACTCTAAACACGTGCAAAAGATACCGGAGGCTTTTATAAACTCCCTGCCTGGTTCATTACTCAAAACCCCCATCATGGGTAAGACTAGCGACCTGACAGATGTCAAGAAGGCCATCATTGACACCCTCAAGCAAGAGGGTAAGACCCAGAAAGAAATTTCTCAACAAATAGGCTGTTCCCAGAGTGCTGTATCAAGGCACCTCAATGGTAAGTCTGTTGGAAGGAAACAATGTGGCAGAAAACGCTGTACAACGAGAAGAGGAGACCGGACCCTGAGGAAGATTGTGGAGAAGGACCGATTCCAGACCTTGGGGAACCTGAGGAAGCAGTGGACTGAGTCTGGTGTGGAAACATCCAGAGCCACCGTGCACAGGCGTGTGCAGGAAATGGGCTACAGGTGCCGCATTCCCCAGGTAAAGCCACTTTTGAACCATAAACAGCGGCAGAGGCGCCTGACCTGGGCTACAGAGAAGCAGCACTGGACTGATGCTAAGTGGTCCCAAGTACTTTTTTCTGATGAAAGCAAATTTTGCATGTCATTCGGAAATCAAGGTGCCAGAGTCTGGAGGAAGACTGGGGAGAAGGAAATGCCAAAATGCCTGAAGTCCAGTGTCAAGTACCCACAGTCAGTGATGGTGTGGGGTGCCATGTCAGCTGCTGGTGTTGGTCCACTGTGTTTCATCAAGGGCAGGGTCAATGCAGCTAGCTATCAGGAGATTTTGGAGCACTTCATGCTTCCATCGGCTGAAATGCTTTATGGAGATGAAGATTTCATTTTTCAGCACGACCTGGCACCTGCTCACAGTGCCAAAACCACTGGTAAATGGTTTACTGACCATGGTATTACTGTGCTCAATTGGCCTGCCAACTCTCCTGACCTGAACCCCATAGAGAATCTGTGGGATATTGTGAAGAGAAAGTTGAGAGACGCAAGACCCAACACTCTGGATGAGCTTAAGGCCGCTATTGAAGCATCCTGGGCCTCCATAACATCTCAGCAGTGTCACAGGCTGATTGCCTCCATGCCACGCCGCATTGAAGCAGTCATTTCTGCCAAAGGATTCCCGACCAAGTATTGAGCGCATAACTGAACATTATTATTTGATGGTTTTTTTGTTTGTTATTAAAAAACACTTTTATTTGATTGGATGGGTGAAATATGCTAATTTATTGAGACAGGTTTTTTGGGTTATCAGGAGTTGTATGCCAAAATCATCAGTATTAAAACAATAAAAGACCTGACAAATTTCAGTGGGTGGATAATGAATCTATAATATATGAAAGTTTAATTGTAATCATTACATTATGGGAAATAATGAAATTTAACACTATATGCTAATTTTTTGAGAAGGACCTGTAGTGAGTGCAGCTCTGGAGTATAATACAGGATGTAACTCAGGATCAGTAATGTAATGTATGTACACAGTGACTGCACCAGCAGAATAGTGAGTGCAGCTCTGGAGTATAATACAGGAGGTAACTCAGGATCAGTAATGTAATGTATGTACACAGTGACTGCACCAGCAGAATAGTGAGTGCAGCTCTGGAGTATAATACAGGAGGTAACTCAGGATCAGTAATGTAATGTATGTACACAGTGACTGCACCAGCAGAATAGTGAGTGCAGCTCTGTGGTATAATACAGGAGGTAACTCAGGATCAATAATGTAATGTATGTACACAGTGACTGCACCAGCAGAATAGTGAGTGCAGCTCTGGGGTATAATACAGGATGTAACTCAGGATCAGTAATGTAATGTATGTACACAGTGACTGCACCAGCAGAATAGTGAGTGCAGCTCTGGGGGATAATACAGGGTGTAACTCAGGATCAGTAATGTAATGTATGTACACAGTGACTGCACCAGCAGAATAGTGAGTGCAGCTCTGGGGTATAATACAGGATGTAACTCAGAATCAATAATGTAATGTATGTACACAGTGACTGCACCAGCAGAATAGTGAGTGCAGCTCTGGGGTATAATACAGGAGGTAACTCAGGATCAGTAATGTAATATATGTACACAGTGATTGCACCAGCAGAATAGTGAGCGCAGCTCTGGAGTATAATACAGGATGTAACTCAGGATCAGTAATGTAATGTATGTACACAGTGACTGCACCAGCAGAATAGTGAGTGCAGCTCTGGGGGATAATACAGGGTGTAACTCAGGATCAGTAATGTAATGTATGTACACAGTGACTGCACCAGCAGAATAGTGAGTGCAGCTCTGGGGTATAATACAGGATGTAACTCAGAATCAATAATGTAATGTATGTACACAGTGACTGCACCAGCAGAATAGTGAGTGCAGCTCTGGGGTATAATACAGGAGGTAACTCAGGATCAGTAATGTAATATATGTACACAGTGATTGCACCAGCAGAATAGTGAGCGCAGCTCTGGAGTATAATACAGGATGTAACTCAGGATCAGTAATGTAATGTATGTACACAGAGACTGCACCAGCAGAATAGTGAGTGCAGCTCTGGAGTATAATACAGGAGGTAACTCAGGATCAGTAATGTAATGCAGGGGTCCCCAACTCCAGTCCTCAAGGCCCACCAACAGGTCATGTTTTCAGGATTTCCTTTGCATTGCACAGGTGATGCAATTATTACCTGGGCAAGACTAAGGAAATCCTGAAAACATGACATGTTGGTGGGCCTTGAGGACTGGAGTTGGGGACCCCTGATGTAATGTATGTACACAGTGACTGCACCAGCAGAATAGTGAGTGCAGCTCTGGGGTATAATACAGGATGTAACTCAGGATCAGTAATGTAATGTATGTACACAGAGACTGCACCAGCAGAATAGTGAGTGCAGCTCTGGGGTATAATACATGATGTAACTCAGGATCAGTAATGTAATGTATGTACACAGAGACTGCACCAGCAGAATAGTGAGTGCAGCTCTGGGGTATAATACAGGATGTAACTCAGGATCAGTAATGTAATGTATGTACACAGAGACTGCACCAGCAGAATAGTGAGTGCAGCTCTGGGGTATAATACAGGATGTGTAATGATCTGGAGGGCAGTGAGCGATTTCCATTGACTTCTATGAAAACAAACATGTAAATAATTAGAAAACAAAAAAACATTTTGCCGCTATGAAGTCGCAGAGTGAGAACAGTAATAGCCCAGCGGATATTGTGCCCCGGTCTTCGCCCCCGGTGCCCTCGTCACTGCTCTTCGCCCCCCGACCCCCGGGGCCGCTGTCACTCACTGCACTCTGAAGATGTCGCCCTTCCTGCAGCTGCTAAACAAGTCGCTGGTGTCCATTGGCCCGGGCCCGGCGCTGGGCGGAGCGAACGGCTCATTGACCCGGCGGGTACGGAGCGCGGAGACTAGAAGCACCGGGAAACTGCTGCGGTGTCGGAGGAGGCGGAGGCCGGAGGCCCAGGAACGAGCGATCACAGCGGAGACAAACAGCGGAGTGCCGCACTGACACAGTCACCGACACCCCGCCCCTGCCCGATGACCACGCCTCTGTGAGGCAAACCACACCCACATTTCGAAGACTGCTCAAATAGCGAGACGATCCACTGTAACCCCGCCCACACGCCACTCCCCTTACATAATTAGACACGCCCTCCAGCTGTTGACTTACTTGAGGTGGGTGGGGCTATGGAAGCCCCGCCCCCAGTGTAGGAAGTCTGCAGGGTAAACACGGAAACGTGTCTGATCCGTGACTTATTTTTCATTTTTGCTCTTCCGTTTTTTTTTTTTATTTTCTTGTATTTTATATTTTTTGGGGGGGATTAAAATATATTTAACATTATATTATAATTTGATAGATTTTCATTATATATATATATTAACCTCTGATAGTCCAATTACATCCACTAGTAGGGAGCCCTCATCAAACCTGTAAGGAGGCGGCACCGGACCAGTAGGGAGCCCGCACCGGACCAGTGTGGAGCCGGGACCGGACCAGTAGGGAGCCGGGACTGGACCAGTAGGGAGCCTGCACCGGACCAGTGTGGAGCCGGGACTGGACCAGTAGGGAGCCCGCACCAGACCAGTGTGGAGCCGGGACTGGACCAGTAGGGAGCCCGCACCGGACCAGTAGGGAGCCTGCACCGGACTAGTAGGGAGCCCGCACCGGACCAGTGTGGAGCCGGGACCGGACCAGTAGGGAGCCCGCACCAGACCAGTAGGGAGCCGGGACTGGACCAGTAGGGAGCCCGCACCAGACCAGTGTGGAGCCGGGACTGGACCAGTAGGGAGCCCGCACCAGACCAGTGTGGAGCCGGGACCGGACCAGTAGGGAGCCCGCACCAGACCAGTAGGGAGCCCGCACCGGACCAGTGTGGAGCCGGGACCGGACCAGTAGGGAGCCCGCACCAGACCAGTAGGGAGCCGGCACCGGACCAGTGTGGAGCCGGGACCGGACCAGTAGGGAGCCCGCACCGGACCAGTAGGGAGCCCGCACCGGACCAGTAGGGAGCCGGGACCGGACCAGTAGGGAGCCCGCACCGGGCCAGTAGGGAGCCGGCACCGGACCAGTAGGGAGCCCGCACCGGACCAGTAGGGAGCCGGGACCGGACCAGTAGGGAGCCCGCACCGGACCAGTAGGGAGCCCGCACCGGACCAGTAGGGAGCCGGGACCGGACCAGTAGGGAGCCCGCACCGGACCAGTAGGGAGCCCGCACCGGACCAGTAGGGAGCCCGCACCGGGCCAGTAGGGAGCCGGGACCGGACCAGTAGGGAGCCCGCACCGGACCAGTAGGGAGCCCGCACCGGACCAGTAGGGAGCCCGCACCGGACCAGTAGGGAGCCCGCACCGGACCAGTAGGGAGCCGGGACCGGACCAGTATGGAGCCGGGACCGGACCAGTAGGGAGCCGGCACCGGACCAGTAGGGAGCCCGCACCGGGCCAGTAGGGAGCCGGCACCGGGCCAGTAGGGAGCCCGCACCGGACCAGTAGGGAGCCCGCACCGGACCAGTAGGGAGCCCGCACCGGGCCAGTAGGGAGCCGGGACCGGACCAGTAGGGAGCCCGCACCGGACCAGTAGGGAGCCGGGACCGGACCAGTAGGGAGCCCGCACCGGGCCAGTAGGGAGCCCGCACCAAACCAGTAGGGAGCCGGCACCGGACCAGTAGGGAGCCCGCACCGGGCCAGTAGGGAGCCCGCACCGGACCAGTAGGGAGCCGGCACCGGACCAGTAGGGAGCCCGCACCAAATCAATAGGGAGCCGGCACCGGGCCAGTAGGGAGCCGGCACCGGGCCAGTAGGGAGCCGGCACCGGGCCAGTAGGGAGCCGGCACCGGGCCAGTAGGGAGCCCGCACCGGACCAGTAGGGAGCCCGCACCGGGCCAGTAGGGAGCCGGCACCGGACCAGTAGGGAGCCCGCACCGGGCCAGTAGGGAGCCCGCACCAAACCAGTAGGGAGCCGGCACCGGACCAGTAGGGAGCCCGCACCGGGCCAGTAGGGAGCCCGCACCAAACCAGTAGGGAGCCGGCACCGGACCAGTAGGGAGCCCGCACCAAACCAGTAGGGAGCCGGCACCGGGCCAGTAGGGAGCCGGCACCGGGCCAGTAGGGAGCCCGCACCGGACCAGTAGGGAGCCGGCACCGGACCAGTAGGGAGCCCGCACCGGACCAGTAGGGAGCCCGCACCGGACCAGTAGGAAGCCCGCACCGGGCCAGAAGGGAGCAGGCACCGGACCAGTAGGGAGCCCGCACCGGACCAGTAGGGAGCCCGCACCGGACCAGTAGGGAGCCCGCACCGGACCAGTAGGGAGCCGGGACCGGACCAATAGGGAGCCCGCACCGGACCAGTAGGGAGCCCGTACCGGACCAGTAGGGAGCCCGCACCGGACCAGTAGGGAGCCCACCCCGGACCAGTAGGGAGCCCGCACCGGACCAGTAGGGAGCCGGGACCGGACCAGTAGGGAGCCCGCAGCAGACCAATAGAGAGCCCGCACCGGATCAGTAGGGAGCCCGCACCGGACCAGTAGGGAGCCCGCACCGGACCAGTAGGAGTCGGGACCGGACCAGTAGGGAGCCCGCACCGGACCAGTAGGGAGCCCGCACCGGACCAGTAGGGAGCCGGGACCGGACCAGTAGGGAGCCCGCCCTGGACCAGTAGGGAGCCCGCACCGGACCAGTAGGGAGCCCACCCCGGACCAGTAGGGAGCCCGCACCGGACCAGTAGGGAGCCGGGACCGGACCAGTAGGGAGCCCGCACCGGACCAGTAGAGAGCCCGCACCGGATCAGTAGGGAGCCCGCACCGGACCAGTAGGGAGCCCGCACCGGACCAGTAGGAGTCGGGACCGGACCAGTAGGGAGCCCGCACCGGACCAGTAGGGAGCCCGCACCGGACCAGTAGGGAGCCGGGACCGGACCAGTAGGGAGCCTGCACCGGACCAGTAGAGAGCCGGCACCGGACCAGTAGGGAGCCCGCATCGGGCCAGTAGGGAGCCGGCACCGGGCCAGTAGGGAGACGAGACCGGACCAGTAGGGAGACGGGACCGGACCAGTAGGGAGCCCGCACCGGACCAGTAGGGAGGCGGCACCGGGCCAGTAGGGAGCCGGCACCGGACCAGTAGGGAGCCCGCACCGGACCAGTAGGGAGTCCGCACCGGACCAGTAGGGAGCCTGCACCGGACCAGTAGGGAGCCCGAACCGGACCAGTAGGGAGCCTGCACCGGACCAGTAGGAAGCCCGAAACGGACCAGTAGGGAGCCTGCACCGGACCTGTGGGGAGGCAGCACCGGACCTGTAGGGAGGCAGCACCGGACCTGTAGGGAGCCCGCACCGAACCTGTAAGGAGCCTGCACCGGACCTGTAAGGAGGCGGCACCGGACCTGCAGGGAGCCCGCATCGGAACAGTTGGGAGCCCGCACCGGACCTCTAGTTATTACTATATAACTACTAATATAACTACTATAATACTGCTCCTATGTACAGGAATATAACTACTATAATACTGCCCCTATGTACAGGAATATAACTACTATAATACTGCCCCTATGTACAAGAATATAACTACTATAATACTGCCCCCATGTACAAGAATATAACTACTATAATACTGCCCCCATGTACAGGAATATAACTACTATAATACTGCCCCTATGAACAAGAATATAACTACTATAATACTGCTCCTATGTACAAGAATATAACTACTATAATACTGCCCCCATGTACAAGAATATAACTACTATAATACTGTCTCCTATGTACAGGAATATAGCTACTATAATACTGCTCCTATGTACAAGAATATAACTACTATAATACTGCTCCTATGTACAAGAATATAACTACTATAATACTGCTCCTATGTACAAGAATATAACTACTATAATACTGCCCCCATGTACAAGAATATAACTACTATAATACTGCCCCTATGTACAGGAATATAACTACTATAATACTGCCCCTATGTACAAGAATATAACTACTATAATACTGCTCCTATGTACAAGAATATAACTACTATAATACTGCCCCCATGTACAAGAATATAACTACTATAATACTGTCTCCTATGTACAGGAATATAGCTACTATAATACTGCTCCTATGTACAAGAATATAACTACTATAATACTGCTCCTATGTACAAGAATATAACTACTATAATACTGCTCCTATGTACAAGAATATAACTACTATAATACTGCCCCCATGTACAAGAATATAACTACTATAATACTGCCCCTATGTACAGGAATATAACTACTATAATACTGCCCCTATGTACAAGAATATAACTACTATAATACTCCTCCTATGTACAAGAATATAACTACTATAATACTGCCCCCATGTACAAGAATATAACTACTATAATACTGTCTCCTATGTACAGGAATATAGCTACTATAATACTGCTCCTATGTACAAGAATATAACTACTATAAGACCAGTGTGGAGCCTGCACCGGACCAGTAGGGAGCCCGCACCGGACCAGTGTGGAGCCGGGACCGGACCAGTAGGGAGCCCGCACCAGACCAGTAGGGAGCCGGGACTGGACCAGTAGGGAGCCCGCACCAGACCAGTGTGGAGCCGGGACTGGACCAGTAGGGAGCCCGCACCAGACCAGTGTGGAGCCGGGACCGGACCAGTAGGGAGCCCGCACCAGACCAGTAGGGAGCCCGCACCGGACCAGTGTGGAGCCGGGACCGGACCAGTAGGGAGCCCGCACCAGACCAGTAGGGAGCCGGCACCGGACCAGTGTGGAGCCGGGACCGGACCAGTAGGGAGCCCGCACCGGACCAGTAGGGAGCCCGCACCGGACCAGTAGGGAGCCGGGACCGAACCAGTAGGGAGCCCGCACCGGGCCAGTAGGGAGCCGGCACCGGACCAGTAGGGAGCCCGCACCGGACCAGTAGGGAGCCGGGACCGGACCAGTAGGGAGCCCGCACCGGACCAGTAGGGAGCCCGCACCGGACCAGTAGGGAGCCGGGACCGGACCAGTAGGGAGCCCGCACCGGACCAGTAGGGAGCCCGCACCGGACCAGTAGGGAGCCCGCACCGGGCCAGTAGGGAGCCGGGACCGGACCAGTAGGGAGCCCGCACCGGACCAGTAGGGAGCCCGCACCGGACCAGTAGGGAGCCCGCACCGGACCAGTAGGGAGCCCGCACCGGACCAGTAGGGAGCCGGGACCGGACCAGTATGGAGCCGGGACCGGACCAGTAGGGAGCCGGCACCGGACCAGTAGGGAGCCCGCACCGGGCCAGTAGGGAGCCGGCACCGGGCCAGTAGGGAGCCCGCACCGGACCAGTAGGGAGCCCGCACCGGACCAGTAGGGAGCCCGCACCGGGCCAGTAGGGAGCCGGGACCGGACCAGTAGGGAGCCCGCACCGGACCAGTAGGGAGCCGGGACCGGACCAGTAGGGAGCCCGCACCGGGCCAGTAGGGAGCCCGCACCAAACCAGTAGGGAG
This sequence comes from Ranitomeya imitator, assembly GCF_032444005.1. Taxonomy (NCBI): domain Eukaryota; kingdom Metazoa; phylum Chordata; class Amphibia; order Anura; family Dendrobatidae; genus Ranitomeya; species Ranitomeya imitator. The sequence continues at coordinate 12,411,233 of NC_091289.1, read as the reverse complement.
CCGGCACCGGACCAGTAGGGAGCCCGCACCGGGCCAGTAGGGAGCCCGCACCGGACCAGTAGGGAGCCGGCACCGGACCAGTAGGGAGCCCGCACCAAATCAATAGGGAGCCGGCACCGGGCCAGTAGGGAGCCGGCACCGGGCCAGTAGGGAGCCGGCACCGGGCCAGTAGGGAGCCGGCACCGGGCCAGTAGGGAGCCCGCACCGGACCAGTAGGGAGCCCGCACCGGGCCAGTAGGGAGCCGGCACCGGACCAGTAGGGAGCCCGCACCGGGCCAGTAGGGAGCCCGCACCAAACCAGTAGGGAGCCGGCACCGGACCAGTAGGGAGCCCGCACCGGGCCAGTAGGGAGCCCGCACCGAACCAGTAGGGAGCCGGCACCGGACCAGTAGGGAGCCCGCACCAAACCAGTAGGGAGCCGGCACCGGGCCAGTAGGGAGCCGGCACCGGGCCAGTAGGGAGCCCGCACCGGACCAGTAGGGAGCCGGCACCGGACCAGTAGGGAGCCCGCACCGGACCAGTAGGGAGCCCGCACCGGACCAGTAGGAAGCCCGCACCGGGCCAGAAGGGAGCAGGCACCGGACCAGTAGGGAGCCCGCACCGGACCAGTAGGGAGCCCGCACCGGACCAGTAGGGAGCCCGCACCGGACCAGTAGGGAGCCGGGACCGGACCAATAGGGAGCCCGCACCGGACCAGTAGGGAGCCCGTACCGGACCAGTAGGGAGCCCGCACCGGACCAGTAGGGAGCCCGCACCAGACCAGTAGGGAGCCGGGACTGGACCAGTAGGGAGCCCGCACCAGACCAGTGTGGAGCCGGGACTGGACCAGTAGGGAGCCCGCACCAGACCAGTGTGGAGCCGGGACCGGACCAGTAGGGAGCCCGCACCAGACCAGTAGGGAGCCCGCACCGGACCAGTGTGGAGCCGGGACCGGACCAGTAGGGAGCCCGCACCAGACCAGTAGGGAGCCGGCACCGGACCAGTGTGGAGCCGGGACCGGACCAGTAGGGAGCCCGCACCGGACCAGTAGGGAGCCCGCACCGGACCAGTAGGGAGCCGGGACCGGACCAGTAGGGAGCCCGCACCGGGCCAGTAGGGAGCCGGCACCGGACCAGTAGGGAGCCCGCACCGGACCAGTAGGGAGCCGGGACCGGACCAGTAGGGAGCCCGCACCGGACCAGTAGGGAGCCCGCACCGGACCAGTAGGGAGCCGGGACCGGACCAGTAGGGAGCCCGCACCGGACCAGTAGGGAGCCCGCACCGGACCAGTAGGGAGCCCGCACCGGGCCAGTAGGGAGCCGGGACCGGACCAGTAGGGAGCCCGCACCGGACCAGTAGGGAGCCCGCACCGGACCAGTAGGGAGCCCGCACCGGACCAGTAGGGAGCCCGCACCGGACCAGTAGGGAGCCGGGACCGGACCAGTATGGAGCCGGGACCGGACCAGTAGGGAGCCGGCACCGGACCAGTAGGGAGCCCGCACCGGGCCAGTAGGGAGCCGGCACCGGGCCAGTAGGGAGCCCGCACCGGACCAGTAGGGAGCCCGCACCGGACCAGTAGGGAGCCCGCACCGGGCCAGTAGGGAGCCGGGACCGGACCAGTAGGGAGCCCGCACCGGACCAGTAGGGAGCCGGGACCGGACCAGTAGGGAGCCCGCACCGGGCCAGTAGGGAGCCCGCACCAAACCAGTAGGGAGCCGGCACCGGACCAGTAGGGAGCCCGCACCGGGCCAGTAGGGAGCCCGCACCGGACCAGTAGGGAGCCGGCACCGGACCAGTAGGGAGCCCGCACCAAATCAATAGGGAGCCGGCACCGGGCCAGTAGGGAGCCGGCACCGGGCCAGTAGGGAGCCGGCACCGGGCCAGTAGGGAGCCGGCACCGGGCAAGTAGGGAGCCCGCACCGGACCAGTAGGGAGCCCGCACCGGGCCAGTAGGGAGCCGGCACCGGACCAGTAGGGAGCCCGCACCGGGCCAGTAGGGAGCCCGCACCAAACCAGTAGGGAGCCGGCACCGGACCAGTAGGGAGCCCGCACCGGGCCAGTAGGGAGCCCGCACCAAACCAGTAGGGAGCCGGCACCGGACCAGTAGGGAGCCCGCACCAAACCAGTAGGGAGCCGGCACCGGGCCAGTAGGGAGCCGGCACCGGGCCAGTAGGGAGCCCGCACCGGACCAGTAGGGAGCCGGCACCGGACCAGTAGGGAGCGCGCACCGGACCAGTAGGGAGCCCGCACCGGACCAGTAGGAAGCCCGCACCGGGCCAGAAGGGAGCAGGCACCGGACCAGTAGGGAGCCCGCACCGGACCAGTAGGGAGCCCGCACCGGACCAGTAGGGAGCCGGGACCGGACCAATAGGGAGCCCGCACCGGACCAGTAGGGAGCCCGTACCGGACCAGTAGGGAGCCCGCACCGGACCAGTAGGGAGCCCACCCCGGACCAGTAGGGAGCCCGCACCGGACCAGTAGGGAGCCGGGACTGGACCAGTAGGGAGCCCGCAGCGGACCAATAGAGAGCCCGCACCGGATCAGTAGGGAGCCCGCACCGGACCAGTAGGGAGCCCGCACCGGACCAGTAGGAGTCGGGACCGGACCAGTAGGGAGCCCGCACCGGACCAGTAGGGAGCCCGCACCGGACCAGTAGGGAGCCGGCACCGGACCAGTAGGGAGCCGGCACCGGACCAGTAGGGAGCCCGCACCGGCCCACTAGGGAGCCGAGACCGTACCAATAGGGAGCCTGCACCTGACCAGTAGGGAGCCCGCACCGGACCAGTAGGGAGCCGGGACCGGACCAGTAGGGAGCCCGCCCTGGACCAGTAGGGAGCCCGCACCGGACCAGTAGGGAGCCCACCCCGGACCAGTAGGGAGCCCGCACCGGACCAGTAGGGAGCCGGGACCGGACCAGTAGGGAGCCCGCACCGGACCAGTAGAGAGCCCGCACCGGATCAGTAGGGAGCCCGCACCGGACCAGTAGGGAGCCCGCACCGGACCAGTAGGAGTCGGGACCGGACCAGTAGGGAGCCCGCACCGGACCAGTAGGGAGCCCGCACCGGACCAGTAGGGAGCCGGGACCGGACCAGTAGGGAGCCTGCACCGGACCAGTAGAGAGCCGGCACCGGACCAGTAGGGAGCCCGCATCGGGCCAGTAGGGAGCCGGCACCGGGCCAGTAGGGAGACGAGACCGGACCAGTAGGGAGACGGGACCGGACCAGTAGGGAGCCCGCACCGGACCAGTAGGGAGGCGGCACCGGGCCAGTAGGGAGCCGGCACCGGACCAGTAGGGAGCCCGCACCGGACCAGTAGGGAGTCCGCACCGGACCAGTAGGGAGCCTGCACCGGACCAGTAGGGAGCCCGAACCGGACCAGTAGGGAGCCTGCACCGGACCAGTAGGGAGCCCGAAACGGACCAGTAGGGAGCCTGCACCGGACCTTTGGGGAGGCAGCACCGGACCTGTAGGGAGGCAGCACCGGACCTGTAGGGAGCCCGCACCGAACCTGTAAGGAGCCTGCACCGGACCTGTAAGGAGGCGGCACCGGACCTGCAGGGAGCCCGCATCGGAACAGTTGGGAGCCCGCACCGGACCTCTAGTTATTACTATATAACTACTAATATAACTACTATAATACTGCTCCTATGTACAGGAATATAACTACTATAATACTGCCCCTATGTACAGGAATATAACTACTATAATACTGCCCCTATGTACAAGAATATAACTACTATAATACTGCCCCCATGTACAAGAATATAACTACTATAATACTGCCCCCATGTACAGGAATATAACTACTATAATACTGCCCCTATGAACAAGAATATAACTACTATAATACTGCTCCTATGTACAAGAATATAACTACTATAATACTGCCCCCATGTACAAGAATATAACTACTATAATACTGTCTCCTATGTACAGGAATATAGCTACTATAATACTGCTCCTATGTACAAGAATATAACTACTATAATACTGCTCCTATGTACAAGAATATAACTACTATAATACTGCTCCTATGTACAAGAATATAACTACTATAATACTGCCCCCATGTACAAGAATATAACTACTATAATACTGCCCCTATGTACAGGAATATAACTACTATAATACTGCCCCTATGTACAAGAATATAACTACTATAATACTGCTCCTATGTACAAGAATATAACTACTATAATACTGCCCCCATGTACAAGAATATAACTACTATAATACTGTCTCCTATGTACAGGAATATAGCTACTATAATACTGCTCCTATGTACAAGAATATAACTACTATAATACTGCTCCTATGTACAAGAATATAACTACTATAATACTGCTCCTATGTACAAGAATATAACTACTATAATACTGCCCCCATGTACAAGAATATAACTACTATAATACTGCCCCTATGTACAGGAATATAACTACTATAATACTGCCCCTATGTACAAGAATATAACTACTATAATACTCCTCCTATGTACAAGAATATAACTACTATAATACTGCCCCCATGTACAAGAATATAACTACTATAATACTGTCTCCTATGTACAGGAATATAGCTACTATAATACTGCTCCTATGTACAAGAATATAACTACTATAAGACCAGTGTGGAGCCTGCACCGGACCAGTAGGGAGCCCGCACCGGACCAGTGTGGAGCCGGGACCGGACCAGTAGGGAGCCCGCACCAGACCAGTAGGGAGCCGGGACTGGACCAGTAGGGAGCCCGCACCAGACCAGTGTGGAGCCGGGACTGGACCAGTAGGGAGCCCGCACCGGACCAGTGTGGAGCCGGGACCGGACCAGTAGGGAGCCCGCACCAGACCAGTAGGGAGCCCGCACCGGACCAGTGTGGAGCCGGGACCGGACCAGTAGGGAGCCCGCACCAGACCAGTAGGGAGCCGGCACCGGACCAGTGTGGAGCCGGGACCGGACCAGTAGGGAGCCCGCACCGGACCAGTAGGGAGCCCGCACCGGACCAGTAGGGAGCCGGGACCGGACCAGTAGGGAGCCCGCACCGGGCCAGTAGGGAGCCGGCACCGGACCAGTAGGGAGCCCGCACCGGACCAGTAGGGAGCCGGGACCGGACCAGTAGGGAGCCCGCACCGGACCAGTAGGGAGCCCGCACCGGGCCAGTAGGGAGCCGGGACCGGACCAGTAGGGAGCCCGCACCGGACCAGTAGGGAGCCCGCACCGGACCAGTAGGGAGCCCGCACCGGACCAGTAGGGAGCCCGCACCGGACCAGTAGGAAGCCGGGACCGGACCAGTATGGAGCCGGGACCGGACCAGTAGGGAGCCGGCACCGGACCAGTAGGGAGCCCGCACCGGGCCAGTAGGGAGCCGGCACCGGGCCAGTAGGGAGCCCGCACCGGACCAGTAGGGAGCCCGCACCGGACCAGTAGGGAGCCCGCACCGGACCAGTAGGGAGCCCGCACCGGGCCAGTAGGGAGCCGGGACCGGACCAGTAGGGAGCCCGCACCGGACCAGTAGGGAGCCGGGACCGGACCAGTAGGGAGCCCGCACCGGGCCAGTAGGGAGCCCGCACCAAACCAGTAGGGAGCCGGCACCGGACCAGTAGGGAGCCCGCACCGGGCCAGTAGGGAGCCCGCACCGGACCAGTAGGGAGCCGGCACCGGACCAGTAGGGAGCCCGCACCAAATCAGTAGGGAGCCGGCACTGGGCCAGTAGGGAGCCGACACCGGGCCAGTAGGGAGCCGGCACCGGGCCAGTAGGGAGCCGGCACCGGGCCAGTAGGGAGCCCGCACCGGACCAGTAGGGAGCCCGCACCGGGCCAGTAGGGAGCCGGCACCGGACCAGTAGGGAGCCCGCACCGGGCCAGTAGGGAGCCCGCACCAAACCAGTAGGGAGCCGGCACCGGACCAGTAGGGAGCCCGCACCGGGCCAGTAGGGAGCCCGCACCAAACCAGTAGGGAGCCGGCACCGGACCAGTAGGGAGCCCGCACCAAACCAGTAGGGAGCCGGCACCGGGCCAGTAGGGAGCCGGCACCGGGCCAGTAGGGAGCCCGCACCGGACCAGTAGGGAGCCGGCACCGGACCAGTAGGGAGCCCGCACCGGACCAGTAGGGAGCCCGCACCGGACCAGTAGGAAGCCCGCACCGGGCCAGAAGGGAGCAGGCACCGGACCAGTAGGGAGCCCGCACCGGACCAGTAGGGAGCCCGCACCGGACCAGTAGGGAGCCCACACCGGACCAGTAGGGAGCCGGGACCGGACCAATAGGGAGCCCGCACCGGACCAGTAGGGAGCCCGTACCGGACCAGTAGGGAGCCCGCACCGGACCAGTAGGGAGCCCACCCCGGACCAGTAGGGAGCCCGCACCGGACCAGTAGGGAGCCGGGACCGGACCAGTAGGGAGCCCGCAGCGGACCAATAGAGAGCCCGCACCGGATCAGTAGGGAGCCCGCACCGGACCAGTAGGGAGCCCGCACCGGACCAGTAGGAGTCGGGACCGGACCAGTAGGGAGCCCGCACCGGACCAGTAGGGAGCCCGCACCGGACCAGTAGGGAGCCGGCACCGGACCAGTAGGGAGCCGGCACCGGACCAGTAGGGAGCCCGCACCGGCCCACTAGGGAGCCGAGACCGTACCAATAGGGAGCCTGCACCTGACCAGTAGGGAGCCCGCACCGGACCAGTAGGGAGCCGGGACCGGACCAGTAGGGAGCCCGCCCTGGACCAGTAGGGAGCCCGCACCGGACCAGTAGGGAGCCCACCCCGGACCAGTAGGGAGCCCGCACCGGACCAGTAGGGAGCCGGGACCGGACCAGTAGGGAGCCCGCACCGGACCAGTAGAGAGCCCGCACCGGATCAGTAGGGAGCCCGCACCAGACCAGTAGGGAGCCCGCACCGGACCAGTAGGAGTCGGGACCGGACCAGTAGGGAGCCCGCACCGGACCAGTAGGGAGCCCGCACCGGACCAGTAGGGAGCCGGGACCGGACCAGTAGGGAGCCTGCACCGGACCAGTAGAGAGCCGGCACCGGACCAGTAGGGAGCCCGCATCGGGCCAGTAGGGAGCCGGCACCGGGCCAGTAGGGAGACGAGACCGGACCAGTAGGGAGACGGGACCGGACCAGTAGGGAGCCCGCACTGGACCAGTAGGGAGCCGGCACCGGACCAGTAGGGAGCCGGCACCGGACCAGTAGGGAGCCCGCACCGGACCAGTAGGGAGTCCGCACCGGACCAGTAGGGAGCCTGCACCGGACCAGTAGGGAGCCCGAACCGGACCAGTAGGGAGCCTGCACCGGACCAGTAGGGAGCCCGAACCGGACCAGTAGGGAGCCTGCACCGGGCCAGTAGGGAGCCCGCACCGGACCAGTAGGGAGCCGGCACCGGACCAGTAGGGAGCCCGCACCAAATCAGTAGGGAGCCGGCACTGGGCCAGTAGGGAGCCGGCACCGGGCCAGTAGGGAGCCGGCACCGGGCCAGTAGGGAGCCGGCACCGGGCCAGTAGGGAGCCCGCACCGGACCAGTAGGGAGCCCGCACCGGGCCAGTAGGGAGCCGGCACCGGACCAGTAGGGAGCCCGCACCGGGCCAGTAGGGAGCCCGCACCAAACCAGTAGGGAGCCGGCACCGGACCAGTAGGGAGCCCGCACCGGGCCAGTAGGGAGCCCGCACCAAACCAGTAGGGAGCCGACACCGGACCAGTAGGGAGCCCGCACCAAACCAGTAGGGAGCCGGCACCGGGCCAGTAGGGAGCCGGCACCGGGCCAGTAGGGAGCCCGCACCGGACCAGTAGGGAGCCGGCACCGGACCAGTAGGGAGCCCGCACCGGACCAGTAGGGAGCCCGCACCGGACCAGTAGGAAGCCCGCACCGGGCCAGAAGGGAGCAGGCACCGGACCAGTAGGGAGCCCGCACCGGACCAGTAGGGAGCCCGCACCGGACCAGTAGGGAGCCCGCACCGGACCAGTAGGGAGCCCGCACCGGACCAGTAGGGAGCCGGGACCGGACCAATAGGGAGCCCGCACCGGACCAGTAGGGAGCCCGTACCGGACCAGTAGGGAGCCCGCACCGGACCAGTAGGGAGCCCACCCCGGACCAGTAGGGAGCCCGCACCGGACCAGTAGGGAGCCGGGACCGGACCAGTAGGGAGCCCGCAGCGGACCAATAGAGAGCCCGCACCGGATCAGTAGGGAGCCCGCACCGGACCAGTAGGGAGCCCGCACCGGACCAGTAGGAGTCGGGACCGGACCAGTAGGGAGCCCGCACCGGACCAGTAGGGAGCCCGCACCGGACCAGTAGGGAGCCGGCACCGGACCAGTAGGGAGCCGGCACCGGACCAGTAGGGAGCCCGCACCGGCCCACTAGGGAGCCGAGACCGTACCAATAGGGAGCCTGCACCTGACCAGTAGGGAGCCCGCACCGGACCAGTAGGGAGCCGGGACCGGACCAGTAGGGAGCCCGCCCTGGACCAGTAGGGAGCCCGCACCGGACCAGTAGGGAGCCCACCCCGGACCAGTAGGGAGCCCGCACCGGACCAGTAGGGAGCCGGGACCGGACCAGTAGGGAGCCCGCACCGGACCAGTAGAGAGCCCGCACCGGATCAGTAGGGAGCCCGCACCAGACCAGTAGGGAGCCCGCACCGGACCAGTAGGAGTCGGGACCGGACCAGTAGGGAGCCCGCACCGGACCAGTAGGGAGCCCGCACCGGACCAGTAGGGAGCCGGGACCGGACCAGTAGGGAGCCTGCACCGGACCAGTAGAGAGCCGGCACCGGACCAGTAGGGAGCCCGCATCGGGCCAGTAGGGAGCCGGCACCGGGCCAGTAGGGAGACGAGACCGGACCAGTAGGGAGACGGGACCGGACCAGTAGGGAGCCCGCACTGGACCAGTAGGGAGCCGGCACCGGGCCAGTAGGGAGCCGGCACCGGACCAGTAGGGAGCCCGCACCGGACCAGTAGGGAGTCCGCACCGGACCAGTAGGGAGCCTGCACCGGACCAGTAGGGAGCCCGAACCGGACCAGTAGGGAGCCTGCACCGGACCAGTAGGGAGCCCGAAACGGACCAGTAGGGAGCCTGCACCGGACCTGTGGGGAGGCAGCACCGGACCTGTAGGGAGGCAGCACCGGACCTGTAGGGAGCCCGCACCGAACCTGTAAGGAGCCTGCACCGGACCTGTAAGGAGGCGGCACCGGACCTGCAGGGAGCCCGCATCGGAACAGTTGGGAGCCCGCACCGGACCTCTAGTTATTACTATATAACTACTAATATAACTACTATAATACTGCTCCTATGTACAGGAATATAACTACTATAATACTGCCCCTATGTACAGGAATATAACTACTATAATACTGCCCCTATGTACAAGAATATAACTACTATAATACTGCCCCCATGTACAAGAATATAACTACTATAATACTGCCCCCATGTACAGGAATATAACTACTATAATACTGCCCCTATGAACAAGAATATAACTACTATAATACTGCTCCTATGTACAAGAATATAACTACTATAATACTGCCCCCATGTACAAGAATATAACTACTATAATACTGTCTCCTATGTACAGGAATATAGCTACTATAATACTGCTCCTATGTACAAGAATATAACTACTATAATACTGCTCCTATGTACAAGAATATAACTACTATAATACTGCTCCTATGTACAAGAATATAACTACTATAATACTGCCCCCATGTACAAGAATATAACTACTATAATACTGCCCCTATGTACAGGAATATAACTACTATAATACTGCCCCTATGTACAAGAATATAACTACTATAATACTGCTCCTATGTACAAGAATATAACTACTATAATACTGCCCCCATGTACAAGAATATAACTACTATAATACTGTCTCCTATGTACAGGAATATAGCTACTATAATACTGCTCCTATGTACAAGAATATAACTACTATAATACTGCTCCTATGTACAAGAATATAACTACTATAATACTGCTCCTATGTACAAGAATATAACTACTATAATACTGCCCCCATGTACAAGAATATAACTACTATAATACTGCCCCTATGTACAGGAATATAACTACTATAATACTGCCCCTATGTACAAGAATATAACTACTATAATACTGCTCCTATGTACAAGAATATAACTACTATAATACTGCTCCTATGTACAAGAATATAACTACTATAATACTGCCCCCATGTACAAGAATATAACTACTATAATACTGTCTCCTATGTACAGGAATATAGCTACTATAATACTGCTCCTATGTACAAGAATATAACTACTATAATACTGCTCCTATGTACAAGAATATAACTACTATAATACTGCCCCTATGTACAAGAATATAACTACTATAATACTGTTCCTATGTACAAGAATATAACTACTATAATACTGCCCCCATGTACAAGAATATAACTACTATAATACTGTCTCCTATGTACAGGAATATAGCTACTATAATACTGCTCCTATGTACAAGAATATAACTACTATAATACTGCTCCTATGTACAAGAATATAACTACTATAATACTGTTCCTATGTACAAGAATATAACTACTATAATACTGTTCCTATGTACAAGAATATAACTACTATAATACTGCTCCTATGTACAGGAATATAACTACTATAATACTGCCCCTATGTACAGGAATATAACTACTATAATACTGCCCCTATGTACAAGAATATAACTACTATAATACTGCCCCCATGTACAAGAATATAACTACTATAATACTGCCCCTATGTACAGGAATATAACTACTATAATACTGCCCCTATGAACAAGAATATAACTACTATAATACTGTCTCCTATGTACAAGAATATTACTACTATAATACTGCCCCCATGTACAAGAATATAACTACTATAATACTGTCTCCTATGAACAAGAATATAACTACTATAATACTGCTCCTATGTACAAGAATATAACTACTATAATACTGCCCCCATGTACAAGAATATAACTACTATAATACTGTCTCCTATGTACAGGAATATAGCTACTATAATACTGCTCCTATGTACAAGAATATAACTACTATAATACTGCTCCTATGTACAAGAATATAACTACTATAATACTGCTCCTATGTACAAGAATATAACTACTATAATACTGCCCCCATGTACAAGAATATAACTACTATAATACTGCCCCTATGTACAGGAATATAACTACTATAATACTGCCCCTATGTACAAGAATATAACTACTATAATACTCCTCCTATGTACAAGAATATAACTACTATAATACTGCCCCCATGTACAAGAATATAACTACTATAATACTGTCTCCTATGTACAGGAATATAGCTACTATAATACTGCTCCTATGTACAAGAATATAACTACTATAATACTGCTCCTATGTACAGGAATATAACTACTATAATACTGCCCCTATGTACAAGAATATAACTACTATAATACTGCCCCCATGTACAAGAATATAACTACTATAATACTGTCTCCTATGTACAGGAATATAGCTACTATAATACTGCTCCTATGTACAAGAATATAACTACTATAATACTGCTCCTATGTACAAGAATATAACTACTATAATACTGCCTCTATGTACAAGAATATAACTACTATAATACTGCCCCTATGTACAAGAATATAACTACTATAATACTGCCCCTATGTACAGGAATATAACTACTATAATACTGCCTCTATGTACAAGAATATAACTACTATAATACTGCCCCCTATGTACAAGAATATAACTACTATAATACTGCTCCTATGTACAAGAATATAACTACTATAATACTGCCGCTATGTACAAGAATATAATTACTATAATACTGCTCCCTATGTACGAAAATATAACTACTATTATTCTGCTCCTATGTGCAAGAATATAACCACTATTATACTGCTCCTATGTACAGGAATATAACTACAATAATACTGCTCTTATGTACAGGAATATAACTACTATAATACTGCTCCTATGTACAAGAATATAACTACTATAATACTGCCTCTATGTACAAAAATATAACTACTATAATACTGCCCCCTATGTACAAGAATATAACTACAATAATACTGTCCCCTATGTACAAGAATATAACTACTATAATACTTCCTCCTATGTACAAGAATATAACTACTATAATACTGTCCCCTATGTACAAGAATATAACTACTATAATACTGCCTCCTATGTACAAGAATATAACTACTATAATACTGTCCCCTATGTACAAGAATATAACTACTATAATACTGCCTCCTATGTACAGGAATATAACTACTATAATACTGCCTTCTATGTACAGGAATATAGCTACTATAATACTGCTCCCTATTTACAAGAATATAACTACTATAATACTGCCTTCTATGTACAAGAATATAACTACTATAATACTGCTCCTATGTACAGGAATATAACTTAATATAACTACTATAATACTACTCCTATGTACAAGAATATAGCTACTATAATACTGCTCCCATGTACAAGAATATAACTACTATAATACTGTCTCCTATGTACAGGAATATAGCTACTATAATACTGCTCCTATGTACAAGAATATAACTACTATAATACTGCTCCTATGTACAAGAATATAACTACTATAATACTGCTCCTATGTACAATAATATAACTACTATAATACTGCCCCCATGTACAAGAATATAACTACTATAATACTGCCCCTATGTACAGGAATATAACTACTATAATACTGCCCCTATGTACAAGAATATAACTACTATAATACTGTTCCTATGTACAGGAATATAACTACTATAATACTGCCCCCATGTACAAGAATATAACTACTATAATACTGTCTCCTATGTACAGGAATATAGCTACTATAATACTGCTCCTATGTACAATAATATAACTACTATAATACTGCCCCCATGTACAAGAATATAACTACTATAATACTGCCCCTATGTACAGGAATATAACTACTATAATACTGCCCCTATGTACAAGAATATAACTACTATAATACTGTTCCTATGTACAAGAATATAACTACTATAATACTGCCCCCATGTACAAGAATATAACTACTATAATACTGTCTCCTATGTACAGGAATATAGCTACTATAATACTGCTCCTATGTACAAGAATATAACTACTATAATACTGCTCCTATGTACAAGAATATAACTACTATAATACTGCCTCTATGTACAAGAATATAACTACTATAATACTGCCCCCTATGTACAAGAATATAACTACTATAATACTGCTCCTATGTACAGGAATATAACTACTATAATACTGCTCTTATGTACAGGAATATAACTACTATAATACTGCTCCTATGTACAAGAATATAACTACTATAATACTGCCTCTATGTACAAGAATATAACTACTATAATACTGCCCCCTATGTACAAGAATATAACTACTATAATACTGCCCCTATGTACAGGAATATAACTACTATAATACTGCCTCTATGTACAAGAATATAACCACTATTATACTGCTCCTATGTACAGGAATATAACTACTATAATACTGCTCCTATGTACAAGAATATAACTACTATAATACTGCCTCTATGTACAAGAATATAACTACTATAATACTGCCCCCTATGTACAAGAATATAACTACTATAATACTGCCCCTATGTACAGGAATATAACTACTATAATACTGCCTCTATGTACAAGAATATAACTACTATAATACTGCCCCCTATGTACAAGAATATAACTACTATAATGCTGCTCCTATGTACAAGAATATAACTACTATAATACTGCCGCTATGTACAAGAATATATTTACTATAATACTGCTCCCTATGTACGAAAATATAACTACTATTATACTGCTCCTATGTGCAAGAATATAACCACTATTATACTGCTCCTATGTACAGGAATATAACTACTATAATACTGCTCTTATGTACAGGAATATAACTACTATAATACTGCTCCTATGTACAAGAATATAACTACTATAATACTGCCTCTATGTACAAGAATATAACTACTATAATACTGCCCCCTATGTACAAGAATATAACTACTATAATACTGCCTCCTATGTACAAGAATATAACTACTATAATACTGTCCCCTATGTAAAAGAATATAACTACTATAATACTGCCTCCTATGTACAAGAATACAACTACTATAATACTGTCCCCTTTGTACAAGAATATAACTACTATAATACTGCCTCCTATGTACAGGAATATGACTACTATAATACTGCCTTCTATGTACAGGAATATAGCTACTATAATACTGCTCCCTATTTACAAGAATATAACTACTATAATACTGCCTTCTATGTACAAGAATATAACTACTATAATACTGCTCCTATGTACAGGAATATAACTTAATATAACTACTATAATACTACTCCTATGTACAAGAATATAGCTACTATAATACTGCTCCTATGTACAGGAATATAACTACTATAATACTGCTCCAATGTACAAGAATCTAACTACTATAATACTGCCCCTATGTACAAGAGTATAGCTACTATAATACTGCCCCTATGTACAAGAATATAGCTACTATAATACTGCCCCCTATGTACAAGAATGTAACTACTATAGTACTGCCCAAATATACAATAACTACTATAATACTGCCTCCTATGTACAAGAATATAACTACTATAATACTGTCCCCTATGTACAAGAATATAACTACTATAATACTGCCTCCTATGTACAAGAATACAACTACTATAATACTGTCCCCTTTGTACAAGAATATAACTACTATAATACTGCCTCCTATGTACAGGAATATAACTACTATAATACTACTCCTATATACAAGAATATAGCTACTATAATACTGCTCCTATGTACAGGAATATAACTACTATAATACTGCTCCAATGTACAAGAATCTAACTACTATAATACTGCCCCTATGTACAAGAGTATAGCTACTATAATACTGCCCCTATGTACAAGAATATAGCTACTATAATACTGCCCCCTATGTACAAGAATGTAACTACTATAGTGCTGCCCAAATATACAATAACTACTATAATACTGCCCCTACATACAAGAATATAACTACTATAATACTGCTCCTATGTACAAGAATATAACTACTATAATACTGCCCCTATGTACAAGAATATGACCAATATAATACTGCCTCATGTACAAGAATACAACTATTATAATACTGCTCCCTATGTACAAGAATATAACTACTATAATACTGCTCCAATATACAAGAATATAACTACTATAATACTGCTCATATGTAAAAGAATATATCTGCTATAATACTGCTCCTATGTACAAGAATATAACTACTATAATACTGCCCCTATGTACAAGAATATAATTACTATAATACTGCTCCCTATGTACAAGAATATAACTACTATAATACTGCCCCTATGTACAAGAATGTAACTACTATAGTACTGCCCCTATATACAATAACTACTATAATACTGCCCCTATGTACAAGAATATAACTAATATAATACTGCCTCATGTACAAGAATACAACTATTATAATACTGCTCCCTATGTACAAGAATATAACTACTATAATACTGCTCCAATATACAAGAATATAACTACTATAATACTGCTCATATGTAAAAGAATATATCTGCTATAATACTGCTCCTATGTACAAGAATATAACTACTATAATACTGCCCCTATGTACAAGAATACAACTACTATAATACTGCTCCTATGTACAAGAATATAACTACTATAATACTGCCCCCATGTACAAGAATATAACTACTATAATACTGCCCCCATGTACAAGAATATAACTACTATAATACTGCTCCTATGTACAAGAATATAACTACTATAATACTGCCCCCATGTACAAGAATATAACTACTATAATATTGCTCCTATGTACAGGAATATAACTACTATAATACTGCTCTTATGTACAGGAATATAACTACTATAATACTGCTCCTATGTACAAGAATATAACTACTATAATACTGCCTCTATGTACAAGAATATAACTACTATAATACTGTCCTCTATGCACAAGAATATAACTACTATAATACTGCCTCCTATGTACAAGAATATAACTACTATAATACTGTCCCCTATGTACAAGAATATAACTACTATAATACTGCCTCCTATGTACAAGAATATAACTACTATAATACTGTTCCCTATGTACAAGAATATAACTACTATAATACTGCCTCCTATGTACAGGAATATAACTACTATAATACTGCCTTCTATGTACAGGAATATAGCTACTATAAAACTGCTCCCTATTTACAAGAATATAACTACTATAATACTGCCTTCTATGTACAAGAATATAACTACTATAATACTGCTCCTATGTAAGGAATATAACTTAATATAACTACTATAATACTACTCCTATGTACAAGAATATACCTACTATAATACTGCTCCTATGTACAGGAATATAACTACTATAATACTGCTCCAATGTACAAGAATCTAACTACTATAATACTGCCCCTATGTACAAGAGTATAGCTACTATAATACGGCCCCTATGTACAAGAATATAGCTACTATAATACTGCCCCCTATGTACAAGAATGTAACTACTATAGTACTGCCCAAATATACAATAAATACTATAATACTGCCCCTACATACAAGAATATAACTACTATAATACTGCTCCTATGTACAAGAATATAACTACTATAATACTGCCCCTATGTACAAGAATGTAACTAGTATAGTACTGCCCCTATATACAATAACTACTATAATACTGCCCCTACATACAAGAATATAACTACTATAATACTGCCCCCTATGTACAAGAATGTAACTACTATAGTACTGCCCAAATAATCAATAACTACTATAATACTGCCCCTACATACAAGAATATAACTACTATAATACTGCTCCTATGTACAAGAATATAACTACTATAATACTGCCCCTATGTACAAGAATATAACTAATATAATACTGCCTCATGTACAAGAATACAACTATTATAATACTGCTCCCTATGTACAAGAATATAACTACTATAATACTGCTCCAATATACAAGAATATAACTACTATAATACTGCTCATATGTAAAAGAATATATCTGCTATAATACTGCTCCTACGTACAAGAATATAACTACTATAATACTGCCCCTATGTACAAGAATATAATTACTATAATACTGCTCCCTATGTACAAGAATATAACTACTATAATACTGCCCCTATGTACAAGAATGTAACTACTATAGTACTGCCCCTATATACAATAACTACTATAATACTGCCCCTATGTACAAGAATATAACTAATATAATACTGCCTCATGTACAAGAATACAACCATTATAATACTGCTCCCTATGTACAAGAATATAACTACTATAATACTGCTCCAATATACAAGAATATAACTACTATAATACTGCTCATATGTAAAAGAATATATCTGCTATAATACTGCTCCTATGTACAAGAATATAACTACTATAATACTGCCCCTATGTACAAGAATATAACTACTATAATACTGCTCCTATGTACAAGAATATAACTACTATAATACTGCCCCCATGTACAAGAATATAACTACTATAATACTGCCCCCATGTACAAGAATATAACTACTATAATACTGCTCCTATGTACAAAATATAACTACTATAATACTGCCCCCATGTACAAGAATATAACTACTATAATACTGCTCCTATGTACAAGAATATAACTACTATAATACTGCTCCTATATACAAGAATATAACTACTATAATACTGCCCCTATGTACAAGATAATAACTACTATAATACTGCTCCTATGTACAAGAATATAACTACTATAATACTGCCCCTATGTACAAGAATATAACTACTATAATACTGCTCCTATGTACAAGAATATTACTACTATAATACTGCTCCTACGTACAAGAATATAACTACTATAATACTGCTCCTATGTACAAGAATATAACTACTATAATACTGCTCCTATGTACAAGAATATAACTACTATAATACTGCCCCTATGTACAAGAATATAACTACTATAATACTGCTCCTATGTACAAGAATATAACTACTATAATACTGCCCCTATGTACAAGCATATAACTACTATAATACTGCTCCTATGTACAAGAATATAACTACTATAATACTGCCCCTATGTACAAGAATATAACTACTATAATACTGCTCCTATGTACAAGAATATATCTACTACTAGATTGGGGCCCGATTCTAAAGCATCGGGTATTCTAGAATATGCATGTCCCTGTAGTATATGGACAATGATGATTCCAGAATTCGCGGCAGACTGTGCCCGTCGCTGATTGGTCGAGGCAACCTTTATGACATCATCGTCGCCATGGCAACCATTATGACATCATCGTCGCTGTGCCCGTTGCTGATTGATTGGTCGAGGCCGCTAGGCCTCGACCAATCAGAGACGCGGGATTTCCAGGACAATCAGACCAATCAGAGACGCGGGATTTCCAGGATTCTAACGCATCGGGTATTCTAGAACATGCATGTCCCCGTAGTATATGGACAATGATGATTCCAGAATTCGCGGCAGACTGTGCTCGTCGCTGATTGGTTGAGGCAACCTTTATGACATCATCGTCGCCATGGCAACAATTATGACATCTACGTCGATACTGTGCCCGTCGCTGAATCAGAGACGCGGGATATCTACGTCCTTTATGACATCATCGTCAAGTGTCAGGAGGACTGATCAATATAGAAGTGTCAGGAGGACTGATCAATATAGAAGTGTCAGGAGGACTGATCAATATAGAAGTGTCAGGAGGACTGATCAATATAGAAGTGTCAGGAGGACTGATCAATATAGAAGTGTCAGGAGGACTGATCAATATAGAAGTGTCAGGAGGACTGGTCAATATAGAAGTGTCAGGAGGACTGATCAATATAGAAGTGTCAGGAGGACTGATCAATATAGAAGTGTCAGGAGGACTGATCAATATAGAAGTGTCAGGAGGACTGATCAATATAGAGGTGTCAGGAGGACTGATCAATATAGAAGTGTCAGGAGGACTGATCAATATAGAAGTGTCAGGAGGACTGATCAATATAGAAGTGTCAGGAGGACTGATCAATATAGAAGTGTCAGGAGGACTGATCAATATGGAATGTCAGGAGGACTGATCAATATAGAAGTGTCAGGAGGACTGATCAATATAGAATGTCAGGAGGACTGATCAATATAGAAGTGTCAGGAGGACTGATCAATATAGAATGTCAGGAGGACTGATCAATATAGAAGTGTCAGGAGGACTGATCAATATAGAAGTGTCAGGAGGACTGATCAATATTGAAGTGTCAGGAGGACTGATCAATATAGAAGTGTCAGGAGGACTGATCAATATAGAAGTGTCAGGAGGACTGATCAATATAGAAGTGTCAGGAGGACTGATCAATATAGAAGTGTCAGGAGGACTGATCAATATAGAAGTGTCAGGAGGACTGATCAATATAGAAGTGTCAGGAGGACTGATCAATATAGAAGTGTCAGGAGGACTGATCAATATAGAAGTGTCAGGAGGACTGATCAATATAGAGGTGTCAGGAGGACTGATCAATATAGAAGTGTCAGGAGGACTGATCAATATAGAAGTGTCAGGAGGACTGATCAATATAGAAGTGTCAGGAGGACTGATCAATATAGAAGTGTCAGGAGGACTGATCAATATAGAATGTCAGGAGGACTGATCAATATGGAATGTCAGGAGGACTGATCAATATAGAAGTGTCAGGAGGACTGATCAATATAGAATGTCAGGAGGACTGATCAATATAGAAGTGTCAGGAGGACTGATCAATATAGAATGTCAGGAGGACTGATCAATATAGAAGTGTCAGGAGGACTGATCAATATAGAAGTGTCAGGAGGACTGATCAATATTGAAGTGTCAGGAGGACTGATCAATATAGAAGTGTCAGGAGGACTGATCAATATAGAAGTGTCAGGAGGACTGATCAATATAGAAGTGTCAGGAGGACTGATCAATATAGAAGTGTCAGGAGGACTGATCAATATTGAAGTGTCAGGAGGACTGATCAATATAGAAGTGTCAGGAGGACTGATCAATATAGAAGTGTCAGGAGGACAGATCAATATAGAAGTGTCAGGAGGACTGATCAATATAGAAGTGTCAGGAGGACTGATCAATATAGAAGTGTCAGGAGGACTGATCAATATAGAATGTCAGGAGGACTGATCAATATAGAAGTGTCAGGAGGACAGATCAATATAGAAGTGTCAGGAGGACAGATCAATATAGAAGTGTCAGGAGGACTGATCAATATAGAAGTGTCAGGAGGACTGATCAATATAGAATGTCAGGAGGACAGATCAATATAGAAGTGTCAGGAGGACTGATCAATATAGAAGTGTCAGGAGGACTGATCAATATAGATGTATCAGGAGGACTGATCAATATAGAAGTGTCAGGAGGACTGATCAATATAGAATGTTAGGAGGACTGATCAATATAGAGGTGTCAGGAGGACTGATCAATATAGAAGCGTCAGGAGGACTGATCAATATAGAAGTGTCAGGAGGAATGATCAATATAGAAGTGTCAGGAGGACTGATCAATATAGAAGTGTCAGGAGGACTGATCAATATAGAAGTGTCAGGAGGACTGATCAATATTGAAGTGTCAGGAGGACTGATCAATATAGAAGTGTCAGGAGGACTGATCAATATAGAAGTGTCAGGAGGACTGATCAATACAGAAGTGTCAGGAGGACTGATCAATATAGAAGTGTCAGGAGGACTGATCAATACAGAAGTGTCAGGAGGACTGATCAATATAGAAGTGTCAGGAGGACTGATCAATATAGAAGTGTCAGGAGGACTGATCAATACAGAAGTGTCAGGAGGACTGATCAATATTGAAGTGTCAGGAGGACTGATCAATATAGAAGTGTCAGGAGGACTGATCAATATAGAAGTGTCAGGAGGACTGATCAATATAGAAGTGTCAGGAGGACTGATCAATACAGAAGTGTCAGGAGGACTGATCAATATAGAAGTGTCAGGAGGACTGATCAATATAGAAGTGTCAGGAGGACTGATCAATATAGAAGTGTCAGGAGGACTGATCAATATTGAAGTGTCAGGAGGACTGATCAATATAGAAGTGTCAGGAGGACTGATCAATATAGAAGTGTCAGGAGGACTGATCAATATAGAAGTGTCAGGAGGACTGATCAATATAGAAGTGTCAGGAGGACTGATCAATATAGAAGTGTCAGGAGGACTGATCAATATTGAAGTGTCAGGAGGACTGATCAATATAGAAGTGTCAGGAGGACTGATCAATATAGAAGTGTCAGGAGGACTGATCAATACAGAAGTGTCAGGAGGACTGATCAATATAGAAGTGTCAGGAGGACTGATCAATATAGAAGTGTCAGGAGGACTGATCAATATTGAAGTGTCAGGAGGACTGATCAATATAGAAGTGTCAGGAGGACTGATCAATATAGAAGTGTCAGGAGGACTGATCAATATAGAGGTATCAGGAGGACTGATCAATATAGAAGTGTCAGGAGGACTGATCAATATAGAAGTGTCAGGAGGACTGATCAATATTGAAGTGTCAGGAGGACTGATCAATATTGAAGTGTCAGGAGGACTGATCAATATAGAGGTATCAGGAGGACTGATCAATATAGAAGTGTCAGGAGGACTGATCAATATAGAAGTGTCAGGAGGACTGATCAATATAAAAGTGTCAGGAGGACTGATCAATATAAAAGTGTCAGGAGGACTGATCAATATAGAAGTGTCAGGAGGACTGATCAATATAGAGGTGTCAGGAGGACTGATCAATATTGAAGTGTCAGGAGGACTGATCAATATAGAATGTCAGGAGGACTGATCAATATAGAAGTGTCAGGAGGACTGATCAATATAGAAGTGTCAGGAGGACTGATCAATATAGAAGTGTCAGGAGGACTGATCAATATAGAAGTGTCAGGAGGACTGATCAATATAGAAGTGTCAGGAGGACTGATCAATACAGAAGTGTCAGGAGGACTGATCAATATAGAAGTGTCAATCAGACTGGCGGCCTCGACCAATCAGAGACGCGGGATTTCTACGTCGATGCTGTGCCGGTCTCTGATTGGTCGAGGCCGCCATAGAGGTATCAGGAGGACTGATCAATATTGAAGTGTCAGGAGGACTGATCAATATTGAAGTGTCAGGAGGACTGATCAATATAGAAGTGTCAGGAGGACTGATCAATATAGAAGTGTCAGGAGGACTGATCAATATTGAAGTGTCAGGAGGACTGATCAATATAGAAGTGTCAGGAGGACTGATCAATA
Organism: Ranitomeya imitator; assembly: GCF_032444005.1. Classification (NCBI taxonomy): domain Eukaryota; kingdom Metazoa; phylum Chordata; class Amphibia; order Anura; family Dendrobatidae; genus Ranitomeya; species Ranitomeya imitator. The sequence goes on along the minus strand of NC_091289.1, from coordinate 12,388,884 downwards.
TAGAAGTGTCAGGAGGACTGATCAATATAGAAGTGTCAGGAGGACTGATCAATATAGAAGTGTCAGGAGGACTGATCAATATAGAAGTGTCAGGAGGACTGATCAATATAGAAGTGTCAGGAGGACTGATCAATATAGAAGTGTCAGGAGGACTGATCAATATAGAAGTGTCAGGAGGACTGATCAATATAGAAGTGTCAGGAGGACTGATCAATATAGAAGTGTCAGGAGGACTGATCAATATAGAAGTGTCAGGAGGACTGATCAATATAGAAGTGTCAGGAGGACTGATCAATATAGAGGTGTCAGGAGGACTGATCAATATAGAAGTGTCAGGAGGACTGATCAATATAGAAGTGTCAGGAGGACTGATCAATATAGAAGTGTCAGGAGGACTGATCAATATAGAAGTGTCAGGAGGACTGATCAATATAGAATGTCAGGAGGACTGATCAATATGGAATGTCAGGAGGACTGATCAATATAGAAGTGTCAGGAGGACTGATCAATATAGAATGTCAGGAGGACTGATCAATATAGAAGTGTCAGGAGGACTGATCAATATAGAATGTCAGGAGGACTGATCAATATAGAAGTGTCAGGAGGACTGATCAATATAGAAGTGTCAGGAGGACTGATCAATATTGAAGTGTCAGGAGGACTGATCAATATAGAAGTGTCAGGAGGACTGATCAATATAGAAGTGTCAGGAGGACTGATCAATATAGAAGTGTCAGGAGGACTGATCAATATAGAAGTGTCAGGAGGACTGATCAATATAGAAGTGTCAGGAGGACTGATCAATATAGAAGTGTCAGGAGGACTGATCAATATAGAAGTGTCAGGAGGACTGATCAATATAGAAGTGTCAGGAGGACTGATCAATATAGAGGTGTCAGGAGGACTGATCAATATAGAAGTGTCAGGAGGACTGATCAATATAGAAGTGTCAGGAGGACTGATCAATATAGAAGTGTCAGGAGGACTGATCAATATAGAATGTCAGGAGGACTGATCAATATGGAATGTCAGGAGGACTGATCAATATAGAAGTGTCAGGAGGACTGATCAATATAGAATGTCAGGAGGACTGATCAATATAGAAGTGTCAGGAGGACTGATCAATATAGAATGTCAGGAGGACTGATCAATATAGAAGTGTCAGGAGGACTGATCAATATAGAAGTGTCAGGAGGACTGATCAATATTGAAGTGTCAGGAGGACTGATCAATATAGAAGTGTCAGGAGGACTGATCAATATAGAAGTGTCAGGAGGACTGATCAATATAGAAGTGTCAGGAGGACTGATCAATATAGAAGTGTCAGGAGGACTGATCAATATTGAAGTGTCAGGAGGACTGATCAATATAGAATGTCAGGAGGACTGATCAATATAGAAGTGTCAGGAGGACAGATCAATATAGAAGTGTCAGGAGGACTGATCAATATAGAAGTGTCAGGAGGACTGATCAATATAGAATGTCAGGAGGACAGATCAATATAGAAGTGTCAGGAGGACTGATCAATATAGAAGTGTTAGGAGGACTGATCAATATAGAAGTGTCAGGAGGACTGATCAATATAGAGGTATCAGGAGGACTGATCAATATAGAAGTGTCAGGAGGACTGATCAATATAGAAGTGTCAGGAGGACTGATCAATATAGAAGTGTCAGGAGGACTGATCAATATAGATGTATCAGGAGGACTGATCAATATAGAAGTGTCAGGAGGACTGATCAATATAGAATGTTAGGAGGACTGATCAATATAGAGGTGTCAGGAGGACTGATCAATATAGAAGCGTCAGGAGGACTGATCAATATAGAAGTGTCAGGAGGATTTATCAATATAGAAGTGTCAGGAGGACTGATCAATACAGAAGTGTCAGGAGGACTGATCAATATAGAAGTGTCAGGAGGAATGATTAATATAGAAGTGTCAGGAGGACTGATCAATATAGAAGTGTCAGGAGGACTGATCAATATAGAAGTGTCAGGAGGACTGATCAATATAGAAGTGTCAGGAGGACTGATCAATATAGAAGTGTCAGGAGGACTGATCAATATAGAAGTGTCAGGAGGACTGATCAATACAGAAGTGTCAGGAGGACTGATCAATATAGAAGTGTCAGGAGGACTGATCAATATAGAAGTGTCAGGAGGACTGATCAATATAGAAGTGTCAGGAAGACTGATCAATATTGAAGTGTCAGGAGGACTGATCAATATAGAAGTGTCAGGAGGACTGATCAATATAGAAGTGTCAGGAGGACTGATCAATATAGAAGTGTCAGGAGGACTGATCAATATAGAAGTGTCAGGAGGACTGATCAATATTGAAGTGTCAGGAGGACTGATCAATATAGAAGTGTCAGGAGGACTGATCAATATAGAAGTGTCAGGAGGACTGATCAATACAGAAGTGTCAGGAGGACTGATCAATATAGAAGTGTCAGGAGGACTGATCAATATAGAAGTGTCAGGAGGACTGATCAATATTGAAGTGTCAGGAGGACTGATCAATATAGAAGTGTCAGGAGGACTGATCAATATAGAAGTGTCAGGAGGACTGATCAATATAGAGGTATCAGGAGGACTGATCAATATAGAAGTGTCAGGAGGACTGATCAATATAGAAGTGTCAGGAGGACTGATCAATATTGAAGTGTCAGGAGGACTGATCAATATTGAAGTGTCAGGAGGACTGATCAATATAGAAGTGTCAGGAGGACTGATCAATATAAAAGTGTCAGGAGGACTGATCAATATAGAAGTGTCAGGAGGACTGATCAATATAGAGGTATCAGGAGGACTGATCAATATAGAAGTGTCAGGAGGACTGATCAATATAGAAGTGTCAGGAGGACTGATCAATATAAAAGTGTCAGGAGGACTGATCAATATAAAAGTGTCAGGAGGACTGATCAATATAGAAGTGTCAGGAGGACTGATCAATATAGAGGTGTCAGGAGGACTGATCAATATAGAAGTGTCAGGAGGACTGATCAATATAGAAGTGTCAGGAGGACTGATCAATATAGAAGTGTCAGGAGGACTGATCAATATAGAAGTGTCAGGAGGACTGATCAATATAGAAGTGTCAGGAGGACTGATCAATATAGAAGTGTCAGGAGGACTGATCAATACAGAAGTGTCAGGAGGACTGATCAATATAGAAGTGTCAATCAGACTGGCGGCCTCGCCCAATCAGAGACGCGGGATTTCTACGTCGATGCTGTGCCGGTCTCTGATTGGTCGAGGCCGCCATAGAGGTATCAGGAGGACTGATCAATATTGAAGTGTCAGGAGGACTGATCAATATTGAAGTGTCAGGAGGACTGATCAATATAGAAGTGTCAGGAGGACTGATCAATATAGAAGTGTCAGGAGGACTGATCAATATTGAAGTGTCAGGAAGACTGATCAATATTGAAGTGTCAGGAGGACTGATCAATATAGAAGTGTCAGGAGGACTGATCAATATAGAAGTGTCAGGAGGACTGATCAATATAGAAGTGTCAGGAGGACTGATCAATATAGAGGTATCAGGAGGACTGATCAATATAGAAGTGTCAGGAGGACTGATCAATATAGAATGTCAGGAGGACTGATCAATATAGAAGTGTCAGGAGGACTGATCAATATAGAAGTGTCAGGAGGACTGATCAATATAGAGGTGTCAGGACGACTGATCAATATAGAGGTATCAGGAGGACTGATCAATATAGAAGTGTCAGGAGGACTGATCAATATAGAAGTGTCAGGAGGACTGATCAATATAGAAGTGTCAGGAGGACTGATCAATATAGAAGTGTCAGGAGGACTGATCAATATAGAGGTATCAGGAGGACTGATCAATATAGAAGTGTCAGGAGGACTGATCCATATAGAAGTGTCAGGAGGACTGATCAATATAGAAGTGTCAGGAGGACTGATCAATATAGAAGTGTCAGGAGGACTGATCAATATAGAAGTGTCAGGAGGACTGATCAATACAGAAGTGTCAGGAGGACTGATCAATATAGAAGTGTCAGGAGGACTGATCAATATAGAAGTGTCAGGAGGACTGATCAATATAGAAGTGTCAATCAGACTGGCGGCCTCGACCAATCAGAGACGCGGGATTTCTACGTCGATGCTGTGCTGGTCTCAGAGACGCGGGATTTCCAGGACAGACAGACAGACAGACAGACGGAAAAACCCTTAGGCAATTATATATATAGATAGTACTGCTCCTATGTACAAGAATATGACTACTATAATACTGCCCCCATGTACAAGAATATAACTACTATAATACTGCTCCTATGTACAAGAATATTACTACAATAATGCTGCTCCTATGTACAAGAATATAACTACTATAATACTGCCCCCATGTACAAGAATATAACTACTATAATACTGCCCCCATGTACAAGAATATAACTACTATAATACTGCTCCTATATACAAGAATATAACTACTATAATACTGCCCATATGTACAAGAATATAACTACTATAATACTGCTACTATGTACAAGAATATAACTACTATAATACTGCCCCTATGTACAAGAATATAACTACTATAATACTGCCCCTATGTACAAGAATATAACTACTATAATACTGCTCCTATATACAAGAATATAATTACTATAATACTGCCCCTATATACAAGAATATAACTACTATAATACTGCCCCTATGTACAAGAATATAACTACTATAATACTGCCCATATGTACAAGAATATAGCTATTATAATACTGCCCCCATGTACAAGAATATAACTACTATAATACTGCCCCTATGTACAAGAATATAACTACTATAATACTGCTCCTATGTACAAGAATATAGCTATTATAATACTGCCCCTATGTACAAGAATATAACTACTATAATACTGCCCCTATGTACAAGAATATAGCTATTATAATACTGCCCCTATGTACAAGAATATAACTACTATAATACTGCCCCTATGTACAAGAATATAACTACTATAATACTGCCCCTATGTACAAGAATATAACTACTATAATACTGCCCCCTATGTACAAGAATATAACTACTATAATATTGCCCCTATATACAAGAATATAATTACTATAATACTGCCCCTATATACAAGAATATAACTACTATAATACTGCCCCTATATACAAGAATATAACTACTATAATACTGCTCTTATGTACAAGAATATAACTACTATAATACTGCCCCTATGTACAAGAATATAACTACTATAATACTTCTCCCTATGTACAAGAATATAACTACTATAATACTGCCCCTATGTACAAGAATATAACTACTATAATACTGCCCCTATATACAAGAATATAACTACTATAATACTGCTCTTATGTACAAGAATATAACTACTATAATACTGCCCCTATGTACAAGAATATAACTACTATAATACTTCTCCCTATGTACAAGAATATAATTACTATAATACTGCCCCTATATACAAGAATATAATTACTATAATACTGCCCCTATATACAAGAATATAATTACTATAATACTGCTCATGTGCAAGAATGTAACTACAACTTCTGTAAGTACTATTGTAGTTCCAGTTTTGGTTTTATAATGATGTTGGTCCGGTTGAGCGGAACGTTGGAGGGTCCGGGTGTTGGGTGGGACATGGTTTTGACAGCAGGTGTTGGACCATTACAATGATATATATTTTGGATGTGTGTAATAATAATTTATCCGGAGTGATACGTGGACAATCATGGTGGACTCAGGAGTAAGATGATCCTTGTCACATCCAGTTATTCCTTCTGAAACGCGGATTGATGTAAAGCATTGGAGCTCTATAAGATCTTTTTTTTTCAGGCCGTGTCTCGGGTCCCGGCCTCTGGATACACAATCTTGTCTCCCTTATATAATCACATTTCTATATTTCTAAATACTGGAGCATATTTTACACTGGAAGGAAAGGAGTTCTATGAACTTAGCAAAATATAGCGGTCTTCTGCTCAAGAGAGCGCCACCGTTCTTTTCAGGTCATGTCGGGTATTACTGCAGCTGCAATACCAAACACAGCCACATTCATGATGGTGGAGCTGTTCTTATTAAAAAAAAAAAATATAGTTCCATCTAATCTCATAGAAACACCTTCTGATTCCAAAGATCTGTCATTTTCTTCAGTACTTTCCTATACCGGGCGCACATATAACAGGATATATTCAGTGTATATTGATGTTTTTAGATATCCACATTTTATGAAATATTCCATCGCATTTTGTTTTATTCATTGGATCAAAGATATTTTTTAATTAGATTTTTTATTTGTTTTTTTTTTTTTGTTATTGTGTCAAGCTGTCAGGATCCACAATGCATGCGGGTGGGATGGGGAAGCGGACGAGTGGAGGAGGCGACAAATTCTGGTCCTACATCACGACACGCAGAAAAATAAAAATACGACAATACTCTGTACGGCTGAGGCCGACCTGGAATGCACCGGCAGGTAAGATTTGCACCGGAAAGTGTCTCCTAATATCATCTTTGGAAGAATAAAGTGCAATCATATCGATCGTTGTAAACTGGAGAGCGGCCGGAGGGCGACGGAGAGTGCGGGCACCAGCGATCGATACCGTGTGCTAACAATACTGTGCTGCTACAGGCCAACAATCCAAAGTGTCAACCCAACTACTTACAGGAAAGTGACCGAAAACATTTAGAACCCCACGTGCCCAACAATAAAAAAACAAACAAACAAGAGTTCAGCTTCACCCCCGGGATCTGCCCCATTAGTCTCTACAGGTGAGTGTCTTCTTCCATGGGGTCCGTCTCGTCTTTGCTTGTCTTGTTGATCAATGTCTCCCAGCCGTCAGCCCGGAGAGAGGTGCCGCCATTAAGGCTTGTCTTCTTTTCCTGCATTTCGGATTGGCCGTCCATAGCCACGTCCAGGGTAGGGTTATCGTGGCAGCCGTTCTCCACAAAATGCAGCTCCTGATAGCAAAAACAACAGAGGATGTGTCAGCAACAGGCAAAACACTCAACACACAAAAACATAACTACTATAATACTGCTCCTATATACAAGCATATAACTACTATAATACTGCTCCTATGTACGAGAATATAACTACTATATTACTGCCTCTGTGTACAAGAATATAACTACTATAATACTGATCCTATGTACAAGAATATAACTACTATAATACTGCCCACTATGTACAAGAATATAACTACTATAATACTGATCCTATGTACAAGAATATAACTACTATAATACTGATCCTATATACAAAAATATAACTACTATAATACTGCCCACTATGTACAAGAATATAACTACTATAATACTGCCCCTATGTACAAGAATATAACTATTATAATACTGCCCTCTATATACAAGAATATAACTACTATAATACTGCTCCTATGTACAAGAATATAACTACTATAATACTGCCCCTATGTACAAGAATATAACTACTATAATACTGCCCTCTATATACAAGAATATAACTACTATAATACTGCTCCCTATGTACAAGAATATAACTACTATAATACTGCCCCTATGTACAAGAATATAACTACTATAATACTGCCCCTATGTACAAGAATATAACTATTATAATACTGCTCCTATATACAAGAATATAACTACTATAATACTGATCCTATGTACAAGAATATAACTACTATAATACTGCCCCTATGTACAAGAATATAACTACTATAATACTGCTCCTATGTACACGAATATAACTACTATAATACTGCCCCTATGTACAAGAATATAAGGACTAGTGATGAGTGAGTGTACTCATTGCTCGGGTTTTCCAGAGCACGCTCGGGTGGTCTCCGACTATTTGTTGGTGCTCGGAGATTAAGTTTTAATTGCAGCAGCTGAATGATTTACAGCTACTAGCCTGCTTGATTACATGTGGGGATTCCCTAGCAACCAGGCAACCCCCACATGCACTTAGCCTGGCTAGTAGCTGTAAATCATTCAGCTGCTGCAATGAAAACTTAATCTCCGAGCACCAACAATTAGTCGGAGACCACCAGAGCGTGCTCTGGAAAACCCGAGCAACGAGTACATCGCTCATCACTACTAAGGACCATTATTCTATAAGTTTCTCGTTATGTTCTCTGCTTTTCTCACCATATTTTTCAGTTTTGGTAGTCGTTTCTGCCAGCAGATATATATGAGTCCTGCAATGATGATCATAACACAAATGGATCCGATAATGACCAAAACAATGAAGAGTTTGCCGTAATCGCTGCGGGGAGGGCTGGGCCGGGACTGACAGCTCGCGGTGCTGGAGTAACTCTCAATACCAATCTGTAGAATAGTGAGAACAGTTGATTATTTTATTTCTGTTGTTTGTTCATCTTGAAGTTACATCAGTATTATATAATGCCGCAGACACACAATGTTCCGTAATACGGTAACATTATTTTTTTACTATGATCGTTTATCTTAATAGTTGCATGTATGGAAAGGTTCAGATGTGTCCATTACTTTGCTGTGTATAATACAGTGACATGTGAATGTATTCACCCCCTTGGCTTTTTTTTATTTTGTTATACTACCACCTGTGTTTAAATATTTTTGTAATCTGATTTGTGTGTGATGCATCAGCACTAAATAGTCTAAACTGGGGAAGTGAGAAAAATCTAAACGTAAATTAAATTCATGGAATCAAATAACTAAAAATTGGCATGTGCATATATGTTCACCCCTTTTGCTATGAAGCCCCTAAAACTTTGTGGTGCAAGCAATTACCTTCATAATTCCAATGCTTAGTGACAGGACGTTCACCAGTGTGCAATCTAAGTGTCACATGTCTGTCAGTATATGCACTTTACCATCTCTGAAAGGCCACAGAGGCTGCAACATCATTAATAAGAGGCTCCGCTAATCAGACACCATGAAGACCGAGGAGATCTCCAAACACAAAAAAGACCAAGGAGAACTCCAAACAACACCATGGAGATCTCCAAACAACACCATGGAGATCTCCAAACAACACCATGAACACCAAGGAGATCTCCAAACAACACCATGAAGACCAAGGAGATCACCAAACAACACCATGAAGACCGAGGAGATCTCCAAACACAATAAATACCGAGGAGATCTCCAAACACCATAAAGACCAAGGAGATCTCCAAACAACACCATGGAGATCTCCAAACAACACCATGAAGACCAATGAGATCTCCAAACAACACCATGAAGACCAAGGACATCTCCAAACACCATGAAGCCCAAGGAGATCTCCAAACAACACCATGAAGACCGAGGAGATCTCCAAACACAATAAAAACCGAGGAGATCTCCAAACACCATAAAGACCAAGGAGATCTCCAAACAACACCATGGAGATCTCCAAACAACACCATGAAGACCAATGAGATCTCCAAACAACACCATGAAGACCAAGGAGATCACCAAACAACACCATGAAGACTAAGGAGATCTCCAAAAAACACCATGAAGACCGAGGAGATCTCCAAACAACACCATGAAGACCAATGAGATCTCCAAAAAACACCATGAAGACCGAGGAGATTTCCAAACAACACCATGAAGACCAAGGAGATCTCCAAATAACACCTTGAAGACCAAGGAGATCGGCAAACAACACCATGAAGACTAAGGAGATCTCAAAACAACACCATGAAGACCAAGGACATCTCCAAACACCATGAAGACCAAGGAGATCTCAAAACAACACCATGAAGACCAAGGACATCTCCAAACACCATGAAGACCAATGAGATCTCAAAACAACACCATGAAGACCAAGGAGATCTCCAAACAAGTCAGGGGCAAAGTTGTAGAGAAGTACTAGTCAGGGTTGCAATATAAGAAAATTTCCCAATCTGTGACGATCCCCCAAACACCAACAAATCCATTGTCCTGAATTAAAAAAAAAAAAAAACATAAAACATGGCACCACAACAAACCTGCCAAGAGAGGACGCCCACCCGGTCAGCCCAGGCATTAATGAGAGAGACAGCACAAAGACCAAAGGTGACCCTGAAGGAGGTGCAGAGTTCCCAAGCAGAGACTAGAGTATCTGTCCATACGACCACAATAAGCCGTACACTCCATAGAGGTGACCTTTATGGAAGAGTGGGCAGAAAAAAGCCTTTACTTACACAAAAAAAATTGTAAGGCTCATTTTCAGTTTGTCAAAAGACTTATGGGAGACTCCCCAAAATTGAACTTTTTGGCCACCAAGGTAAACGCTGTGTCTGACGCGGCGCCAAGCCAGCATAGCTCCTGATCCCAAGAACACCATCCCCACAGTGAAACATGGTGGTCGTAGCATCATGCTCTGGAGATGCTTTTTGGCAACAGGGGCAGATAAAATCATCTGAGACAAGGGGATGGTGCAAAATACAGGAATATTCTTGAGTAAAACCAGTCTCAGTCTGTCAGTGATTTGAGACTGGGGCGGAGGTTCATACTCCAACAAGACAGTGACCCAAAGTACACTGCTAGAGCAACACTCGAGTGGTGTAAGGGGAAACAGCCACAGCCCGGACCTTACTCCAATGGAGAATCTGTGGACTCAGACATGAAGATCGCTGTTCACCAGAGGAAACATCTAACATGAAGGCGCTGGAGCAGTTTTGCTTTGAGGAATGGACAAAAATCCCAGTGGCAAGATGTGGAAAGTTCATAGTGACTTATCCAAAGCGACTTACAGCTGTAATTGCTGAAAAAGGAGGCTCTACAAAGTACTGACTTTAGGGGGGTGAATAGTTATGCACACTGAAGTTTTCAGTTAGTTTGTCTTATTTGTTGTTTGCTTCACAATAAAAAGAAAAACCAATGTTCACAGTTGTCGGCGTGTTCTGTACATGAACTGATGCAAACCCTAAAAAAAGCAGTGAAATTCCAGGTTTTGAGCGAGCAAAACACAAAAAATGACAAGGTGGTGAGTAGATTGCAGCTTGCGGACAGGGCCCTCACTCCTTTTGATATCTGAGTGATGTTTAGTCTGTAATGTCTATTGTCTGTACAAGTTCCTGTAAAGTGCTGCGGAATATGTCGGCGCTATAGAAATAAAATTATCGTTATTACTTTCACAAGCCATTGTAAATCGCCATACGCTGCGTTCTGCTGCTTGAAATGTGTGCAGAGAGCTGACTGCCCTCTACTGGACATCGGGTAATATTACATGTGATGATTTTTTTGTACTTGACATTAACTAGTTCTATCTTGGAGACTGAAGATAAATGTATTATTGCGATCAATGGGAGCTGTATACAGCCATATACATTGGGCTCCACCTAGTGGTGACCGCGGGCAGACAATGTTATCATGTCTGTGCAGGGAGTTTGGAGCGCTGTATCACAGAAGCCACTACAAAGATCTATTAAGAAATGGATATACGGTATTTATATAATATAATGTGTATATAAATATATAGTATGGACAGGGGTGCTGCTATCATGAAGCAAGTTGAATACTTTGCCTCAGGCGGCAGAGCATCCTTAAAGACAGGGGGCGGCAGAGCGGCAGTCAGAACATGTGGTGCCAACTCTCCCTGTAATCCCTGCTCTGACACTTGCCGACAGTGCAGTGTCACAACAACCTAATGTGAGGCGTGCCCGGCAGGTGACTGTTACTTACACGGGCTGAGGTGCAGAGGTGCCCAGTCTCCTGACCTGCTGGGACACACACATTGCTGGGAGTCGGACTCGTACAGCCTCTCTGCTGCCGTTTTGCAGTTCGCCTCAGGCAGCAGAGAGGCTAGGTTTACCCCTGAGTATGGACTACTAACCTCTGCAAGACTCCTCTTTATGTCTCCAAGTGCCGTGAAGACGTCTTTTACAGGAACCACACCTGTGCACAGCAGATAATGGGATTAGCTGGATGCAAATGTTAGGGGTCTTTGTAATGACCTATGACCTAATACTTCTCACAGCTGAGTGTTTGCTACATTTGTATCCACTGCAGACACAGACTGATGCATTATATCTGCGCTGATACATTGTAGCAGAGTATCAGGACCAGAGAGGGATGATTTTTAGCTCACAGAGGATTGCTCTAGACCAGGGATCGGCAAGGTGCAGCTCTGCAGTTATTGTGGAACTACAACTCTCAACAAGTCCTGACAGCCAGTGACTGCTGGTTGTTGTAGTTTTCACAAGCGCAACTTTTCCTGACTGGTCTGATTTAAAGGGATATATCCAATCTCATAGAACGGTGACAATGTTGGATATACCATCAGTTTATAATCGTGGGGGTCTGACAGTATTGCCCCCCACTGATCTTAATGAATGCTATACCCCTGATTGATACGTCAGGATCAGTGGGGGTCTCAGAGCTCAGACCCCAGATGACCATAAAGTGATGGCATAGCCTAATGATAGGCAATCAAGTGTATGAGAAGGGCATACCCCTTTAATAGTGACTCTGCACCACTCTTCCTGCACATTGGTGCCCGCTTTTATCTATAGCCCCCCAGTATGCGCCTTGTACGGCTTCGTGAGGCCGAGACTTACGCTCCTCGTCTGTGATTGTCATTAGCAGGTGATTATCGTTTTCGTTAGGTTTGCTCAGGAAGACCACCCAGTCCCTCTGAGGCGGGTCCGTTTTCCATGCTAGTGCCCCCTCCAGCAGCGACAGTAGATGTTGCCCCCTCTGCCATCTGAACTCTTCCTATAAAAATAATACCGCAGTTAGGTGATGCAGCGTTTGTACGTCAATCCTCCATTACCGCTTATTAAACCCATTAAATGAAAAAAATAATTAGTATTCCAGATATCGTTCACTGCAAAAACCACGGTGGGCATCCAGTGGGGAGACAGACCTCGTGTGTCGGGGGCCGCAGGATGTTTTCTCTCCATGCCCCTCCATCTCCTGTCTGTACTGAAGAAAGTTATAACACCTGGAGTTTTTACCAGTAGTCGTAACTAGATCCAAACCGATCTGTCTGAATGGAGGGAGTGCAGAGAGTATATGAGGCAGGAAGCGGGCTCTCTGTCCTCTAATTCTGTCCTATCTCCCAGCTCTGCTACTTCATTGCAGAATCCTCTGTCCAATGCTTCTGTCCCGTCTCCTGGCTCTGCTACATCGTTCCTGAATCCTCTCTGTCCAATGTTTCTATCCCGGCTCTGCTACATCGTTCCTGAATCCTCTCTGTCCAATGTTTCTATCCCGGCTCTGCTACATCGTTCCTGAATCCTCTCTGTCCAATGTTTCTGTCCCATCTCCTGGCTCTGCTACACTGTTCCTGAATCCTCTCTGTCCAATGTTTCTATCCCGGCTCTGCTACATCGTTCCTGAATCCTCTCTGTCCAATGTTTCTATCCCGGCTCTGCTACATCGTTCCTGAATCCTCTCTGTCCAATGTTTCTGTCCCATCTCCTGGCTCTGCTACACTGTTCCTGAATCCTCTCTGTCCAATGTTTCTATCCCGGCTCTGCTACATCGTTCCTGAATCCTCTCTGTCCAATGTTTCTGTCCCGGCTCTGCTACTTCGCTCCTAAATCCTTTCCCTCCAATATTTCTGTCCCATCTCCTGGTTCTGCTACACCGTTCCTGAATCCTCTCTGTCCAATGTTTCTGTCCCATCTCTCAGCTCTGCTACATCGTTCCTGAATCCTCTCTGTCCAATGTTTCTGTCCCGGCTCTGCTACATCGTTCCTGAATCCTCTCTGTCCAATGTTTCTGTCCCGGCTCTGCTACACCATTCCTGAATCCTCTCTGTCCAATGTTTCTATCCCGGCTCTGCTACATCGTTACTGAACCCTCTCTGTCCAATGTTTCTGTCCCGTCTCCCGGCTCTGCTACATCATTCCTGAATCCTCTCTGTCTAATGCTTCTGTCGCGTCTCCCGGCTCTGCTACATCATTCCTGAATCCTCTCTGTCCAATGTTTCTGTCCCGTCTCCCGGCTCTGCTACATCATTCCTGAATCCTCTCTGTCCAATGTTTCTGTCCCGGCTCTGCTACACCATTCCTGAATCCTCTCTGTCCAATGTTTCTGTCCCGGCTCTGCTACACCGTTCCTGAATCCTCTCTGTCCAATGTTTCTGTCCCGGCTCTGCTACATCATTCCTGAATCCTCTCTGTCCAATGTTTCTGTCCCGTCTCCCGGCTCTGCTACACCGTTCCTGAATCCTCTCTGTCCAATGTTTCTGTCCCGTCTCCCGGCTCTGCTACACCGTTCCTGAATCCTCTCTGTCCAATGTTTCTGTCCCGGCTCTGCTACACCGTTCCTGAATCCTCTCTGTCTAATGCTTCTGTCCTGTCTCCCGGCTCTGCTACATCATTCCTGAATCCTCTCTGTCCAATGTTTCTGTCCCGTCTCCCGGCTCTGCTACATCATTCCTGAATCCTCTCTGTTCAATGTTTCTGTCCCGGCTCTGCTACACCGTTCCTGAATCCTCTCTGTCCAATGTTTCTGTCCTGTCTCCCAGCTCTGCTACACCGTTCCTGAATCCTCTCTGTCCAATGTTTCTGTCCCGTCTCTGCTACATCGCTCCTGAATCCTCTCTGTCCAATGTTTCTGTCCCGGCTCTGCTACATCGCTCCTGAATCCTTTCTCTCCAATATTTCTGTCCCATCTCCTGGTTCTGCTACACCGTTCCTGAATCCTCTCTGTCCAATGTTTCTGTACCGGCTCTGCTACATCATTCCTGAATCCTCTCTGTCCAATGTTTCTGTACCGGCTCTGCTACATCATTCCTGAATCCTCTCTGTCCAATGTTTCTGTCACGTCTCCCGGCTCTGCTACACCGTTCCTGAATCCTCTCTGTCCAATGTTTCTGTCCCGGCTCTGCTACATCGCTCCTGAATCCTCTCTGCCCAATGTTTCTGTCCCATCTCCTGGTTCTGCTACACCGTTCCTGAATCCTCTCTGTCCAATGTTTCTGTCCCGGCTCTGCTACATCGTTCCTGAATCCTCTCTGTCCAATGTTTCTGTTCCGGCTCTGCTACATCGTTCCTGAATCCTCTCTGTCCAATGTTTCTGTCCCGGCTCTGCTACATCGCTCCTGAATCCTTTCTCTCCAATATTTCTGTCCCATCTCCTGGTTCTGCTACACCGTTCCTGAATCCTCTCTGTCCAATGTTTCTGTACCGGCTCTGCTACATCATTCCTGAATCCTCTCTGTCCAATGTTTCTGTACCGGCTCTGCTACATCATTCCTGAATCCTCTCTGTCCAATGTTTCTGTCACGTCTCCCGGCTCTGCTACACCGTTCCTGAATCCTCTCTGTCCAATGTTGCTGTCCAATGTTGGATTCCAACCCCTGTGCAATACTAAGGAAATCCTGAAAACCTGCACTGTTGGTGGCCCTCGAGGCCTGGAGTTGGGGACCACTGATCTAGTTCATTTCCATTGACATAAATTCAGGTTTAGCACTAAAGTCCGGGTTATCAGCCAGGTACATTAAACCTTAGCTGAAATTGCTGGAAAGTCCTTACAAATGAGTGGACCATTGCAGAACAGTGAGCCCGGCTCCATAATAGCGGCCATGTATACCATGTCCTGCGGATACTATGGATACGGTCTTGGGGAGGGGGTCACATACTGTGTACGATACATGGATAAAACTATGTAAATGATGGATCGTGAACAATAAGATGCTCATCCCCGCAGCGGTAAAACGTAACATATCAGACCGTGGCCGCCTGTGAATGAAGGCTGTGGCCAATAATGATGGCCTCCTCGTGTACCCCGCGACGCTCTGCTGGTACAGAAAGGTCACCGAACGCTTCCACATTCCTCCCGCCTGCCAGGAAGGCCGTCTAATCCCAGCTACTGTTGCCATAGTAACACAGAAACCCTGGAGATGGTTAATAAAGACAGTCGACAGTTGTCATGGAGACGGCTAAATCTCAGGGCAGGCTCCGGCCTGCGCTCCAACAATACAATTTGGAGGCAAAAGCTGACACAAATTCCTTGCCAGCTATGGAGGCGATCGCTCACCGCAGATAATAATTGGGGGTTTTGTGATAAACGTATCCTGGTGGGCCGCTCACGCTACCTGTTGTGCGTATGTCGTCCACAGGCCCCCATGTAAAAAAAAAAAAAAAAATGTCTACTGCAACCACGCTGCTTGAAACAGCTGAATGGAAAGGTATACCGGCCCAATGGAGGCCAAAAGCTTCGTGGCGTGAGTTTATGAGCCGTACATCACCAAGCACAATGTCGAGCGTTGGATGGAGTGGTGTAAAGCCGCCACCACTGGTCTCTGGAGGAAACGCATCCTGTGGAGCGATCTATCAAAACATGCTGGGAGTTATAGTACCACCCCTGCAGGAAATGTAAATATTGGACATCGTCTTTATCCAAGTCCATTGCATTAAAATACAACGATAAAGCCATTTAATGGGGAATAATGGCGGCCAATGCTTACCTCAGTAAAGGCTGGAAGCGACCGTTCCTTTACCAACCACTTTAGTACAGTCGGAGTACTATTTAAAGGGGTTTTCCACTTTCAGAAAACTCACGTCCTTCACCTGCAGTTTGTTTAAAAATGAAAAAAAAAACAAAACTATTCTCAACTCACCCTCTCCAGGTCCAACGTTGAGGCTCCCCGCTGTTCCCGGTGCCTGTTATTGTCTGCAGCGCTGACATCACGACAAAAGCGCTGCAGTCAATCAGTGAGCTTGGCGGCTCTGAGCGGCATTGTGCCGTCAACTCGGGCAGAGCCGCTGAGCTCACAATCACGTATACTGGGAGCAGTAGCGCAGTCTCAGCCCTGGACCTGGGGAGGGTGAGCAAAGCTCTTTTTTTTTTTTATTATTTTTTTTTTTATTTTAAGAAATTGCAGCCAGGAAACAGGTTATTTTATGAAGTTGGAAAACCCTTTTAAATACTGATTTTGGGGCTGAAGCCGAGGACCCTAAAGACCCCCTTGTTCACTGCAAGCATCAGGCCGCGTTCAGCTCCGGGTTCAGAATAAGAATGATGACGTTTCGGAAAACTACACGGTACTCACGCAGTCAATATCATCCGACATGTTCAGTATAACATAGTTCTTTCCGGCCAGATTAATCCAATCCTTGCAGATTACCTGGAAATAAAAATGGTAAATGTAACAAGTCCTCGAAAATAAAGAAGTGCGGTAACACCTTAAAGGAGCTCACACACCAGACAGTATGGTAAGACCAGCGCTGCAAACATGGAACTATAAGGAATATTTAGGAAGTAACCCCCAGCTCTGCACTATTACTGAGGACCTGGTATCTCCAGAAGGTCCTCCCTCTGGTGGGCTAGCCGGACCTCAGACTTGAGATCTGATCTGAGAATGACATTTAACAATATATTTAGCTTTTATGGCCCAGTGAACATTATGGCTCGTCATCACTCACTGTACCCCAAATCCTACAACTGTGATTCCAGTGCTCAAGAAACAATAGAGCGTTCACTGCCCGGCCGAACCTGATGTGACGCCACCGATACCTCGCTGGGGACCACTGCCTTGGTCAAATATTCATCTCGTTGGGTAGAGAACCTAATTTTCCCTTCTTCACTGACAATATGCAATGACTGGGTTGCTTGGCCTTCATCTTCATGATATCCAGGTCCGTGACGGGAATGTCCTGCTGGAAGCCCCCGTGAATCAGCTGGAGGTCCAGGCCGGGTGTTTGACTCGTGGTTGTGGTTTCCATGATGGTTTTTGGACCATGAATGTTTCCTGTTCTTCCTGGAAGGTTTGGCCGTTGGGTGCACAGTAGTAGAGACCACCAGCTTGGAAAGTGTCCTATCCTCGATATTTGGAAATGGTGCTATCCTCGCATTCTGGGCTGTTGCTTTGATGGTGTTTTCTTCTTCTGGGATCTTGGTGCTTGGAGATGATAGTTTGGAGGACCCATCGATGTCCGTAGACCACAACGTTGTAGACGTTTCCACGATTTCTTTAGGTAAACTGCTGCTGCGATCTGTGGTCTCTTCTTGGTTAACACCATAGATATGCGTGGTATCTGGTCCATCTGTGGAGGAAATAACATATGATCTTCTATTTTTTACATCTGAGGGGCGTAAACCCATTTTTATATCTTTCAGAGATGAGGGTTTGTTACAATGTAGAGAAGAATTCATGAGCTGAGCTGATATCTCCTGCCCTGATAGTTTGTTACATTTTTCCCCTGCACTGATACATTGTATTAGTTTTGTGTCCAAACTATTTCGTTTACTGAAGATTATTTTTTAGGCAGGAGACAATTGTAACAAGTGAGAAAAAGGTTTGGTGTTCAAAAGTTTTCGGCTTCTGGATATAAACAAGGTTTTATCTATTCACTGACACCAAGCAGAGAACTTACAGTGGTAAAAATAAAAAACAAAAAGAACATTAGAAAGATTTTTTTTATATAAACAGTAATTGAGAATTATTTACTCAAGACTGAAAGAGTCAGAGGTGAAGACCATGAATTACACAATGGTCTCATCATGCAGCCACGTCACCTCCAATAAAAGCAGATGTGATAGCACAGACCACCCCACATAGTATATAACACACTGCAATGTATGCCCCCCACACTCCAGACACAATGTTACTGCGAGATGAATACTATACAAACATCTCTACACAAATTACTTATTCTGAATTATCCTCCAGAGCTGCGCTCACTATTCTGCTGGTGCAGTCACTGTGCACATACATTACTGATCCTGAGTTACCTCCTGTATTATACTCCAGAGCTGCACTCACTATTCTGCTGGTGCAGTCACTGTGTACATACATTACATTACTGATCCTGAGTTACCTCCTGTATTATACTCCAGAGCTGCACTCACTATTCTGCTGGTGCAATCACTGTGTACATACATTACATTACTGATCCTGAGTTACCTCCTGTATTATACTCCAGAGCTGCACTCACTATTCTGCTGGTGCAGTCACTGTGTACATACATTACATTACTGATCCTGAGTTACATCCTGTATTATACTCCAGAGCTGCACTCACTATTCTGCTGGTGCAGTCACTGTGTACATACATTACATTACTGATCCTGAGTTACCTCCTGTATTATACTCCAGAGCTGCACTCACTATTCTGCTGGTGCAGTCACTATATACATACATTACATTACTGATCCTGAGTTACATCCTGTATTATATTCCAGAGCTGCGCTCACTATTCTGCTGGTGCAGTCACTGTGTACATACATTACATTACTGATCCTGAGTTACATCCTGTATTATACTCCAGAGCTGCACTCACTATTCTGCTGGTGCTGTCACGGTGTACATACATTACATTACTGATCCTGAGTTACATCCTGTATTATACTCCAGAGCTGCACTCACTATTCTGCTGGTGCAGTCACTGTGTACATACATTACGTTACTGATCCTGAGTTACATCCTGTGTTATACTCCAGAGCTGCACTCACTATTCTGTTGATGCAGTCACTGTGTACATACATTACGTTACTGATCCTGAGTTACATCCTGTATTATACTCCAGAGCTGCACTCACTATTCTGCTGGTGCAATCACTGTGTACATACATTACATTACTGATCCTGAGTTACCTCCTGTATTATACTCCAGAGCTGCACTCACTATTCTGCTGGTGCAGTCACTGTGTACATACATTACATTACTGATCCTGAGTTACATCCTGTATTATACTCCAGAGCTGCACTCACTATTCTGCTGGTGCAGTCACTGTGTACATACATTACATTACTGATCCTGAGTTACATCCTGTATTATACCCCAGAGCTGCACTGACTATTCTGCTGGTGCAGTCACTGTGCACATACATTACATTACTGATCCTGAGTTACATCCTGTATAATACCCCAGAGCTGCGCTCACTATTCTGCTGGTGCAGTCACTGTGTACATACATTACATTACTGATCCTGAGTTACATCCTGTATTATACTCCAGAGCTGCACTCACTATTCTGCTGGTGCAGTCACTGTGTACATACATTACTTATTCTTATTATATTTGAAAGCTACACCTACAATTTTGCTATTTTTTTTAACACAGTCACTCCACCAGCTGAATAGTGAGTGCAGCTCTGGGGTATAATACAGGATGTAACTCAGGGTCAGTAATGTAATGTATGTACACAGTGACTGCACCAGCAGAATAGTGAGTGCAGCTCTGGAGTATAATACAGGATGTAACTCAGGATCAGTAATGTAATGTATGTACACAGTGACTGCACCAGCAGAATAGTGAGTGCAGCTCTGGAGTATAATACAGGAGGTAACTCCAGGATCAGTAATGTAATGTATGTACACAGTGACTGCACCAGCAGAATAGTGAGTGCAGCTCCCGAGGAAAAGTAATGTAGTATATTTACTAACTATGTAGAATGATTCTATTTTATATATGTTGCTTTCAGCATGGCACACACACATTTCCCAGGTATCAGTTGTTCCCAGATTCAGTCCCCACCTATCTAGCCGTACATTTGATGGACACGTCACTCAACCTTTAAGCATTAGGCACAATGTGCAGGATATGGGGGTCTCCGCTTTTACCTGTCTGACTTCTGCTTTGATCTTCGCTGTCATTCGATTTCTTCACTTCATCATCCCAGAAATATTTTGGTGACTGAAAAATGGAGATTTCTTCTGTCTCTTGGCTGGAAAATCCAGAGCCCTGAGGTGTATGGAGGAGGTTGTGCCGAAAGTCGGTATCTGGGTAACCGTCAGCGCCGCGCTCGCCGGAATCCACGCTCTCCAGATTGGACAATGACACGTCCAGCAGAGATGTGGAGGAGAGTCCTTCTGTATGGGGGTCCTCGCAGGCGGCCAGGAGGAAGCAGGAGAACCCTGCGGACAGAGACCCGGCTGGTCAGAACCCGTAGACACTAGTATGTAACTGTTGACAAACTACAACTCCCAGCATTCTACTCGATAACAAACTAATGCATTTTAGTCCCGGTGTGAACCCCAAATTGTCAGTCACATAAAGAATAATGGATTTTTATTTCACTATATCCAAAGATGTAGTTAAAGGGAAAATCATATTAAAGGGGTTGTTCCATAAAGCACATTTATCACCTAATCACAGAAAATAGATGTTGAATTCTGACAATGGGGGGCTCAAAATCCTCTGTGTGCATGGAGTGGTAGAGGGCATGTTCTGCATCACTGCATTCACAAGGGGACTTTAGGACCCTAGTCTTGGGATTACTGGGGGTCCCAGAGGATCATACATTTATCTACAACACAGATTATGTACATTGTTTATGGGACAACCCCTTTAAGAATAAAGGATTGTTCTATAATGCCACATGACAGCCTTATAGTACATAAATAATACCGCCACAGTGTCTTATTAATACCACCGTTACGATATGTATTTCTAAAATATTACCACCGCCAACACCACAAGTTTAGACAATGGAGGGGGGCGGTATGGTGGAGGCGCTAGGTAGATTGCCCCCTTCGCTCGTGCTATATATGGCGGTTGGAGGGAGTAATTGGTTAAAGACTAACAACTACAATCTGCGTCCAAGAAAGCAGTCGTTCTCAATTACAGAAGCGGCGTTACACCCCCTGATGGGAGGACGCGCGTCGGGGTCACGCAGACACATTACTAAATTAGTGATGTGATCCTCGGGGGCCTGTTTAGTGTGATGAATGTCTCGCAGCCGCGACAGATCCCTAATCTCATTACATTTTCTGAGAGCGTTTCTCAAGCAGGAAGACGTGTGCCAAATAAAGCAGACGGGCTCGTCTGCCGGGCCAA
The DNA here is from genome assembly GCF_032444005.1 of Ranitomeya imitator. NCBI lineage: Eukaryota > Metazoa > Chordata > Amphibia > Anura > Dendrobatidae > Ranitomeya > Ranitomeya imitator. The sequence goes on along the minus strand of NC_091289.1, from coordinate 12,367,211 downwards.
AGAGCTTGCAATCTAATTAAAGTGGCAGACGCTGCGGGACACAATGGCCTCTATATACTGTATATATATAGATTTCAGGGCTGGGCTGGCAGGCTGCCTCTGGACAGTACCCAAGGTGCCATTGTGAGACGTGCCCTCCCTTTGCTGCATGAATTTTTAAAATAGCATGCCTGGTGTCAGACACTGCGACACGACCCGCCGCTGCCATGTCAGTGCCAGAACGAAGCAGATCTTACCCAAGAAGAGGTGCCAGGCTCGCAGCATGATCACGTCAGTGTGCTATGTCCACCCTCGGAGCAGAGGACATCCCTATAGCCCAGGCACGGATGGAGGGCACTTCAATGCCAGCTTGCTTCTTCTTTTTTTTTCCTCCTTACCGGGGGGTCTAAGATCTACAGGTGTCTGAGGAACACTGCCCACTTCAAAGTGTCACCTTGCAAATTCCTGTTGAGAAAGAACCATCAAAATCACCAGGGCGTTTAGTGGCGGCGTGGGCATTTACTGCTGGGACCGGCGGGCCAGCGCTGGACATTAGTGCATGCCGGGTCAGTTCTTGGTAGGGTGACAGAGGGAGATCTCCCAGAACCGGCTCGATCTTCTAGGATAAGGAGGGCCAGGAGCTGTAAGAGGCCATAGGGGCAGGTGGCAGGGGCATCGCCTAATCTGTGCCAAGACCCAATGATGGAGCCCAGGGGTCTGTATCCTCCAGCACTGACTGATACATTCGCTGCATCTCCCTGATACATAGTATCCTGCACAGATCCTCACCTCCTCCCTGCAGGGCTGGCGCAGTGTCTGGCTGCAGATCTCCGCTCACCCGCATGGTCCTACTGCCAGCACTCTGCCCACAGCTCCTCCTCTGTGCTGCACTACCAGCATACAATGGCACAATGCTCTGCAAGCCAATCGGGCCACGGAAGGGACCGCATGGCAGCTGGACCCCTAAAGCTGGCACGTAGCCCTCCCCCCACCTCATATAGGAGCAGCGTGCTATGGAGACAGTTACTATAGAGGAAAGATGTGACACACAATGGTGCAGGAGACCACAAGAGTTGTCATAGTAGCTTCCCGAAAAGAAACATTCATCATTTGCGTTTCCTTTTTTTAATTTTTATTTTGTTATTCGCTGAGGTTTTTCTTGGGACAAATTATCACATTTCTCGATAATTTTTTAAAATTTCCTGTTTTGCATCTTTTTTTTTTTTAACAGCCAAAAAGTCACATGTTCTGCTAAAATGACACAAAAAAATTGTGCCAAAATTTCAGGCGTGTATAAAAATCACTCCGGGGGTGGTGGATGGGCCTGGAGAACATTTCATGACTCTTTGAAAAGCCACAAACGACGAGCCTTAGGCTATGTGCACACGATGCGGATTTGCTGCGGATTTTTCCACGCAGAAACGCTGCAGATCCGCACTGTGATGTACAGTATAATGTTATTCTATGGAAAAAAACAAAAGTTGTGCAGATGGTGCAGAAACATCAGTGCGGAATTGCTGCGTATTTGAAAGAAGTGCATGTCGCTTCTTTTGTGCAGATCTGCAGCGTTTCTGCACCCCTCCATGATATAATTCCGCAGTGGCCAAAACCACTGAAAATCCGCACAAAATCCGCATCAATTCCGCATAAAAACTGCACAAAATCCGCGGCTGCTGATTCTGCCAGAAGATGCGGATTTTGTGCAGAAAATTCTGCACCTCTTTTCCTGCGTGTGCACATAGCCTTAAACTCGTCCACAATAGTGAAGTAAAAAAAACGCGCGATAAAGATGAATAAGGCGCAAAACACTAAAAACTCGACAAGTAACAGGCGCAAATGGAAGAATGAATCAGGCCCATTGTGATGTCACAGAAACAATCCTCAATGAAGCCCTAGGGATGTCAGAGCTAAAAGAATTATGATGTCATAGTAACCTACCTGACCGGAAACCCATGATGTCACAGCAGCTCACCGAGAAACACCAGCTGTGATGTCATAGTAACTTACATGACTAAGACTACTGCCTCACCTACTGTATCCTCACCCATCCCTTGTAGATTGTGAGCCCTCGCGGGCAGGGTCCTCTCTCCTCCTGTACCAGTTATGACTTGTATTGTTCAAGATTATTGTACCTGTTTTATTATGTATACCCCTCCTCACATGTAAAGCGCCATGGAATAAATGGCGCTATAATAATAAATAATAATAATAATAATAAAGTCTTGTGATGTCACAGCTGCTCACCTGGCTAATATGTAGTGTGAGGTCACAGTAGCTTACCCGACCGAAATACGATTCTATAACATCTTCCATGTCTGAAACAGTTGTGATGTCACACCTGCTGATCTAGTCTCCACTTGTGAGGTCACACCTATTATAATCTCCACTTGTGATGTCACACCTGCTTATTTAATCTCCACTTGTGATGTCACACCTGCTTATCTAGTCTCCACTGGTGATGTCACAGCTACTTATCTAATATCCACTTGTGATGTCACAGCTGCTATTATAATCTCTACTTGTGATGTCACGCCTGCTTATCTAGTCTCCACTTGTGATGTCACACCCACTTATCTAGTCTCCACTTGTGAGGTCACACCTGCTATTATAATCTCCACTTGTGATGTCACACCTGCTTATCTAGTCTCCACTGGTGATGTCACAGCTACTTATCTAATATCCACTTGTGATGTCACAGCTGCTATAATCTCTACTTGTGATGTCACGCCTGCTTATCTAGTCTCCACTTGTGATGTCACACCCACTTATCTAGTCTCCACTTGTGAGGTCACACCTGCTATTATAATCTCCATTTGTGATGTCACACCTGCTTGTCTAGTCTCCACTTGTGATGTCACACCCGCTGATCTAGTCTCCACTTCAGGTCACACCTGCTATTATAATCTCCACTTGTGATGTCACACCTGCTTATCTAGTCTCCACTGGTGATGTCACAGCTACTTATCTAATATCCACTTGTGATGTCACAGCTGCTATAATCTCTACTTGTGATGTCACGCCTGCTTATCTAGTCTCCACTTGTGATGTCACACCCACTTATCTAGTCTCCACTTGTGAGGTCACACCTGCTATTATAATCTCCATTTGTGATGTCACACCTGCTTGTCTAGTCTCCACTTGTGATGTCACACCCGCTGATCTAGTCTCTTCAGGTCACACCTGCTATTATAATCTCTACTTGTGATGTCACACCTGCTTATCTAGTCTCCACTGGTGATGTCACAGCTACTTATCTAATATCCACTTGTGATGGCATAGCTATTATAATCTCTACTTGTGATGTCACGTCTGCTTATCTAGTCTCCACTTGTGATGTCACACCCACTTATTTAGTCTCCATTTGTGAGGTCACACCTGCTATTATAATCTCCACTTGTGATGTCACACCTGCTTATCTAGTCTCCACTGGTGATGTCACAGCTACTTATCTAATATCCACTTGTGATGTCACAGCTGCTATTATAATCTCTACTTGTGATGTCACGCCTGCTTATCTAGTCTCCACTTGTGATGTCACACCCACTTATCTAGTCTCCACTTGTGAAGTCACACCTGCTATTATAATCTCCATTTGTGATGTCACACCTGCTCATCTAGTCTCCACTTGTGAGGAAACACCTGCTTATCTAGTCTCCACTTGTGATGTCACATCTGCTTATCTAGTCTCCACTTGTGAGGTCACACCTATTATAATCTCCACTTGTGAGGTCACACCTGCTATTCTGATCTCCACTTGTGATGTCACATCTGCTTATCTAGTCTCCACTTGTGAGGTCACACCTGCTATTCTAATCTCCACTTGGGATATTTATCAGATCTCATTCATCAGAGCTGCCTTGACAGCAAAATGGCATGCTGCCCATAGCAACGGCAGCCAAATTATCATTTTACCATAGCAACAAGAGCTCAGCTTTCATTTCACCATAGCAACCAGGGCTAAGCTTTCATTTCCCCATGGCAACCAAAGCTTAGCTTTCATTTTACCGTGGCAACCAGAGCTCAGCTTTCATTTCACCATAGCGGCCAGACTGTTCTAAGATGTATACAAGATGGAAAGGAAGTAACAGTATTCATGGCCAATGCCTAAAAAAACGTGGTGGCCGGAGAGCCGGCTTTGTTGCGGACGTGCAGAAGAGGAGTAAGAGAAGCCACAGGAAATTAAGAAGAACAGGAGAACATGGCGGCCTGCCCTGAGCCTGCAAGTATCAGCAGGGACAGGGTTAAAAAGGACTGTCAGCACAGAATGACTGTTCCATCTGCTGCCATGAAGCCCCGATGGTTTGAACATTCCGTGCGGACAGTCCCTTTAAAAGAGGGGGAGACAGGAGTGCAGGATTGTGGCTACCAAATAGCAGACGGCCATGGATATTCATTAGGTCAGTCTTCATCAGAATGTATCAGCGTCACGTAGATCACGACGATGCTTTTAGTCCTGGTCAGAAACCCCATGGTCGTCCCCGGACATGCCCCCATTACTGTGCAGAGGCATGACGCGAGAGACGGGATACAAGAACCCTCTAAGGAACATACGGTATATTCCAAATTTTTAAAACAATTTTTGCCATAAAAAAGTAAGGTGTAACATTCCAATTAAATTGCACCTTCTCAGACTCCAGTTCACAGCATACTCAGTAGGTGTGTATATATATATATATATATATATATAATTATATTATAATCACCCCAAACTCTGGTCGCTCTCCACCTGTTGCAAAACCTACAACTCCCACATGCTTCATGACATGGTAGCACAACACCCCTTTAATGCAGGCGGAGCAGGAAAGCCCACCTGTAAGGTGCAGCCCATCCATCATAGCGGGATGCAGACCCTACCCCGGGATCCCAGACTGTACGGAAGCAGCGCAGCCGGCAGATGCCAGTCTGACCCGATTTAGCAAATCTCTGTTCACCTCTAATTACCCATCTGCTATTTGGAGTCTTCACAGCTTAAGCATCAATCTGCTGCCGAGTGTCAGACGTCAGCACCATTCTGTACGGCGCAGACATCACAGATCTTACCTGCAGGTTTACCGCACACCCCTGGTGTATTGCACCCTCTGCACTGCGGCGTAAAGCGACAGTCTGAAGATCTGCGCCGCAGGTCAACCTACGATGCAGATTTTTAGAACGAACGTATGAGGCCGATTACCTATATGGTAATAATGTGGCAGCCATTTAACATACTCCAGAAGAGCGGCTCAAACCCAGAAAAAGTATAGAGTGCATATGCCGTGGCTCCGACCTGCAGGCTACAATGTGGTCAAGTGATGTCAGTCCGAAAACACCCATACAGCCAGGTGCAAAGACCCCGTGACAAGAGCAGATGCAATGGGACATGCTTATTTTCCAGCACTGGTTTGGAAAGCAGCAGCTCATGTGCTCGTCCTCCCTGGGTCAAGCGCCACTGTCACCGCTGCTCCAATCTCAGGGCTTTGGCTTCACTGAACTTAGCAACTCCGCTGATGAAGAGAAAGAGCCGCCGAGTGATTGGCTGCAGCGGTTATGAACGATGTCGATTTAACAGCGACACTGCTGCTACAACTATCTGCTTTTATGTTATTTTACATTTAGAAAACCTCTTTAAAATTACAATATGGGGCCATCACAAATGCTTAATATCATATGCATGAACCCCCGAGACGGTCACCCTTCCGAAAAGAAAATCAGACAACTATCGAACAAACTTGTTATATTTCACTAGAAAATTACACGTTGCATCAGTATCAAACATACAAGAGACGTACTATCGCAGAAGTAACGAGTCCCAAGCACAAAAAGTCACAAAAGTCAATGTTTGTGGCCGTGCGTGTGGCCGAACGTTGTGCACATTGGTCTAGACAAACCAGTAACAAGAACATTAAACTGGGGGGAGACGAGCTTCCCATGGGGAGCGGCCGGTCCGACGCCATTTTACCACGGCACTGAGAATCCGGTCACTTTAAATGAAGATTAGCACGGGCGTCACGCCTCAGTGCCGCAAAAAGCAGATTTGCCACAAGATCTTTTTTTTGTCCCCTCATTTTGTGCTGACAGAGGTCCATGTGTCCCGCATCACATCCCGCGGAGCGCGCCGGCTCAGAACTGCTGGATAATGAGTTTCTTCTTCACGTCGTGCGAGAACCTGTTCATCTTGAACAATTCGCTGTCGTAAAACGCCGACAGGTTGTGGATATTAATCTGCCGAGCCTGAGGGGAAATACAAAGAGGCTTAAACATCAAGACATTAATAAAGACCGGGGTTCATTTACACAGGGTTTGCATTGAACGTTTTCCGCCGCGGGCGCGTGTCACACGTCACCAGTCTACATCCTACAGCAACGATGCATCGAAACGTGCAGCCGGCAGTGACCGCTGATGTGCATGCAATGTGTGAACGCGGCCACAGAAAACATTTCTGGACTCTGCAAGCGTACTTTGTCACCATTAGCTAGAATTCAGATCGATTGATTTTTTTTCTCTTCCAAAAAGCACTCAAGCAATTAAAGGTTTTATCTATTTTCACTACAGCATCCATTGCTGTTGCGCCCTGTGCACCAGCCACGACGCTTGCACCATTGCTGTTGCGCCCCGTATACCAGCCACGATGCTTGCACCATCGGTGTTGTATTGTGCAAGCAAGCGGGAAGTTACTCCATCGGCCCTGGTCACTTCCAATGGATGTCGCCCCCTTTAAATCCTTTGTAGTAGCAATACGCTTTTGGACATTAGACGGCGACAACACAGGAGCGTTTTAGCAGCCGCATCCTACTGCAAGTCTGCTTTGGCTTTACTCCTACTGACCCAGGGCATTAATGATCCCTACGAACCAGTTGGTTCTGGTCTTAATGCCTCTAAATCAGGCTGGAACTGGCAGTCCCAATGTCAAAGCTAAAAATGCACCAGTGTTACGGCCACCGAGGATGAGACGTTCATAGTATAAGGCCGCTGCTACCATGTAACCTACCTTGTCTACGAGATCTTTCTCGGAGACCTCGATGGAGTCCTGCTGTGCGCCGTATCTGTTCCTCTGGTATGTCACTTGCTCGGCCACCAGCTGCTTCAGTATGAAGAGCAGAAGCTCGTTGTTGTCTCTTCTGAACGCCAAGTATCGGGCAAATGTCTGCAGAAAATACATATTGTGCATTAAATCACCTTTCAGTCTAGTGCGCCTGCAGAGGGGTCCAGCAAAAAGTCGCACGAGACCTTCTGCGATGCAGCATGATGTTGCACAGTGACGTACCTTCCTCATGCTTCTCATAACACTGAATTTCTGCGTGTCAATGAAACTCTCCAGCATCACTCTTATGGCCATATTCACATCATCTTCAACCACATAATCCCTCAAATGCATTCGTGCGTGCGCTTCTGCCATGCGAATCATTGATTCAATGTGTCGCACTGTGATGGGGATACTGCCAGTCGCCTGAAGGAAACAAAATGTTAAAACAGGAGAAGGATTACTACATTATGTACCAGTTCTGTGCCACAAAAGGTAAAAGTACAAGAAAGTAAAGGTGCCACAGCGCCATCTGGTGGGTAAAGTAGAATACAGCAGCGCCACAGAGTGTGCAAAGAAGAATACAGCAGCGCCACCTGGTGGGCAAAGTAGAATACAGCAGCGCCACCTGGTGGGCAAAGTAGAATACAGCAGCACCACCTGGTGGGCAAACCGTAATACAGCAGCACCACCACATGGACAAGCCGTATTACAGCAGCGCCACTTGGTGGGCAAAGTAGAATACAGTAGCACCACCTTGTGGACAACTAATACAGCAGTGTCACCTTGTGGACAAACTATAATAAAGCAGCGTTACTTATACAATTTCCAAATAAATAAAAAAATATAGATGCAGGGCTTACCATGGACTCTTTCCTGAGATCACTGTACATTTTTGCCACTTTATCCTGATCCATCTGGTTCAGCTTTGGGTGGACCTTCTCCTTGGCATATATAATGTATTTTTTCAGCACTTCTTGGGGCAGTGGCTCCACGCCAAATGTATTGGGCAGAACGATTTCTTCTGCGTCGCCATTTACAACATTTTTGTTGCTAGGGTGATGCTTTATATGGCTGCCGACCACAAACCTGGCCAGCATTTCATCCTAAAAAAAAAGAACAGAAAATAGTTATTACTATAAAGAAGCCACGAGATGAGCCACGCTGCCGAGCAGTGCAGGAGAGGAACATGGAATGGAAGAATCTTACAGCTGATGCTTCAGGCTCCCTCTAGTGGCTTAAAAAGAGAAGTGCAGACTGATTCTTGAATCCATTTCATTCCATTGATTAAACAGTCCCTGTACTTTCCAACAATTAAATTTTAATAGTGCGACAATCTGCCAATCACATATATGTAGTTTTGGTTTTTTTCCCTCTTGGAATACTGGCCGCCAACCATTTGTGTTGTAAAAACTTTAATCCAGGGGTGTCAAACTGCATTCCTCGAGGGCTGCAAACAGGTCATGTTTTCAGGATTTCCTTGCATTGCACAGGTGATAATTTAATCACCTGCAGAGAATGATTCCAGCACCTGTGCAATGCTAAGGAAATCTTGAAAACACGCACAGTTTGAGGCCCTCGAGGAATGCAGTTTGACACCCCTGCTTTAATCCATCATTTAAGGAGACAACCAATATCAACTACAGGAAGCCTGCGGCGGTGGGTCCTCATCACCCCACATGTGGTCTCCTGTCTGTCGCACTGCATACAGGCGTAACAGAGGAAGGCACAGTGCATGAGGGAAAGATAGTTCCAGCACCAATAGCTCTGGCTGAATGCGGATTAAGAGGGGTTGCATGGTTACATACAGAGCATGACAAAAATCAGGACAGTTCATAAATAAAAAGGTGTGAAATGAGCACTTCTGCTTTTTTGGCGCTCATCACTGCTAAACTATTTTGGAATTATGGGTTTTATTCTGTTATAGTCAGGAGCTTTGAATAAAAGGACATTCAGAAGGTTCTGTACCTGCACAGGGTCCACTATGTCTCTCACCACACACAGAACGTCAAATCGAGACACAATGGGCTCCGTCAGATCCACGTTCTCGGAAAATGTTAACGATGGATCATAACGTCCTCCTAAAAGTAAATAAAAGTCATTGAGGATCTGTCCTGGTGCAAGGCTTGTGACTGGGGAAAAAAAATAAAAGAATTAAATAACGTTTTTACCAATGGGGTTGGCAGCAGCAATGACGGTGCAGCGAGCCTGCAAGGACGTGACAATGCCGGCCTTGGAGATGGAGATGCTCTGCTGCTCCATGGCTTCGTGGATGCTGGTTCTGTCCTGGTCGTTCATCTGAAAAAGTGTCAGATGCATAAATAAGCAAATAGGGTAAGGAAGGAATCTTTACATGTTGCACCTATAACTTACTACTCACCTTATCAAACTCATCGATCAAGCACACTCCCCTGTCCGCCAAGACCAGAGCGCCGGCTTCCAGCGTCCACTCCTTGGTCACCGGATGCCGCTGGACATAGGCCGTCAGACCCACAGCGGAAGCCCCCTGGCCGGTGGTGAATACAGCCCTGCTGGCCACTTTCTCCACATACTTCAGGAATTGGGATTTTGCTGTCCCGGGGTCACCGCACAGCAACACGTTGATGTCCCCACGGACTTTGTGCTTTCCACCTAAGGGGGAGAAATCATTTTAATCACAACGATCTTTATCCAAGATTATGACAAATCCGATGATCGCTGCAACAACTGCTTGGCCAGGCGGAAACCATCCCCTTCACTAGCCGTTAAAGGAGCATACCCCACTCACTATAAGCTGGATACATTCCTCCGACACAAGCCCAAGTGTTATGTACCCACCTGGGTTTTTCGGTTCTCCTCCAAATAAAGCGAGAGCCAAGCCTCTCTTGATGTCTTCGTGTCCATAGATAGACGGACCGATGCTGGCAAAAATCTGAAATAGAGCGACCACTGATATTACAGACCGGTCTCCGACAATAAAGCCAGGGTCGCGAGTACAGCTCGTTAACCACGTTCTGCCCTCTCACCCGCTCTCCGATCCGCTCGTCTTTGGAAAGGGCCACGATGGCTTTCACGTCTTCGTCAGTCAGTTCACCCACGGCCACCTTGTCGTCTTTCTTGGTGATGTGATTGGCGAGAATGACGGTGGCAAATACGGGGAAACCGTTGGCCGTATTCAGCGATCCATCGTAGTTGTTGTGATAAATCCCAGTGAGCTCCTGTCGGGAAGGACGAAAACCCCAAATTATGTAATGGGGGTCCTAATGATCTCAGGAGACTGGTTTTTAAAGAAGGTGCTCCCAACTTAAAGTGGAGGCAGAAACTTCATAACTGGAGGGGGTCCGACCTGAGAATTAAGGAGCGCCCCCAACTACAGGAAAGAAAACCAAAGTGGTGTCCTGTCCATGCGCAGAAAATGGAGAGGAGGGTGCAGCACCGAATTAGGACTGCACCCCTTTCTCGGTTTTCCATGAATGGTCTGCAAACCACAGGACCACTGTGATGTATTTCCAGTGGTTAGGGTGCCGCTGTGAAGTGACGCCAACTGGCGAGGGTCCTGGACCAAGTAATTCCACTTTATAAAGGTGGGAATACCTCTCCAACTTTAGGCAGTACTCACGATTTCATCTCCTGGTTTACAGCTGTCCACCAAATCAGCGAGGAGGATGGCATCTTTGGAGCGAGGGAGCCTGCCGGCCGCCACCTTCCCTGGGCTCTCCTGAATGGTGATGCGCTGGTAGTTCTGGTACACAGTCTGGGAAAGAAAAAAAAAAATAAATTAATGGCGAGAAAGGAAACTTTTTTTGCACTTGCAGAACTTTCATAAACTAGTGTCGCACCTCCTCCATGTTGATTTCAAATGGCCCCAAGGACTGGCACTCCGGACAGGATCCCGGCTTCACCTCCTGGTTCTGAGACTGGAAGAAGGGCCCCAGGACAAAGTTGCACTTGTTACAGTTGTACTTGACCATGCTGAGCTGCGGCAGGACCCCAGTACAGCATGTCACCACCCCGCTGGTACGGATCAGCTGGTTCAGGTGCAGCTGCCTGAGTGGGACGTAACACAAGACGCACGGTCATAAACGGAACAAACGCTCCACGTTATTCCTGAAGCCACGGACGGCAGCCGGACTCATCACCTGAGCGACCGGAGCTCTTCCACCAGCGGGAGGTGAGAGATGCGGACGTGGATCTCGCGGGCAATGCGGTCGTATTTGGGGTACATGACCAGAACGACCTCCTTTGCGGCCTCGTCGAAAACCTTCAACATTTCCGCAGGGGCTTCAGGGAGGAAATACGCCAAGACGTGCTCCCGGGCGGCCAGGTCCTCGTAGTTCACCACCAGGCTCTCCTTGTTCTCTGGAGGGAGATTATCACACAGATCACTAGACGGAACGTCCATCTCGGCCCCCGATATCAGAAGGGGACGTTCTAGACAAACCCCATCAGGGCGTATAAGGATCCCGCTATGGAGGACCCCCCCTACCTTTGCACATGTCGCTGATCTTCTCCTTGAAGACATTGTGCCCATGCTCGTCGACGTGGGTCCTCAGGAAGTTTTTGAACCGATGGTAAATCTCCAGGCGTGTGGCGGCCATAGACACCCACTCTCTCACTGTGTAGCCCTTCATGTCTTCCAGGTTCTCAATGCTTTCAATCATCTCTTCATCTTCGTCCAGGACGCCTTCTGCTGCGCGCTCGGCCAGACGACGTTTACGCGCCGGACGATCTTCCTCCTCTTCGTCACTGTCTAATCACAAGAAGAAAAAAATAAAAATAAACATCTGGTTTCCATTCAGTGACAGCAAGCAGATCTTCCACAATCACCATTAGGCCTACCATAGAGCAGCCCTCTGCGCATGCGCCCCAGATCCCGGCCCATCTCCCGGTCTCGCATTCTCATGGCCTGTTCAGCAGCGTCTCTCTGACTGGCGGTGAGATCCTCGACATCCTCATCGTCCAGCCCCTCGGCCTCGTACACGTCCAGCTCAGAAATGGCCCGGTAATCCCTGAAAGTAACAGCAGAGATGACAATGCTGACTGTGGCGAGGGCCGCCGGCAGCCCGGGGGGTCAGATTGTCAGTACCTCTCCATGCCGTCCCCGATCAGCTCCTCCCCATCTTCCTCCTCGTTCACCGGGAGACCCTCATCTCCCAAGAGGCCTTCAGACTCATCCTCAAAGGGAGGAAGATCTCGCCCGGGACTGGACGTGAGGGCATCGCCGCGCCTGGAGCCGCCTCTGGGGCTTGTGGCAAAAGAGAACGATTCTGTGGAATCCTGCAAGTGAAGGGTTAACGGGTCAGCAGCTGCAGAACTTCATTCTTGTCTGATGGATGGTGGAAAGGAAAACAACAACAATGGATCATTCCAACATGGAGGGAGGTGTGCAGCATCGCCCCTCAGTATCCGGAGCGAAACGAGCAGCTGGACAGCGGCCCCTGAGGAGCGACACAGCCCACCGTTACACCGGCTACATGAAGATGTCCCCCATCACTGGGCTCCGGGCCAGAAATCCGCAGCAAAACAGTCACAACGCCTCGTAGGAAGAGGCCAGTGTGTCCAACACGAGACGAGGAGAATAACTATCCCCCCAGGTGCTCACAGGACGGGCGCAGAAGCCCCCCCCCCCCCGGTGCTCGCAGGACGGGCGCAGAAGCCCCCCCCCGGTGCTCGCAGGACGGGCGCAGAAGCCCCCCCAAGTGCTCACAGGACAGGCACAGAAGCCCCCCCAGGTGCTCGCAGGACGGGCGCAGAAGCCCCCCATGTGCTCGCAGGACGGGCGCAGAAGCCCCCCCCCCAGGTGCTCGCAGGACGGGCACAGAAGCCCCGCCCCCCCCCGGGTGCTCGCAGGACGGGCACCGGAGCCCCCTCAGGTGCTCACAGGACGGGCGCAGAAGGCCCCCCCCAGGTGCTTGCAGGACGGGCACAGGAGCCCCCCCCTCAGGTGCTGCTCACAGGACGGGCACAGGAGCCCCCCGGTCCGGCCGCTCCAAGGCAGAGGATCACCACCATATGTAATATTCTATGGGTGACGCCACCACTAACCGTAGCCGGATCATCACCGGCCACTCAGCGGTTTATTCTGTGTGAAGTCGTTTATTCTCATTGTCACAAATGTAAAAATTACGTAAAAAAAATATAAAACCTAAAAAAGACATTTAAAATCCAATTAAACTATGACGTGCCGACAGTAAGGGGGGGCGCCCTGTGGCACTGCGACAGTAAGGGGGGGGGCGCCCTGTGACACCGCGACAGTAAGGGGGGGCGTCCTGTGACACCGCGACAGTAAGGGGGGGGGGGCGCCCTGTGACACTGCGACAGTAGGGGGGGCGCCCTGTGATACTGCGACAGTAAGGGGGGGCGCCCTGTGATACTGCGACAGTAAGGGGGGGGGGGCGCCCTGTGACACTGCGACAGTAGGGGGGGCGCCCTGTGATACTGCGACAGTAGGGGGGGCGCCCTGTGATACTGCGACAGTAAGGGGGGGCGCCCTGTGACACTGCGACAGTAAGGGGGGGGGGCGCCCTGTGATACTGCGACAGTAAGGGGGGGCGCCCTGTGATACTGCGACAGTAAGGGGGGCGCCCTGTGATACTGCGACAGTAAGGGGGGGGGGCCCTGTGATACTGCGACAGTAAGGGGGGGGGGCGCCCTGTGATACTGCGACAGTAAGGGGGGGGCGCCCTGTGATACTGCGACAGTAAGGGGGGGGGGCGCCCTGTGATACTGCGACAGTAAGGGGGGGGGGGCGCCCTGTGACACTGCGACAGTAGGGGGGGCGCCCTGTGATACTGCGACAGTAAGGGGGGGCGCCCTGTGACACTGCGACAGTAAGGGGGGGGGGGCGCCCTGTGATACTGCGACAGTAAGGGGGGGGGCGCCCTGTGATACTGCGACAGTAAGGGGGGGGGGGCGCCCTGTGACACTGCGACAGTAGGGGGGGGCGCCCTGTGATACTGCGACAGTAAGGGGGGGGCGCCCTGTGACACTGCGACAGTAAGGGGGGGGGGGCGCCCTGTGATACTGCGACAGTAGGGGGGGGCGCCCTGTGATACTGCGACAGTAAGGGGGGGCGCCCTGTGACACTGCGACAGTAAGGGGGGGGGGGCCCTGTGATACTGCGACAGTAAGGGGGGGGGGCGCCCTGTGATACTGCGACAGTAAGGGGGGGGGGCCCTGTGATACTGCGACAGTAGGGGGGGGGCGCCCTGTGACACTGCGACAGTAAGGGGGGGGGGCGCCCTGTGATACTGCGACAGTAGGGGGGGGCGCCCTGTGGCACTGCGACAGTAAGGGGGGGGCGCCCTGTGATACTGCGACAGTAAGGGGGGGGCGCCCTGTGACACTGCGACAGTAGGGGGGGCGCCCTGTGATACTGCGACAGTAAGGGGGGGGCGCCCTGTGATACTGCGACAGTAAGGGGGGGCGCCCTGTGATACTGCGACAGTAAGGGGGGGGCGCCCTGTGATACTGCGACAGTAAGGGGGGGGGGCGCCCTGTGATACTGCGACAGTAAGGGGGGGGCGCCCTGTGATACTGCGACAGTAAGGGGGGGCGCCCTGTGATACTGCGACAGTAGGGGGGGCGCCCTGTGGCACTGCGACAGTAAGGGGGGGGGCGCCCTGTGATACTGCGACAGTAAGGGGGGGGGCGCCCTGTGATACTGCGACAGTAAGGGGGGGGGCGCCCTGTGATACTGCGACAGTAGGGGGGGGCGCCCTGTGGCACTGCGACAGTAAGGGGGGGGCGCCCTGTGATACTGCGACAGTAAGGGGGGGGCGCCCTGTGACACTGCGACAGAGCCCGACTTATAATCCGGCGACAGAGCCCTCTCATGCTCCGGCCCCGGCTAATAACAGCACGTGCTGGGCGATGTAGTCCCACAGCTGGCCCCCGTGCTCCCCGTCCCCCGCTCACCGACATGTCGCTGCTGCTCCGGACTCTCCGCTCACACACTTCTCGCTTTCTCCTGCCCGCAGTTTGGCGCGAAAATACCACATGACCCGCTCAAGCCCGCGAAAATATCTTCGTTTGCATAAACTCCGCCTTCTCAAGGGCGGGCCCTCGCAACCTCCGGGCTTCCAATTGGTCATTACAAGGAGGCGGGGTAATACGGCTTCTGAATAAGTGAGTGATCTGGTAATAAGAGGCGGAGTAACGCTGCAGGTGGGCGGGGCGTTGGGATCATTGCTGTGATAGGCTGCCGTCACACTATATAGTATTTGGTCAGTATTTTACATCATTATTTGTAGCCAAAACCAGGAGTGGAACAAGTAGAGGAAAAGTATAATAGAAACATGCACCACTTCTGTATTTATCACCCACTCCTGGTTTTAGCTACAAATACTGAGGTAAAATACTGACCAAATACTGCTAGTGTGACCGCAGCCATAGAGAGATAGCGTTTGTGTCGCGATTTTTTTTGGATTGGATTCAGCAAAAAAACTGCTGCGGTTTGTGTAGATGGAGCTATGTCAGGGAGCTGAACTCCGGCGGCGGAGACACTACAACTCCCAGCATGCCCCCAATGCAAGTTTCAATTCACAGAAGGTTCTAGCGTTATAGACTATACGGGATTCTGTGGGGGCGTGTCCATCACCCGGAGCCACACTGGGGGCGTGTCTGTCACCCTGAGCTACACTGGGGGCGTGTCTGTCACCAGGAGCCACACTGGGGGCGTGTCTGTCACCAGGAGCCACACTGGGGGCGTGTCTGTCACCAGGAGCCACACTGGGGGCGTGTCTGTCACCAGGAGCCACACTGGGGGCGTGTCCGTCACCAGGAGCCACACTGGGGGCGTGTCCGTCACCCGAAGCCACACTGGGGGAGTGTCTGTCACCCTGAGCCACACTGGGGGCGTGTCTGTCACCCTGAGCCACACTGGGGGCGTGTCTGTCACCCTGAGCCACACTGGGGGCGTGTCTGTCACCCTGAGCCACACTGGGGGCGTGTCCGTCACCAGGAGCCACACTGGGGGCGTGTCTGTCACCAGGAGCCACACTGGGGGCGTGTCCGTCACCAGGAGCCACACTGGGGGCGTGTCTATCACCCTGAGTCACACTGGGGGCGTGTCTGTCACCAGGAGCCACACTGGGGGCGTGTCTGTCACCCTGAGCCACACTGGGGGCGTGTCTGTCACCCTGAGCCACACTGGGGGCGTGTCTGTCACCCTGAGCCACACTGGGGGCGTGTCCGTCACCAGGAGCCACACTGGGGGCGTGTCTGTCACCAGGAGCCACACTGGGGGCGTGTCCGTCACCAGGAGCCACACTGGGGGCGTGTCTATCACCCTGAGTCACACTGGGGGCGTGTCTGTCACCAGGAGCCACACTGGGGGCGTGTCTGTCACCAGGAGCCACACTGGGGGCGTGTCTGTCACCCTGAGCCACACTGGGGGCGTGTCTGTCACCAGGAGCCACACTGGGGGCGTGTCTGTCACCAGGAGCCACACTGGGGGCGTGTCTGTCACCAGGAGCCACACTGGGGGCGTGTCCGTCACCAGGAGCCACACTGGGGGCGTGTCCGTCACCAGGAGCCACACTGGGGGCGTGTCTGTCACCCTGAGTCACACTGGGGGCGTGTCTGTCACCAGGAGCCACACTGGGGGTGTGTCTGTCACCCGGAGCCACACTGGGGGCGTGTCCATAACCCGAAGCCACACTGGGGGCGTGTCCATCACCAGGAGCCACACTGGGGGCGTGTCTGTCACCCTGAGCCACACTGGGGGCGTGTCTGTCACCAGGAGCCACACTGGGGGCGTGTCTGTCACCAGGAGCCACACTGGGGGCGTGGCTGTCACCAGGAGCCACACTGGGGGCGTGTCTGTCACCCGGAGCCACACTGGGGGCGTGTCTGTCACCCTGAGCCACACTGGGGGCGTGTCCATCACCCGAAGCCACACTGGGGCGTGTCCGTCACCAGGAGCCACACTGGGGGCGTGTCTGTCACCAGGAGCCACACTGGGGCGTGTCTGTCACCCTGAGCCACACTGGGGGCGTGTCTGTCACCCTGAGCCACACTGGGGGCGTGTCTGTCACCAGGAGCCACACTGGGGGCGTGTCTGTCACCAGGAGCCACACTGGGGGCGTGTCTGTCACCAGGAGCCACACTGGGGGCGTGTCTGTCACCAGGAGCCACACTGGGGGCGTGTCCGTCACCCGGAGCCACACTGGGGGCGTGTCCATCACCCGAAGCCACACTGGGGGCGTGTCTGTCACCAGGAGCCACACTGGGGGCGTATCTGTCACCAGGAGCCACACTGGGGGCGTGTCTGTCACCCTGAGCCACACTGGGGGCGTGTCCATCACCCGAAGCCACACTGGGGGCGTGTCCGTCACCAGGAGCCACACTGGGGGCGTGTCTGTCACCAGGAGCCACACTGGGGCGTGTCTGTCACCCTGAGCCACACTGGGGGCGTGTCTGTCACCAGGAGCCACACTGGGGGCGTGTCTGTCACCAGGAGCCACACTGGGGGCGTGTCTGTCACCAGGAGCCACACTGGGGGCGTGTCCGTCACCAGGAGCCACACTGGGGGCGTGTCTGTCACCCTGAGTCACACTGGGGGCGTGTCTGTCACCAGGAGCCACACTGGGGGCGTGTCTGTCACCCGGAGCCACACTGGGGGCGTGTCTGTCACCCTGAGCCACACTGGGGGCGTGTCTGTCACCAGGAGCCACACTGGGGGCGTGTCTGTCACCAGGAGCCACACTGGGGGCGTGTCTGTCACCCTGAGTCACACTGGGGGCGTGTCTGTCACCAGGAGCCACACTGGGGGCGTGTCTGTCACCCTGAGTCACACTGGGGGCGTGTCCATCACCCGAAGCCACACTGGGGGCGTGTCTGTCACCAGGAGCCACACTGGGGGCGTGTCTGTCACCAGGAGCCACACTGGGGGCGTGTCTGTCACCAGGAGCCACACTGGGGGCGTGTCTGTCACCAGGAGCCACACTGGGGGCGTGTCTGTCACCAGGAGCCACACTGGGGGCGTGTCTGTCACCAGGAGCCACACTGGGGGCGTGTCTGTCACCCTGAGCCACACTGGGGGCGTGGCTGTCACCAGGAGCCACACTGGGGGCGTGTCTGTCACCAGGAGCCACACTGGGGGCGTGTCTGTCACCAGGAGCCACACTGGGGGCGTGTCTGTCACCAGGAGCCACACTGGGGGCGTGTCTGTCACCCTGAGCCACACTGGGGGCGTGTCTGTCACCCTGAGCTACACTGGGGGCGTGTCCATCACCAGGAGCCACACTGGGGGCGTGTCCATCACCCGAAGCCACACTGGGGGCGTGTCTGTCACCAGGAGCCACACTGGGGGCGTGTCTGTCACCCTGAGCCACACTGGGGGCGTGTCTGTCACCCTGAGCCACACTGGGGGCGTGTCTGTCACCAGGAGCCACACTGGGGGCGTGTCTGTCACCAGGAGCCACACTGGGGGTGTGTCTGTCACCCGGAGCCACACTGGGGGCGTGTCCGTCACCCTGAGCCACAATGGGGGCGTGTCCATCACCCGGAGCCACACTGGGGGTGTGTCTGTCACCCTGAGCCACACTGGGGGCGTGTCCGTCACCCTGAGCCACACTGGGGGCGTGTCTGTCACCCGGAGCCACACTGGGGGCGTGTCCGTCACCCTGAGCCACACTGGGGGCGTGTCCGTCACCAGGAGCCACACTGGGGGCGTGTCTGTCACCCGGAGCCACACTGGGGGCGTGTCCGTCACCCGGAGCCACACTGGGGGCGTGTCCGTCACCAGGAGCCACACTGGGGGCGTGTCCGTCACCCGGAGCCACACTGGGGGCGTGTCCGTCACCCGGAGCCACACTGGGGGCGTGTCTGTCACCCGGAGCCACACTGGAGGCGTGTCTGTCACCCTGAGTCACACTGGGGGCGTGTCTGTCACCCTGAGTCACACTGGGGGCGTGTCTGTCACCCTGAGCCACACTGGGGGCGTGTCCGTCACCCTGAGCCACACTGGGGGCGTGTCTGTCACCCGGAGCCACACTGGGGGCGTGTCTGTCACCCTGAGCCACACTGGGGGCGTGTCTGTCACCCTGAGCCACACTGGGGGCGTGTCTGTCACCCTGAGCCACACTGGGGGCGTGTCCGTCGCCCTGAGCCACACTGGGGGCGTGTCCGTCACCAGGAGCCACACTGGGGGCGTGTCTGTCACCCGGAGCCACACTGGGGGCGTGTCCGTCACCCGGAGCCACACTGGGGGCGTGTCTGTCACCCTGAGCCACACTGGGGGCGTGTCCGTCGCCCTGAGCCACACTGGGGGCGTGTCCGTCACCAGGAGCCACACTGGGGGCGTGTCTGTCACCCGGAGCCACACTGGGGGCGTGTCCGTCACCCGGAGCCACACTGGGGGCGTGTCTGTCACCCGGAGCCACACTGGGGGCATGTCTGTCACCCTGAGCCACACTAGGGGCGTGTCTGTCACCCTGAGTCACACTGGGGGCGTGTCTGTCACCCGGAGCCACACTGGAGGCGTGTCTGTCACCCTGAGCCACACTGGGGGCGTGTCTGTCACCCTGAGTCACACTGGGGGCGTGTCTGTCACCCGGAGCCACACTGGGGGCGTGTCTGTCACCCTGAGCCACACTGGGGGCGTGTCTGTCACCCTGAGTCACACTGGGGGCGTGTCTGTCACCCGGAGCCACACTGGAGGCGTGTCTGTCACCCTGAGTCACACTGGGGGCGTGTCTGTCACCCTGAGTCACACTGGGGGCGTGTCCGTCACCCTGAGCCACACTGGGGGCGTGTCCGTCACCCTGAGTCACACTGGGGGCGTGTCTGTCACCCTGAGCCACACTGGGGGCGTGTCCGTCACCCGGAGCCACACTGGGGGCGTGTCCGTCACCCGGAGCCACACTGGGGGCGTGTCTGTCACCCTGAGCCACACTGGGGGCGTGTCCGTCACCCTGAGCCACACTGGGGGCGTGTCTGTCACCCGGAGCCACACTGGGGGCGTGTCTGTCACCCTGAGCCACACTGGGGGCGTGTCTGTCACCCTGAGCCACACTGGGGGCGTGTCTGTCACCCTGAGTCACACTGGGGGCGTGTCTGTCACCCTGAGTCACACTGGGGGGCGTGTCTGTCACCCTGAGCCACACTGGGGGCGTGTCTGTCACCCTGAGTCACACTGGGGGCGTGTCTGTCACCCTGAGCCACACTGGGGGCGTGTCTGTCACCAGGAGCCACACTGGGGGCGTGTCTGTCACCCGGAGCCACACTGGGGGCGTGTCTGTCACCCTGAGTCACACTGGGGGCGTGTCTGTCACCCTGAGCCACACTGGGGGCGTGTCTGTCACCCTGAGCCACGCCCCTTTGTCAGGACTAGGAAACTAAGCAGGTCGAATCTCCCTCCGCTTCACTCATATGATTTTTATTTGTTTTTTTTGTTTGTTTTTTTTCCTCCCTAAATGCTTTGCAGCAATTTTGGCAGAGAAAAAAACGCATGAATAACGCAGCAATGTTTATTTCTTTATTTTTAAAAAAAAAAACAAATTCTGTGGCGACGCCCCGTAGTCCGGGTTCACACACGGATCCCTGGTAGCAGGACGGGGAAACGCTAGAAAAAAAAGTTCTATTTAACCCTCTCCTCCCCCTAAAGAAAAATAAAAACTGACACTTGGAACACACACACAGGGCCAGCGGCGGAAAGGGAAGAAAACGACGACACAAAAAAAACACTGATATAAATAAACTAAACTTAAACTTTTACGTTCGACATCTGTTGCACAGATCCAGTAATGTCGCACAGATCAGCGGAATGTCGCACGCTCCGGGTCCGGCCGGCCGGCGGCGCTGCGGAGTCTCACGTCACGTGACTGCTCTCCAGGCTCCGCCCATCCATCGCTCGGCGCTCAGCCCGCGGGGATCCTGGCAGAGCGCGGAGTCATCGATCGCGGCCAGACCAAAACAGAGGAGCGCAGCTACCAGCGGGCGAGAGCGGCGGACTGCGGGCGGCTCCATGAGAGGTAACCGGGCACAGGAGGGAAGCGGGGCGGGAGAGGGGGCACAGGAGGCACTGGAGACGGCGATGGGAGCAGAGGAAAGCGGGGCGAATACAGGCGGTATAAGAGGGTGCACAGAGGGCTGAGGTGGGGGGCAGGGAAGGGGCAGGTTGTGTGTGTACTGTGGAGGAGGGGGCAGGTTGTGTGTGTGTACTGTGGAGGAGGGGGCAGGTTGTGTGTGTGTGTACGAGGGGGCAGGTTGTGTGTGTACTGTGGAGGAGGGGGCAGCTTGTGTGTGTGTACTGTGGAGGAGGGGGCAGCTTGTGTGTGTGTGTGTACTGTGGAGGAGGGGGCAGCTTCTGTGTGTGTACTGTGGAGGAGGGGGCAGGTTGTGTGTGTGTGTACGAGGGGGCAGGTTGTGTGTGTACTGTGGAGGAGGGGGCAGCTTGTGTGTGTGTACTGTGGAGGAGGGGGTAGGTTGTGTGTGTGTGTACTGTGGAGGAGGGGGCAGGTTGTGTGTGTGTGTGTACTGTGGAGGAGGGGGCAGCTTCTGTGTGTGTACTGTGGAGGAGGGGGCAGGTTGTGTGTGTGTGTACTGTGGAGGAGGGGGCAGGTTGTGTGTGTGTGTACTGTGGAGGAGGGGGCAGCTTGTGTGTGTGTGTACTGTGGAGGAGGGGGCAGCTTCTGTGTGTGTACTGTGGAGGAGGGGGCAGCTTGTGTGTGTGTGTACTGTGGAGGAGGGGGCAGCTTCTGTGTGTGTACTGTGGAGGAGGGGGCAGGTTGTGTGTGTGTGTACTGTGGAGGAGGGGGCAGGTTGTGTGTGTGTACTGTGGAGGAGGGGGCAGGTTGTGTGTGTGTGTACTGTGGAGGAGGGGGCAGGTTGTGTGTGTGTGTACTGTGGAGGAGGGGGCAGGTTGTGTGTGTGTACTGTGGAGGAGGGGGCAGGTTGTGTGTGTGTGTGTACTGTGGAGGAGGGGGCAGGTTGTGTGTGTGTACTGTGGAGGAGGGGGCAGGTTGTGTGTGTACTGTGGAGGAGGGGGCAGGTTGTGTGTGTGTACTGTGGAGGAGGGGGCAGGTTGTGTGTGTGTGTGTACTGTGGAGGAGGGGGCAGGTTGTGTGTGTGTACTGTGGAGGAGGGGGCAGGTTGTGTGTGTACTGTGGAGGAGGGGGCAGCTTGTGTGTGTGTACTGTGGAGGAGGGGGCAGCTTGTGTGTGTGTACTGTGGAGGAGGGGGCAGGTTGTGTGTGTGTGTACTGTGGAGGAGGGGGCAGGTTGTGTGTGTGTGTGTGTGTACTGTGGAGGAGGGGGCAGCTTCTGTGTGTGTACTGTGGAGGAGGGGGCAGGTTGTGTGTGTGTGTACTGTGGAGGAGGGGGCAGGTTGTGTGTGTGTGTACTGTGGAGGAGGGGGCAGCTTGTGTGTGTGTGTACTGTGGAGGAGGGGGCAGGTTGTGTGTGTGTACTGTGGAGGAGGGGGCAGGTTGTGTGTGTGTGTACTGTGGAGGAGGGGGCAGGTTGTGTGTGTGTACTGTGGAGGAGGGGGCAGGTTGTGTGTGTGTGTACTGTGGAGGAGGGGGCAGCTTGTGTGTGTACTGTGGAGGAGGGGGCAGGTTGTGTGTGTGTGTACTGTGGAGGAGGGGGCAGCTTGTGTGTGTACTGTGGAGGAGGGGGCAGGTTGTGTGTGTGTGTACTGTGGAGGAGGGGGCAGGTTGTGTGTGTGTGTACTGTGGAGGAGGGGGCAGGTTGTGTGTATGTACGAGGGGGCAGGTTGTGTGTGTGTGTACTGTGGAGGAGGGGGCAGGTTGTGTGTGTGTGTACGAGGGCGCAGGTTGTGTGTGTGTGTGTACTGTGGAGGAGGGGGCAGGTTGTGTGTGTGTGTGTACGAGGGGGCAGGTTGTGTGTGTGTGTACTGTGGAGGAGGGGGCAGGTTGTGTGTGTACTGTGGAGGAGGGGGCAGGTTGTGTGTGTGTGTACTGTGGAGGAGGGGGCAGCTTGTGTGTGTACTGTGGAGGAGGGGGCAGGTTGTGTGTGTGTACTGTGGAGGAGGGGGCATCTTGTGTGTGTACTGTGGAGGAGGGGGCATCTTGTGTGTGTACTGTGGAGGAGGGGGCAGGTTGTGTGTGTGTGTACTGTGGAGGAGGGGGCAGCTTGTGTGTGTACTGTGGAGGAGGGGGCAGGTTGTGTGTGTGTGTACTGTGGAGGAGGGGGCAGCTTGTGTGTGTACTGTGGAGGAGGGGGCAGCTTGTGTGTTTGTACTGTGGAGGAGGGGGCAGGTTGTGTGTGGAGGAGGGGGCAGCTTGTGTGTGTGTACTGTGGAGGAGGGGGCAGGTTGTGTGTGGAGGAGGGGGCAGCTTGTGTGACATACGGGACACTAGGAGACATTTGCACCATCAGTGTTTACATTCCATCCTGTATTTCTCCGCTCATGGTGCCTACAGCTGAGTCACTGGTGACAGAGGGTTAATCTCCCAGTATAACCAGTGCGAGCCACCACTATACTGGGGACACAGATCAGGTGATTTCCTCCTTCCTGTTTGTTTCATTGTTTCCTTCTTTCTTTCATTCTTTACCTTGTATCTCCTGCACTTGTGACTGCCGGGGATTTCCTGTGTGGTCGCGCTCGCTTTTAGGGCTCCATTGGTTCTGGGGACTTGTGACTGGGGGTCTGACCTCTGGGACCCCCCCTCTTGTGACTGGGGGTCTGACCTCTGGGACCCCCCCCCCCTCTTGTGACTGGGGGTCTGACCTCTGGGACCCCCCCCCCTCTTGTGACTGGGGGTCTGACCTCTGGGACCCCCCCCCCCCTCTTGTGATTGGGGGTCTGACCTCTGGGACCCCCCCCCTCTTGTGATTGGGGGTCTGACCTCTGGGACCCCCCCTCTTGTGATTGGGGGTCTGACCTCTGGGACCCCCCCTCTTGTGATTGGGGGTCTGACCTCTGGGACCCCCCCTCTTGTGATTGGGGGTCTGACCTCTGGGACCCCCCCTCTTGTGATTGGGGGTCTGACCTCTGGGACCCCCCCTCTTGTGATTGGGGGTCTGACCTCTGGGACCCCCCCTCTTGTGATTTGCGGGGACCAGGCTTTGGGTAAAGCAGTGTTACTTTCTCAGATAGTATTGGGAGATCAGTAGGAATCATTCACATGTTTCGATCACTGGGGGTTTAACCTTTGGGGACTTCACAGATCCCATAAATGAAGGCGGCCGTACAGTCCTCGGTTATTGCCTTGTAGATACGCCATTACTTTAAGAGATGGAAATACCCTTTTAAAGGGGTTGGACAATTTTTAAGAAGAGCTTGACCGCTCATTTCTTTAGATAAGCCGGCGGATTGGCTTATCTATTGTACGAGTTTATTTTTTGAAGTGGACAAACCCCTTTAAACATGTTCCAGAGGTTGTGGCACGGTGACTACTGCTTAGTCCCCTACATGTTTTATTCATGGAGCACATGTGACCAGTCCTATATGTTGACCACCCCTTTAATAACTTCATGTGCCATGCTATAGATGTTTTGTGGGGGAGGTGCCGGTCGCTGACTTCTGCTCTTCTCACTTTGGCCGTTATCTCTGCAGGAAGTGAAGTTCTGTGACTCCGGCTCACACTTGTGTCTGCTCACATCACACTCAGGATGTTTTCGGAGGTTCAGAACAGCTCCGTCCCCAGCGTCACCTCCCTGCCCTTCACCTCCGCATCCACATCAATGCTGCCAACGACGCCTCCCGGCATGAGCAGCGAAAATGTGACTGTGCCGCATGTGTGTCTGGTGATCCTGTATGAAGACATTGGAAGTTCCAGGTAAAAGACTCCAATCCAGTGTTATAACAATGTCTGAATCGGGAGATACTGCCTGTATTATACTCCAGAGCTGCACTCACTGTTCTGCAAGCTCCAAGCATCATATCAATAAGAATCTTCCACTTATTAGTCATCTGCAAAAAGCTTACTACAATGATGTAATGTATGTACACAGTGACTGCACCAGCAGAATAGTGAGTGCAGCTCTGGAGTATAATACAGGATGTAACTCAGGATCAGTAATGTAATGTATGTACACAGTGACTGCACCAGCAGAATAGTGAGTGCAGCTCTGGAGTATAATACAGGATGTAACTCAGGATCAGTAATGTAATGTATGCACACAGTGACTGCACCAGCAGAATAGTGAGTGCAGCTCTGGGGTATAATACAGGAGGTAACTCAGGATCAGTAATGTAATGTGTGTACACAGTGACTGCACCAGCAGAATAGTGAGTGCAGCTCTGGGGCATAATACAGGATCTATCTCAGGATCAGTAATGTAATGTATGTACACAGTGACTGCACCAGCAGAATAGTGAGTGCAGCTCTGGGGTATAATACAGGATGTAACTCAGGATCAGTAATGTAATGTATGCACACAGTGACTGCACCAGCAGAATAGTGAGTGCAGCTCTGGAGTATAATACAGGATGTAACTCAGGATCAGTAATGTAATGTATGCACACAGTGACTGCACTAGCAGAATAGTGAGTGCAGCTCTGCATATTCTAACTCCCCGCCATGTGTATAACAGATTTCTTGTCTCCCCCTTTAGAGTCCGATATTGGGACCTGATGCTGTTAATTCCCAATGTCCTCTTCTTTGTGTTTCTGCTGTGGAAATTACCCTCCGCCAGAGCGAAAATCCGAGTCACATCAAGTCCAATCTTCACCACTTTCTATATCCTTGTAAGTCAGACTTATGTGCCCGGCGTGGCTCCTGGGAGGTGAGCGGTGCTGATGGCGGTATATCGGCGCTCTCCGGCACGTGGGGACGGTCTCTTTACAGCCTAATTCTGCACAGCTGTTACCAATGTTTCTCACCCTCCCCCCAATATCACTTTTCACCTGACCCCTGTTCTGCTGCCCCCCGCTCCTGCATCGTTATCATTCATTAGTGCAGGATTTTGTTCTCTGTAATTAGGTGATGGAGCTCTGACCGCTGTAATGATAATTTTTTTAATGAATCCACACAATATTTCTGACCTATATTTGCTTTTTTCTGATGTTGGATGCAGGTGTTTGTTGTGGCCCTTGTGGGAATCACGCGAGCGATTGTGTCCATGACGGTCAGTTCATCCAGCGTGGCCACTGTCACCGACAAGGTAAGACCCCCCTGTGTCCGTGCCCCCGCCTACGGCTGCATGTCTGGCTCTGGTGAACGTGGGTCTCATCCTTTCCTTTTCCTTAGGTTTTGTGGGAAATCACCAGGTTCTTCCTTCTCGCCATAGAGCTGAGCGTTATCATCCTTGGTTTAGCTTTTGGTAAGTGACCTAATAATATACCGTAAGTAATTAAAGGGATCCTGTGCAATATATATATAAAAATAAATAAAAACAAATATATATATATATATATATATATATATATTTGTTTTTATTTTATTTTTTTTATCCTCCGTGTTGCACTGTCTATGGCCGGCTGCAGAATGAGTTATTTAACAATCTGATGGGACAAAATAACAGCTTAGAAGATGTTTCTGCATGGTACACGATACCTAAATTTCATATAAGGTATCTATATGCACATAGGACGAGGTGACCTATCATCAATATAGCAAACACAAAAAGATGATATTCTCGTCCAAATTACTCAAAAGAATAAACAAACTTTATTGATAAAATTCACAAACACTGGTGAAGGGCAGTGAAATATGCAGAACCATGAGCTGTACAAAAAGGAGCGTGTCACCCTGATCACCTAGCAATAGACGTAAAATAATTCCTAGCCTCTGGAGTGTCCATATATAAACCTGTTAATACATAGAAAAAGAGGCAAGAATACACATAAGAATCTACTGCTGATTCATAAGCGGTAAGGCCGACCCTAGTCCCTCATCAGGATCCAATAGCCCCTGAGACATGTATAAACATGAGGCCGATGGTAATTACCAGTAAATAGAGCAGTCTAGATGTCCAGGGGGTACGCCTCCACCCCAACGCGCGTTTCCAAGAAGCACCTTCGTCAGGGAGCGTGCAGGTCAGGTAAGAGTAAGTTAAAGAAGGCTAGGACCCGGAGGTGTTCGGCGTGCATACACCTGATACATACGATCTGATGGGATAGTTTACAACTCATCTTCCTTCTTCCGAGCTCTTCTGATTTATGGCTACATGGAAATTGAGCTGAACTTTCTGATGGTAAATCAGCTGAGAAGAGCTTGGAAGAAAGAAGCTCACTGAAGGGATACTCTGTGATCTCATTATGCAGCCAGCAATAGTAGCGGTGCAATATGTTTTTAATGAAATCCAGTTGCGAAAATAATTTTTTTGGATTTGTTGCAGATTTTACTTTTTGCATTGTAAAGTGTGAGTCTGTGTGAATCACTGATAAACCGCGTGTTTCCAAATCCACAACTTGGGGGGTCACTGTGCGCATGGAAGTTACCGCAGCGTTTGGATCAGAGCTTTGGAATCTCATTCACGTTGCTATTCCCAAATCTGCTCCTGATGATTGACGGTTCAGGTCAGCAGCATGGTCGCATCACTGACCTGTGCAGCATGGTCGCATCACTGGCCTGTGCAGCATGGTCGCATCACTGGCCTGTGCAGCATCAAAGCAACCTTGGGGGACCGGAGCTGCTGGATCAGATCAGCACTTGCAATCTGTACAGCAAGTTCGCGCTCCTTGCTTAGGAGACAGGCTACCTCTGATAGACTGCAGGGGTGGCCGGTAACTTAGGCAACAAGCTGTAAACAATAGAATTAAACATCCCTTTTTTTCTTAAGAATGGATAGGATTTTTAATATCTTGTTGTTTGTTTTTTACAACACTTTTAAACCTGCGATGTACATTAATGCCTGAGATCCCGGCAGCCAATGGTACATGTACATTGTGTAGTTATTATTTGGGTCAATTGTCTTTCAGGCCATCTTGAAAGTAAATCCAGTGTGAAGCGGGTGCTGGCGATTACGGCCGTACTGTCACTCGGTTATTCTGTAACGCAGGTAAATAATGCAGAAAGGATTTGTTTTTCTATGTGATTTTCCACTTGTAATGATGGGAGTTATCTCCTGAGATCTCTGGGGGTGGGCTACAAGGTGTACCTGCCCTGTATATGAGGAGCGTCCGTTGTTATTTCTTTTTTTTTTCAGGGCACGCTAGAAATCCTGTACCCGGATTCCCATCTCTCAGCGGAGGACTTTAATATCTACGGACACGGCGGCCGGCACTTCTGGCTCGCCAGCTCCTGCTTTTTCTTCTTGGTAAGCAGATCAGCCGTAATAGTCTCGGTTCTGAAGATTTATAGCCGTGGCTGTGTATAACAATCGTCTCCTATTTCTTCCTGTCTATAGGTCTACACATTGGTTTCCATACTTCCCAAAACCCCATTGAAAGAGCGGATCTCCCTACCGTGTGAGTGTTGAGCCTGTGCTGGAGGCGGCGTGCGGTCGGTAATGCTCATGGATGTCGTATCTGGCGTCCCGTCTTGGCCTCTGTGGTTCTGGCCACTTCTGCGGCCGACGTCCTGCATGACTTCAGCGTCTCCTAAACCTTGCAACATCATGACATTGTTCTGCCACACATGTTGCAGGGGCTAGGAAATGAAAGAGGTGCCGCAGAAGTGATGATGGATCCAGCTGCTAAACTAATGGACACTATCGATTTGGGCAGTATAGATGATTTAATGGGTTTGTGCCAAGTTTTAAAGTTCTCCCCTGTCCAAAGGAAAAGGATTAATTTACCGATCGCGATTGGTTTGGTGTCTGTGACCCCCCTACCAATCCCAAGTCCCGAGGGTGGACATTCACATCACTGCTCCATTCATTCTCTGGGATGTCCCTGCTCAGTACTTGCCCGGAATAAAAGATCGGATCACAATCAGGTGTTTGGGTTCACCCCATCCTGATAACACAAAGCAAAATCAGTCATTCTATACATCAGTGTCCCCCAATCTGTGGCTTTTGGGGTCCTCTATATGTAGCTGTATTGGACTCCTGGGACTATTTGTTTTTCTATGATACACTCCATGGAACATGTGATCTTAACCTTTTTATGTGCTCGACATTTCTTACAGCCAGGAAAAGCTTTTACGTGTACGCTATAATCCTGGCTCTGCTGA
The DNA here is from genome assembly GCF_032444005.1 of Ranitomeya imitator. Taxonomy (NCBI): domain Eukaryota; kingdom Metazoa; phylum Chordata; class Amphibia; order Anura; family Dendrobatidae; genus Ranitomeya; species Ranitomeya imitator. Next base: position 12,338,229 of record NC_091289.1, on the reverse strand, counting down.
ATTTGGTGCAAGGCATTGGCAGCGCCCTTCTGTGTGCGGACATCATTAATGGGCTGTGGTGAGTACAGGGCTGCAATGCTTCATTAGGAAGACCCTTAATGTGGGCATTCACACTCTCCTGCTAGTTATTACTTCTAAACCCTTCCAATACACATGCACGCTCCTCTCAGCCGAGCATGCTTGTGTTTTTTAGTAGAGGTAAAAAAAAAAAAAACCTCACTAGCAGCATCATATCTACCAAAGAACTGAACGATCAGGTGTGTTGCTCAACTTTTCCCCCCCAATATCTATCTTCAGGGGAGACCCAGGCCGCCCCATACACATTCGGTGACCATTGATTTCATCACATTTTCCGATTTGGAGTAATACGTTATTCTATGGGTTAACTCCGTGCTGTTTGGCTCGGAGCAGATATTGCTGACCAGTTGGGTGTCGGTGATATCATCCGCTGGGTGCATCCATCAGGCACTTGTTACTTATAACTTTGCCGCCACCTTATTCTCGGCCACCTCCTAAATGAAAACGTACAAGACTGGGAACATAGGAGGGAACAATAAGCTGCTGACGGGTGCAACACCGACCTGTGGGAACATTTCTTCCAAAATACTGAAGAATCACTTATGGAAAGTAGAAAATATGTGTTGCATTTGCCGTGCAGGATAGCATGCGGGGCACAGGCTGTAAGTAATTATTTTTTTTTTGCTATAATGCATCTAACAAATAAGCAACTTTGCTATCAGTCTTGACTACAAATCTCCCGTTTTGTGCATGCAGCACCTATGCAGACCTGTGTGACCCCCTCAGTCCTAGATACCCGCAGTCACGTTCTACTGTAATGCTTGGCTCTAGGATCAGACTACGCTGGGTTTGTTATACGACGTCTGAAACGTCCCGTTTGCAAAGGTTTGATGCCTTAGAGCAATAAGTAAAGCTGCAATACTTGGCGTGACGCTTCTGATCCTATTTATTCCTGTACATGACGTGATTTTAGGGACTTAACCCTGTGTGTTTCTTCTCTCCGCAGCCTCGTCGACGTCACCACGTTTCTATACTTCAGCTTGTTTGCTCCTCTCATGTACGTGGCATTCCTGAAAAGCTTCTTCGGGTGAGTGTAAAAGGATCTGTTTGGACTTTGCTCACAGACGGTGGCCGGGGTGGGGGTAAGATCTCTCCAGATGATGAAGTACCATTAACTTAAGTGGATCTGTGCTGCAGTTTCCTGCCGAGAGCGCTGCTCTGTAGGGAAAATTAGAAGAGGTGACCGCGCTGTATTCTCAGGATCGTTGAACCCTCGCTGATCATACAGTGGTGACGGATCCTAGTGATGGAATACCCCTTTAAATAATTCTTCCGCTGCATCTCGTCCTTGTATTTTCTTCTATTACTTACATTTCAACTTTTATTCCAGGTCTGAGCCCAAAATTCTCTTCTCCTACAAATCTCAAGTGGACGAGCCGGACGACACGGACGTGCACCTGCCGCATCCGTACGCCGTGGCGAAGAAAGAGGGCACAGATTCGGGATTTTACTCCAGTACTCAGATCGACACGACGGCTTACCTAGACGACGTGGCCTCCATGCCGCACATCGGGAGCATTAACAGCATCGACAGCGACCGCTGGAAAGCGATAAACGCCTGAGACGCAGCTCTCGGCACAATCACTGAACATCTCGCCGATACCCGGCTCTGCTCTCTGGATTCTGCCGAATGGCGTCGGCAAAAGTTCCTCTGAGTGCAAATCTCTATAACTATGCTGTATCATAAGATCTGCAACGGAAATCTGCCCGAGACCTTCTCTCATGCTGCTAGGCTCCTGCAAACCTGGAGGAGGAGGGAGGTTACTGATCACGGTGCCACGTCATCAGCATTGAGGCCAACATGTTGCACGTTGCCTACTTGTTTCCCCTCACCCACAACTCATCAGTGCGACTCAGCTGCTCTCCTAATGATGAATGCTGGACTCTGAGTAGCTAACGTCTTGCAAATACTGCGCCCCCCGAGATTTTCCCACTTTGAGGACACATGATTACATGCGGCAGTGAAGACCCTTACATTGGCCAGGCTTGGTAGGAACGAGTACGCCCAAAAAATGGCCAAAAGAGCTTCTCTTGTATTAGATGTTCAGGTTAAAGAAGCGATATTTTGATGGTGCGTGCGCCCCTTTAAATTTAACGATACAAATCTTAATTATTTTTTTTTTTATGAAAAAAAAGTTCTAAAAGTTTCTTGTATACTTCGGGGCCCGATTCACGCGATTGCAGCAGAAATCAGGAGTAAAAAAAAAAACTATTCGAAATTTTGCAAACTGAAAGTTAACTTTGCTAACTTCTTGAAAGGTGGCAGAGAGGAGTCTTGGCCGAAAAATGTAAAAAGTGGCAGAAATTATGGACTGGACTGGATTATATTTCTTATACTGGAACCAGATAAATTTAGAGGTGCCATGGCGCTTAATTAATTTGGCGCATCTTACTCCAGCGCAGATTTCTGCAAGAATAACTTGCAAAAAAAAACCCCAAAACCTCCAGTTTTGGTGAAGTGGCCTCTCTTATGTTTTATTTCCTTAACATTGCTGAGATAGATGATTGCTGCCAGTGAATGGAAACATTCTTGTCTGTAGATGCCGGGCTTATTGCAATATATCCGAGCTCTATCTGGTAATAGAAAAAAAAAAAACAACTTAGTCTTTAGATGGGAATGATTCTATTCGCCAACAGCAAGCGGAGATCTTGAGCGCAGTCTGGAAATTAAACCAAAATTATATTTGAAAATTGCAGAAATTTTCATCAAATGATGATTAAAGGTTATTTAATTGTTAATTCCTCTAAATTATTCAGAAAGCTGCGTCCACGGCTCCTATGGAGTGATCCTTATCGTTTAACCCCTAAGATGCCGGGTCGTCCTTCTCCATGCGAGAGGCTGAATATAAGCGAATACTGGCCGACCATCGGTGATATGCGAATAAAGCTGCTCCAGAGATTCTCCTGCCTCCAGTAACATCTATGCACCGAGCGTCCATCAGATCCTTGTCTATATTAGTCTTGGATAAATGACAATACTGCTGATTTATATTTTCTTAAAGGACTATTCCCATCTTATAAAATCATGCACAGGATCAGTGGGGGCTCTAGAGACCGGACCCCATTGATCAGAAAGTAATGAGATATATAATTTCATTTTTCAGCCCTGGAAAAATCTTGGTATCGTTTTATTGATTTTTTTTTTTTTTTAAACTAGATTTATAATTGCCTTTTATCTCTTTTTTTTTTTGTAATATTTTTAACAGCCTAATCTACATAGATGGTTCAGTTACTTTGTAAATGCATTACATTGCTTGTATTATACTCCAGAGCTGCACTCACTATTCTGCTGGTGCAGTCACTGTGTACATACATTACTGATCCTGAGTTACATTCTGTATTATACCCCAGAGCTGCACTCACTATTCTGCTGGTGCAGTCACTGTGTACATACATTACATTACTGATCCTGAGTTACATCCTGTATTATACTCCAGAGCTGCACTCACTATTCTGCTGGTGCAGTCACTCTGTACATGCATTACATTACTGATCCTGAGTTACCTCCTGTATTATACTCCAGAGCTGCACTCACTAATCTGCTGGTGCAGTCACTGTGTACATACATTACTGATCCTGAGTTACATTCTGTATTATACTCCAGAGCTGCACTCACTATTCTGCTGGTGCAGTCACTGTGTACATACATTACATTACTGATCCTGAGTTACATCCTGTATTATACTCCAGAGCTGCACTCACTATTCTGCTGGTGCAGTCACTGTGTACATACATTAAATTACTGATCCTGAGTTAGATCCTGTATTATACCCCAGAGCTGCACTCACTATTCTGCTGGTGCAGTCACTGTGTACATACATTACATTACTGATCCTGAGTTACATCCTGTATTATACTCCAGAGCTGCACTCACTATTCTGCTGGTGCAGTCACTGTGTACATACATTACATTACTGATCCTGAGTTACCTCCTGTATTATTCTCCAGAGCTGCACTCACTATTCTGCTGGTGCAGTCACTGTGTACATACGTTACATTATTGATCCTGAGTTACCTCCTGTATTATTCTCCAGAGCTGCACTCACTATTCTGCTGGTGCAGTCACTGTGTACATACATTACATTACTGATCCTGAGTTACATCCTGTATTATACTCCAGAGCTGTACTCACTATTCTGCTGGTGCAGTCACTGTGTACATACATTACATTACTGATCCTGAGTTACATCCTGTATTATTCTCCAGAGCTGCACTCACTATTCTGCTGGTGCAGTCACTGTGTACATACATTACATTACTGATCCTGAGTTACCTCCTGTATTATTCTCCAGAGCTGCACTCACTATTCTGCTGGTGCAGTCACTGTGCACATACATTACATTACTGATCCTGAGTTACATCCTGTATTATACCCCAGAGCTGCACTCACTATTCTTCCATTACTTTTCCTGTGTTACAAAGTGACTGACCTTTCTCTGTAGATTGCCGCTTTATGTAGCTTCTGTATTGACACCTGCAGTGATTTGTGATTTGCTCCGTGTACATCAGACCACGATTGATCGGTGCCTGATCCTGTGCAGCTTTCTTACTTTTTTTTTCATTGTCTCTCCATTTCCAGATCGCGGCTTGCTGTCAGTGAATGGTAACATTCCTCCTTAGATTGAAAGGTCCAGAACCTGTTCACGTGCCGTTCAGAGTTCTGCAATTTTTCTCAGCAGCTGATCGCACATTACCTTCCCTGATACATTGTAACAAATCTCAGCTGTGTCAGTGACTATATTTCAGCCTTAGAATGTTAATGTGTTTCTATTCGCTGATCACAAGCAGGGATCTGAGAAATTGAAGTAGTTACTTGGGAGATTTACTAAGCTGAATGCACCCATATTTTTTCCCAAGAGATAAGCCGCCGGCAGAGGTGTTTGGCAGTGGCTTACTCTGTATTACTAACACGTGCGCACTCAGCTGATCTGTGCGTGCATGTGTATGCAATAACACTTTGCAGGAGAAACTCTTTTCTGTGCAGTATTCGAAGTCGAGGCCATTATATAAGTACGGACGTCGTAATCACTAACTGTCCTAATCGGGGGTCTTCACATATGAGCTGCAAATTGCAAGCTGCGACCAAAAAGCCGACCGGTTGGGATCTTGAGTGACGGCTGTGTTGTAAAGTGACCCCATTGACAATCGTTAATACAGATGGCGATCTTCCGGACGCCGTGTAGCGCCATCGTTGGTTTTACTCCGGTAATCTGTCCTGTACAGTAGTCTCGGACCCCACGATTCTCCATCTGCCGCGGTCAATACCTGACTTTTCTGTTTATCTTGCACGACCAATTTCCATTTGAGGGTCCAGTCTAATGTGTCACAGAATAAGGAAGGTCCGAACTCGGAAAAAAGTCCCAAAAACTTGTAATAAGTCCTAAAAAGAATAGTCTGCGATATTATTGCTGAATTGCGCACATTCTTTCCACATTTGCCTTTCCAGTCTTGGACCTTGTTCCTTCATGTATGGAGATATTGGGGTGCAGACGGTGTAGCGGGGGGCGCAGACGGTGTGGCGGGGTGCGCAGCCGGGGCAGCCATCCTGTATTCTGAATCTTCTCTTTTTTTTATATATATAAATTATGCAATTCTCCTACAGAGATGATTTCTTTTCTCTTTGCACCCTGAACCTTGAATCCTTCCCTTTGTTCCAGGCGCGTTTTTCTTTTCCCCTGAGGCTGATTAGAGACATTGCAGAAGATAATCTATCGCCGTGAGTGTAAATATGAAGATACTTTATGAAATGTATATATTATATTTTTATGGTTGTAAAAGATTGAAAAAATAAAAGCTGATTTGATGAAACAGAAAAGGAGGATGATGTCCATGAGCTGTTTTATTGAAACAAAGCAGGCACGAGGGTGACCTCTTATACCCCACACACACACCGTCAGTCGCCGATTTCCCTCCTCTCAGTTGTTGATTTCCCTCCTCTCCCTCTGTCGCCAATTTCCCTCCTCTCCCTCAGTTGCCAATTTCCCTCCTCTCAGTTGTCGATTTCCCTCTTCTCCCTCTGTCGCCGATTTCCATCCTCTGTCGCCAATTTCCCTCCTCTCCCTCAGTCGCCGATTTCCCTCCTCTCAGTTGTCGATTTCCCTCTTCTCCCTCTGTCGCCGATTTCCATCCTCTGTCGCCAATTTCCCTCCTCTCCCTCAGTCGCCGATTTCCTTCCTCTCCCTCAGTCTCCGATTTCCTTCCTCTCCGTCAGTCGCCGATTTCCTTCCTCTCCGTCAGTCGCTGATTTCCCTCCTCTCCCTCAGTCGCCGATTTCCCTCCTCTCCCTCAGTCTCCGAATTTCCTTCTCTCCCTCAGTCGCCGATTTCCCTCTTCTCCCTCAGTCGCCGATTTCCCTCCTCTCCCACAGTCGCCGATTTCCCTCCTCTCCCTCAGTCGCCGATTTCCCTCCTCTCAGTCGCCGATTTCCTTTCTCTCCCTCAGTCGCCGATTTCCTTTCCCTCAGTCGCCAATTTCCTTTCCCTCAGTCGCCGATTTCCCTCCTCTCCCTCAGTCTCTGATTTCCCTCCTCTCCCTCAGTCGCCGATTTCCCTGTCCCTCAGTCGCCGATTTCCCTCCCCTTCCTCACTCGCTGATTTTTTTTTTTCTTCTCCTCCCTGACAGGAATGTATAGACCTTGAAAAGCTGGACCCCAGTGGTGCCCCACAAACCCCTAGCCTCTAATGGTGTCGTTCAGTGTTCCTGGCATTTTTTAAGGCTTTTGAACGGAGCCTCCAATGTGAACAGAGTCTTAGCAGATCACTCAGTCCTGGGATCCTCAGCGATCAACTGTAATCTGGCTTCAGACCTAGCAGTAAGTGTTTGACGTTGCTGCAGCGCCACCACAGGGGGAAATGAAGCATTACACAAGGTCCATTCACATCAATGTTTATTATAGGGCACTGAATTCACTGACTGCAGCAGAGCTCTAACTAAACTGAAATACCGAATATATTAGAAAGTTGCGGAACTTTCCGTTCTTCATTAATTGCACTTTTCTTTCCTTTGTGTAATGATGTTGGGACGCGGCGGCGCTCCTCCTCGACCTGCGCTTTTCCGTTCACTTGCACATTTTCCCGTTAGAATAAGCAAAAGATTTGAGACTTTTTCTTTCCAAGGCTCCAAAGTGATGAACAAAGAGGAAGAAAAAAGACATTTGTCACCGTCTCTACATCACAGGCATCAGGCGGAGGTTTTTCCACGCCGGCTGAGCCGCGCCGAGCCGCCATCTGTGGGTTTTGCTTCGTCTTATTTGGCCTTTGCGTTAATATAATGGATTGTGTTGGACTCCAGCGGGAGATCAGTCATATTTAACAGATGTTCATCTCGCTACATCCGTAAATCAAACCCTTCATCTCGCACCCGTCTGCCGCCACCGCGTCACGTAATAACCGCAAATCGACGCATGTAAATGGGGAAACGTTCGGAGGAAGAGGAACCGCATTTCTTATTGATACTAAGTGGGAATAGGAGATTCCCTGCTGTGTATGGCGGAAATAAACATGACGATTAACCTCGTAGGTGCCGGAGTATCTGGCGGTTATACATCATACATACATATGGCGGTATGTAGCGTCTGATTAGTAAGACAGGAGCATACGCATATATCATTTTTGGGGCTTCGTTTTTGCAGATTAAAAAAAAAAAAAGTGTCCCCCTGGTGGAATCTACAGTGATCAGTTGTGATCTATTTGGAAACCTTGCAATATTTCCCTATAGCGCCACCACTGGAGAAAAGAAGCGCTACATATTCACATCAATGGATTGCAAGACAGGACGGGTCCTCAAAGGCGAGAAACGCTCTTTGCAACCACATTCCTCAATGGCCGAGAGGTAAAAGTTCTAAATTGGTCCACCTCCCCTATTTTAATCCCTAGACAACCCCTTAAAGAAAAATTTAAAGGGCTATTCCCTTAACCACTGGGACTTTCAACAAGATCGGAGCTCTGGCTTTGGGCTACCCCTGTAATAACACGTCCACCGTTTATTGCCTGATACGACAGGTACTCATACTTCTTATCGTCGGATCCCATCGCAGCTGCTAAACTCCGCAATAGTCATCCCCAATCCCTGGGATTGGAGGAACCTCTGATCCCGGCTGTTTAACCCTTACATCATAGCCAAGAGTGAGCGCGGTACAATCAAAGCGATGGGTTACGATGGGGATTACTCATACTATGTACACAAAAGAGATTTTTTTCTTTGTTGGCCAATGCAAAAATGATGGAAGTTTTGGAGTTTTTTCTTTTTGTTTTCTAAAAAGTTGCACCAAAAATTGGCATAAATTATAACACAAATGTATTGGCGAGATGATGTTCTGACTCAGCGGCCTCAAAAAATTCATCATAATGTGAGCAGACGTCCTATTACACCGGACGAAGAGATCAGAAGTGACCCTTCTGGGTGGGATTAGGGGAGGGCGTGTCATTGCACCTGTAAGAAGCAGGCAGACACACCCCCGGGGCACCTCTTGCTTCATTTGCATATTAGCTTGATTTGTTTTCTTTTTTATCCCTGACACTTTGGATCTCTCTAAAAAAAAAAGGTGTCATTAATATTGGGGGACAAGCACCTACACATCCGTGCCGCTAGAGTCGTATATGGGTCATTAATATTGGGGGACAAGCGCCTACACATCCGTGCCGTTAGGGTCGTATATGGGTCATTAATGTTAGGGGACAAGCGCCTTCAAATCTGTGCCGCTAGAGTCGTATATGGGTCATTAATATTAGGGGACAAGCGCCTTCAAATCTGTGCCGCTAGAGTCGTATATGGGTCATTAATATTGGGGGACAAGCGCCTTCAAATCTGTGCCGCTAGAGTCGTATATGGGTCATTAATATTGGGGGACAAGCGCCTTCAAATCTGTGCCGCTAGAGTCGTATATGGGTCATTAATATTAGGGGACAAGCGCCTTCAAATCTGTGCCGCTAGAGTCGTATATGGGTCATTAATATTAGGGGACAAGCGCCTTCAAATCTGTGCCGCTAGAGTCGTATATGGGTCATTAATATTAGGGGACAAGCGCCTTCAAATCTGTGCCGCTAGAGTCGTATATGGGTCATTAATATTAGGGGACAAGCGCCTTCAAATCTGTGCCGCTAGAGTCGTATATGGGTCATTAATATTAGGGGACAAGCGCCTTCAAATCTGTGACGCTAGAGTCGTATATGGGTCATTAATATTAGGGGACAAGCGCCTTCAAATCTGTGCCGCTAGAGTCGTATATGGGTCATTAATATTGGGGGGCAAGCGCCTTCAAATCTGTGCCGCTAGAGTCGTATATGGGTCATTAATATTAGGGGACAAGCGCCTTCAAATCTGTGCCGCTAGAGTCGTATATGGGTCATTAATATTAGGGGACAAGCGCCTTCAAATCTGTGCCGCTAGAGTCGTATATGGGTCATTAATATTGGGGGGCAAGCGCCTACACATCCGTGCCGCTAGAGTCGTATGTGGGTCATTAATATTGGGGGACAAGCGCCTACACATCCGTGCCGCTAGAGTCATACATGGGTCATTAATATTGGGGGACAGGCGCCTACACATCCGTGCCGTTAGGGTCGTATATGGGTCATTAATATTAGGGGACAAGCGCCTTCAAATCTGTGCCACTAGAGTCGTATATGGGTCATTAATATTAGGGGACAAGCGCCTTCAAATCTGTGCCGCTAGAGTCATATGTGGGTCATTAATATTGGGGGACAAGCACCTACACATCCGTGCCGCTAGAGTCATACATGGGTCATTAATATTGGGGGACAAGCGCCTACACATCCGTGCCGTTAGGGTCGTATATGGGTCATTAATATTAGGGGACAAGCGCCTTCAAATCTGTGCCGCTAGAGTCGTATATGGGTCATTAATATTAGGGGACAAGCGCCTTCAAATCTGTGCCGCTAGAGTCGTATATGGGTCATTAATATTGGGGGACAAGCGCCTTCAAATCTGTGCCGCTAGAGTCGTATATGGGTCATTAATATTAGGGGACAAGCGCCTTCAAATCTGTGTCGCTAGAGTCGTATATGGGTCATTAATATTGGGGGACAAGCGCCTACACATCCGTGCCGCTAGAGTCGAATGTGGGTCATTAATATTGGGGGGCAAGCGCCTACACATCCGTGCCGCTAGAGTCGTATGTGGGTCATTAATATTGGGGGACAAGCGCCTACACATCCGTGCCGCTAGAGTCATACATGGGTCATTAATATTGGGGGACAAGCGCCTACACATCCGTGCCGTTAGGGTCGTATATGGGTCATTAATATTAGGGGACAAGCGCCTTCAAATCTGTGCCGCTAGAGTCGTATATGGGTCATTAATATTAGGGGACAAGCGCCTTCAAATCTGTGCCGCTAGAGTCATATGTGGGTCATTAATATTGGGGGACAAGCGCCTACACATCCGTGCCGCTAGAGTCGTATGTGGGTCATTAATATTGGGGGACAAGCGCCTACACATCCGTGCTGCTAGAGTCGTATATGGGTCATTAATATTGGGGGGACAAGCGCTTACAAATCCGTACCGCTAGAGTCGTATATGAGTCATTAATATTGGGGGGACAAGCGCCTACAAATCCGTACCGCTAGAGTCGTATATGAGTCATTAATATTGGGGGGACAAGCGCCTACACATCCGTACCACTAGAGTCATCACAGCCTGGGGTCTGCAGAAGACCCCTGTGCCTGTCATTGTGAATGACAGCCCATAGCCGGAGTTCATAGGAGATCGTGCTGAAGCCCTGTATGTATCACAGGTGATCGGACGCCTAAGGAGACTATTAAATAAAGTAAAAAAAAAGTTTTCAAAAATACAAAAAAATATAAAAAACACAAAAGTCCAAGATTTTTGCCCCATTAAAAATAAAACAATTAAAAACTACACGTATTTGGTATCAAAGCATTCATTAATGTCCGATCTATCAAAATATAGAATCAATTAATCCGATCAGTAAACGGCGTAATGAGAAAAAATTGAAACAACAGTATTATTATTTTTTGGCGGCCACAACATTGATATAAGATGTAATAAGAGGCAATAAAAACATCGTATGTGCCCTAAAATGGTATCAATAAAAACGTCAGCTCAGGGAGCAAAAAATAAGCCGTCACCCAACCCCGGACCCCCAAAAATGAGAGTGTGAAGGGTCTTGGAAAACGGCGACATAAGCAAAACAAAAAGGTTCATGGAAATTTCTGACTTTTTTTCACCACTTAAATAAAAATAACCTGTACATGTTTGGTGTCTGCGCACTCGGACTGACCCGGGGAATCATAACGTCCGGTCAGTTTTACCATATAGTGAACATGGTAAATAAAAAAAAATAAAAATTGTGGAATTGCACTTTTTTTTTGCAATTTCACTGTACTTGAAACTTTTTTTTACCGTTTCCAGTACACGATATGGTGAAAACAATGGTGTCATTCAAAAATACAGCTCGCCCTAGAAAAAAAGTCCCCATATGGGCATATTGATAAAAAGTTATGGCTCTGGGGAAAAAAAATAAAAAGACGGAAAATTCCGACGGCGTGAAGGGGTTAAGGGTATGTGCACACGTCAGGATTTTTAGCGTTTTTTTTGCGGAATTTCGCCATAAAACGCTATAAATCCGCTAAAAAAACGCTAACATTATGCATCCTATCATTTAGGCTAGGGTCACATTGCGTTAGTGCAACCCGTTTAGCGCTAGCGCTAGCGGGTTGCGCTAACGCAATGTTTTTAATGTGGCCGCGTCCCGGGGTCGCGGTAACGTCCCCGCTCTCGCAGATCCCCGATCTGCGAGAGCGGGGAACGGACCGCGGGCGCGCCTCGGACGCTGCTTGCAGCGTCCGCGGCGCGCCAGGAAACACCGGCGCGTCGCTAGCGCGTGCCGAACATGGCACGCGCTAGTGCTGCGCGTTCCCATTGCCGTGAATGGGCGCGCTAACGGACGCGTTGCACAGCGTTAATTTCGCCGTGCAACGCTGTCCGTTAGCGCGTTCCCATTAACGCAATGGGAACCAAGCCTTAGAATGCATTCCGCATTTTTTGTGCAGATGTTAGCGTTTTTTTCCGCAAAAAAAAACGCATACCGCAAAAAATCCGGACATGCTCTATCTTTTTGCGGATTTTTTGCGGATTTCCTATCAAAAAGGACATTCCGGAAAATTAAAAAAAATCCGCAAAAAATCCGCGCAAAAAACGCGCAAATTCCGCGCGAAAAAAGCAAGCGGATTTCTGGCAGAATTCTCAGGATTATGTCAGGAAAAAATCCTGACGTGTGCACATACCCTAAAGGGGATGTCACTGGCGGCTGCCGCCTTTATTAATGGCCAGAGCAGGTCAAACTACAAAAATCTCACAAAAGTATTTTTTTTTTTTTTATTTTAGCATTCACTTTCTGATTCAATTCACTTAAAAAAATTCAAAAAAATCAGGGTTACAAGATATAAACCAATATCTGGCACCTAGATTTTCTGCCCAGGAGCCTGTCCTCGTTATTATTTAATTTCCCAGGAAATCAGTGAGTCAGGATCAGTCATGAGACTCTATAACCACCCAGCAATAATAAGCACAGCTCAGAAGGACTACAACTCCCGGCGTTCAATGCTTCTTCCTGCTCTACTGTGATTGGCGGATAGGCAATGCTTTCCTGCTATTGGCTGGAGCCTTTTTACCGTATCCAATGGCTAAGGAACGTTCTGCGCATGCGGATTTCTGCCAGACAGTGGTTACTGTGGTGACGGTAATGGGGGGAACCGAGAGCAGCGGCCGGCGGGTGTCATTCGGGCTGGATGAGGAGGAGCGGGTGCGGGTGCTGCGAGGAGTCAGGGTGAGAGCAGGGGATCCCCAAATATGCCTGTACCGTGTGTGTGTATTTATGTCGTGTATATAATGGGCTGTATATATATGTTTGCGTCTATGGACGTCTATTGTTGCTTTGCATGATGGGAAAAATTGCGCCAACCCCACAGAATCCTCGGAGGCGGCAGAAAATTAGCACCGCCCCCTGTCGCAAAATATTACCCATAAGACCCCAAATATGGGAAAAAACCCCTCTGCTGTCAGTTTTTATCACTTTTTTGCAGGATTTCTGTTTGCTGTCAGTGAACGGAAACAGAGTCCCGAAAATCTGCCCTGAGGGATCCGCATCATTAATATTATTGCTTGGATTGTGACGCAGAGTTCACTCTTCATCCCCCGTTCTTGCGTTAGGGACATTTTTTTTGCACAGGTTTTTTTTTCCTGTATATTTATTTTTCATTATATTTTTTTGCACAAGTTTTTTTTTAATTTTTTTTTTTATTTTTCATGTTTAGTTTTTATTTTATTTTTGAATATTTTTTCATTTTTTTTTGCACAAGTTCTTTTTTTTAATTTTATTTTTCATGTTTAGTTTTTATTTTATTTTTGGATATTTATTTTTCATTATTTTTTGCACAAGTTTTTTTTTTTTTTTTTCATTTTATTTTTGGCTGTTTTTCATGTTTAGTCTTGATTTTATTTTTGGATATTTTTCATGTTTAGTTTTTATTTTATTTTTGAATATTTTTCATGTTTAGTTTTTATTTTATTTTTTGGATATTTCGTTTTCGTTATTTTTTTTTTGCCCAAGTTTTAGTTTTATTTTTGGACATTTTTTATGTTTTTAGTCTTTATTTTATTTTTGGATATTTGTTTTTCATTATTTTTTTGCACAAGTTTTAGTTTTATTTTATTTTTGGATATTTTTCATGTTTAGCCTTTTATTTTATTTTTGCCTATTTTGTTATTATTTAGCACAGATTTTAGTCTGTTTTTATTTTACTTTTTGGTGATTGATTCTTTTTTACGTAGATTTTATTCATTTTATCTTTGCTTATTCTTTTTTTCATTTTTTGGTACATATTTTAGTCTGTTTTATTTTATTTTTGCGTGTTTTTCATTATTTTGTTTTTTTTTTTAACAGATTTTAGTCCTTTTTCTAAAATGTTATTTTGGGGTATTTATTTTTCATAATTTAATTTTTTTTTTAACCATTTTGCCAGGTGTACAGACATGGCAGACACACGCTTTCTGTAGCCCCCAGATGCCAGGACAATGCCATTGGCATCAGAACAGACACCTTTTTTCCGTTTCCATTCCTCTGTCACAATTGCATTGGCGTCTAAGGGCTTAAACTGCCGGAGGCGTATAACACCTGAGCCGGCACCGCCTGTGCCACGCACAGAGTGGCTCCGCATGGCATATTGGGTGCAGGTTTGACCCCAGCTCTGGGTCTGCCTTAGATCCGAATTCTCCAAGATCTTTATTAAAGCTCATTTGCATCAGCTTCAGTGTTTCTAGTACATAGCTGCAGTGTAAAGTATGGGGGAAAAGACTGAGAAGCAGCTTACATTTCTCCCAATTGTTCATCCTTCAGCTTTCTGACGACATTATAAATCGTATGAAAGAACTGCAGAGAGGGGAGCAACATAGGACATCGAGGACCAACCCATCACATCAGACGTTACCTCCCGGGGGGCAGCCGGAATCAGGGGGCAAAGGTAGGATATATCCAAGTGCTGTACCTGGTGGATGGGTCGGGTCTGTATACACAGAGCAATGAGTTACCTGTCATTCCAGGCTCTCAGCGATCGTCTGCAGGAGGAGCCGGGCAGCCCACGTATGCCAAGGATGAGCTATACAGGAGGTCAGTGTCTGTATACCCCAAACTAGGAAATTATTATTACTCCAGTCACATCCAAAGCTGCATTAAGATTTATTTCCAGTATCCTTCATTCTTAACAACTAGTTCTAGTAACGGTCCCCAAACAGGTTTCGACCCAAGCTAAACAGAATCAATGAAGATGTTGTCTCGTTAAACCTCTGGAAACTTGATAGAACTATTTACATTTAGATATATTACTTATTATTGATGATAAAATTCAGACCCTCCCCAGACCTGACTTCTTAAAAGATTCAGATGCCAGATCACAACTCCTAAAATTATAAGGGTTGTCTGACTTGGGGGAAAAAACAGTTATTTTAATGAACTTAAAGGGGAAAAAGATGAAACTTATCGCTATGTTTGATTCCTGGAAGTCATGTAGTACTGACATAACAATGCAGGAGTGGCGCCAGTTCAGGAGACGGGTATGTTGTTGTTTTTTTATATGGGCCCTGTAGTATTTAAAGCACCGCTCCAGTGTTGGAGTGGTGTTACTAAACTAAGGTGCCCGCCCCCTGTCTTATACTCGCTTGTCACTACCTTCACCTTTTTTCAGCGCAGCTCCGGTTCCATGGCACCATCTTGTGACTGCAGCTTCTAACTGGCCAGAAGTCAGACACTATTTCGCCAGCCCTCATTTGGAAGTCTATGGGAGCCCAAAAGAGACTCTCATAGACTTGTATTGAGGTGCGACCTCTGCACCAGCAAACACTGATCACAAACGAGAGTGGTGCTGATAGATAGTGAAGAAGGCGGGAGGTAGTGAGTATCAGACATTAGAGGTAGTGATGAGCGAACATGCTAGGATAAGCTGTTATCTGAGCATGCTCAGATGCTAACCGAGTGTCTTCGGCGTTATCGAATAATATGTTCGAGACCTCACGGCTGCGTGTCTCGCTGCTGTTTGACAGCCATAACACCTGCAGGGATGTCCTGTTAGGCAATCCCTACATGTTTTGTCTTTACACGCCTATTTAATGGAAGTCTACAAACACAGAGGGTACCTGTGTTATGGAAAACTTCCTGTCTGGTGCCGGTACCCAAGACTTCTTCTCCTGCAACCCTAAATGACTATCGTCCTGTAGCCTTACCATCTCATGCTATGAAGGCCTTGGAAAGATTAGTGCTTGCTCACTTAAGACCAAGGGTCAATGCTTTTATTGATCCCCTTCAGTTTGCTTACCGACATAGATTGGGGGTGGATGATGCTATTCTTTCTCTGTTACATAGGGTACATTCATTTCTGGAGATGACGGAACCACGGTGCGAGCGATGTTCTTTGATTTCTCGAGTGCATTTAACTCCCTGCAGCCACTTTTACTACACAAAAAGATGACTGATATGAAGGTGGAGGAGGGGATGAGAAATTGGATAACTGACTACCTATCAGATCGGCCACAGTTTGTACAGATGGGAGCAGTGGTGTCAAGCAGATTACTGAGCAGTGTAGGTGCCCCCCAGGGAACGGTGCTTGCGCCCTTTCTATTCACACTGTATACTTCAGACTTTCAGTATAAATCTGAACTTTGCCACCTTCAAAAATTTTCGTATGACTCTGTGGTTGTGGGATGCATTAGGGGAGATCAGGGGGGTGAGGAATACAGAAGGGTGGTGTCGAATTTCGTGGATTGGTGCAATGGTAACTATCTACAACTAAATGTTAAGAAAACCAAGGAGTTGGTGGCCAACTATAGCAGGATAAAGATGGAATGCTTACCGATCACTATTGCTGGTCAGGAGGTCGAGCAGGTGGAGAGTTACAAATATCTGGGGGTCCATTTGGATAGCAAACTGGACTGGAGATGCCACTCAGAGTTTGTCTACAAGAAGGGGATGAGCAAAATCTTAGAAATGTTCTACCAGTCTGTGGTGGCAAGTGCCATCTTTTTTGCAATCACGTGCAGGGGTAGTAGTGTGCGGGCCTCTGATGCTAATAAGCTGAATAAGATTATCAAGAAGGCAAGTTCTGCTGTGGGCTGCAAGCTGGACTCTCTTGGGGAGGTAGTGGAGAGAAGAACTCTGAAAAAGTGTATGGCGATTATGAACAATAATGCACATCCACTATATGAGCTATTCATGAGACAGAAGAGCACCTTCAGCAACCGGCTTATACTTCTGAGGTGTAAGAAGGAAAAATATAGGAAATCGTTTGTGCCAACTGCCATGGGAATGTACAACAATAACATTAGGGTTAAACCACCAAGGTGAATGTCTACTTATTTCTCTACATTTCAGTTCACTCGTTCTGTATGTCCTATTCTAATGTATAATGTTCTTCTGTCAACTCCACTGTTATGTCAACTATGTAATTCTTTTATGATTTTTATGATTTAAGTTATGATTTTTATGATTTAAGTTGTGCTGCTGTGATACCATAATTTCCCACGGGATCAATAAAGTGTATCGTATCGTATCGTATGTGTTGCTGCTGTTAAACAGCCGTGAGACATGCAGCCGCAGGATCTCGAACATATTATTAGAGAACACCAAAGTCAATCAGTTAGCATCCGAGCATGCCCCGATAACACCTTATCCCAGCACGTTCGCTAATTGGAAGCACCACTCCAGTGCTGCAATAAATAAAAAACCCTCTCGAGTGGAGCTTTAATTAGGGCCGTCCAGTAGATGATAACTCCTTTAGTCTCTTTCTTCAAAGCAAACATTATTATAAGCTATTTTCTCGAGATGGACAACTTTTTTTCACGTGTAGACTTGAAACCAGACCCTTTTAAAATGTATTCAGAAAGGTTTACAAACATAGATACAATCCGAGGATTATTAATGAAGGCTAGCAAGAAAAATCCCCTAAAATGAAGATCTATTAGATACACTAAAAACACACAACCCCAAAAACAAACCACCATAAAAACCGTAAGATATCCTACATTTTGGAGCGATCCTTAAATTTTGTCTCCTTTGCAGATATGAGAAGGAACAAGCCATCATCCAGGAAGAACTGGCCCGTATTGCCAAGAGAGAGCGCGAGGCAGCTCAGGAGCAGTACAGCTCTGCCGTCCTACGTGAGAAGAACTACACAAACCAGGAGCGCAGGAGGGCCGAACACCTGGTGAGTGGGAATTGTGTGTGCCAGCATAAAGGTCAGAGGTACTGACAGGTAGGTGGAGAAGTGCCGCACCTGCCCATTGTATAACGGGCAGCTCTGATAATGGGCCGCTGTGCACAGCTGATGCCTAGTTAGATGGAAACTCCCATCATCTAAAGTTATGAAATATTCAGCCGATAAGCCATCGCTGTATAATCAGGGGGCCGTCCTCTGGGACCCCTGTTGTCGAACACCTGTGGCCTCTGCTGACATCATCTGTTGGGAGAGAGTTAGGAGGCCCTCATACACATTAGTTGGCCAACTGATCATGCACAAATTGGCACGCTTAGCCGACTACTGTAGTGTGTATGGGGCCTTTATTCCATTTATTGCAGGTGTGATTGTGTAGTATCCTCTGTTGTCCACAAGGTGTCACCACTGAACTTTACTGTGATTACGAGGACACCTGCTGGTTATAATAAAAATTACATTTTATTTTATTTTTTATTATTTTTTTTTTGTGTGTGTGTTTGAACGTAAGAGAATTTGCTTTTCTATCTTCTTCACTCTTGACAATACCATTACCCCTCTTATTGTACTGCTGCCTTATTTTTCTGTACCAGAACTCCACCTACTCCACCCTCCATTTAATTGGCTGTAAAGCACAATTACGGATGCCCCAGTTCTTATTTAAAAACAATCCTTCTTCTTTTTGCTTTCTGGTTTGGGGCCAATGTCAGTCTCTGCTCCTGAAGACATAAATATTATAAAAGGATTTAGTGACGGTGGGGACGAGCGCCGCTCTGGTAAATGCTTCATTTTATTCAGATTTGTAATTGCTGCAGCCTCCGGGCCCTGAGAGATATTAACATGCAGCCTCTGTGCTGCGTCCCCTTGTTGATTGGGTCTCTCCATCATTACTCTGTGCCTTGGATTTATTATAAAGACAAACACGCCAGGGCGGTGACAAGCTGAATTATGGTATGATCAATCCCCGATGGCCCCAGCACTGTGTTACAGTAATAAATATCTGCATGGGTGGAGGTGGGTTGACTCCAGCGTCGGCTCTGCTCGGTTGGGGTAAGTTATTCTGTCTGCTCTCTATGTGAAAATTGGAATGTTTATGGACTATGCGCTGACCGTCTCCAAATGCCTCCATCTGCAGCATGCCGGCTGTTGTGAAACTACAACTCCCAGCATGCCCTTACAGATGTAGTTCCCATTGATAACACCCCCTGCCTTTTTTTTGCTGGAGATCTATGTAGTACCAAGCACACCGCTATGGGGGCCACTCTCTACAGTCACTGTGGTTGATGTATTTGGATTCCCTACATCTCTTTAATATCGAGAGTCGATCAGGGTTGGTAATAATAATCTTTATTTTTATATAGCGCTAACATATTCCGCAGCGCCTTACAGGTTGCACACATTGTCATCACTGTCCCCGATGGGGCTCACAATGTAGAATCCCTATCAGTATGTCTTTGGAATGTGGGAGGAAACCGGAGTACCCGGAGAGAACATACAAACTCATTGCAGATGTTGTCCTTGGTGGGATTAGAACCCAGGACCCCAGCGCTGCAAGGCTGGTAATGTCACTTTTAACCCTTTAAAGGGGGTAGTCTATAAATTTAGGCGGGCTGAAGAGTTGATGTGAATTGATTTACTGGACCCAGTCCAACGGCCAAATCAATAATCTGTGGTCGCTGGGCGGGACCCCTGAGATCCGCCTGGTACCTATTTCTATTGATTAGCCAGCTTGGTGCAATGAACACATGGTCTCAGGCTGGCTAATCAAAAGAAGAGCCAAATTGTAAGAAGCGGTTTTCATGGATCCCATCCGGCTACCACCGATTGTTGACGTGACTGCTGGTCTAGGATGAAGTCTAGTCCATTTCCCTGGACTGTCATAGGGTCTTCTAGGCCCAGAAGCTGGTGCTGACTGCCGTACAGCCGGCACCTACCTGTGAGTACCTGGATTGGAGATCACTCCGATCATCCAAGTTTAACCTCATAGATGCAGATACAAAAGTACTGCAGCGTACAAGTGACTGAGTGATCGCAGGCGACGTCCTCTCCTACTTTCTGCCTTCGTTTTCTGTATTTGAGAAAAAAATGCTGACATTAGCAGGACGAAGCCGTCACTTAGTCATGTCACCAGCAACCTGCAAGGAAGGGGACACCCGGAGCTCGGCTTCCACAAAGGACGTCCGCATCTCCAGCCTGTCAGCGCCTCCCCTCCTCCTCCAACCTTGATCTGAAAAATTAATTGCTGCTGCTAGAGATAATCTTATTCCTTTCTTAAATGTTATTAGCCTTCATGTAATTATCACTTACCCTCGCTCGTCTAGCCGGAATTATACAGCGTCAGATGCCCGGATGGCGGCGCCGGCTGTGCGAATACATATTTCTCACCTGTCTTGTCTCAGTGACCCGTATTGTAGCAGCAGCAGCCGGGGGAGGACGGACGAGCACAGAAGCGAAGGCGACTTTTTTTTCTTTCTTACTATTTCTTTAACATAAATAATATTTACCTGGATGATCTGCAGAAGGTCACATCATCATCTGATAGGGAAGAAGTAGAGCAAGAGTAGAATTATCTATCTATATATCTATTATCTATCTATCGTCTATCTACTATCTATTTATCATCTATCTATTATCTATCTATATATCTATCATCTATTTATATATCTATTATTTATCTATCTATCATCTATCTACTATCTATTTATCATCTATCTATTATCTATCTATCATCTATTTATCTATCTATTGTCTATCATCTGTCTATTAATTATCCATATCTATCTATCATCTATCTATTTATCTATCATCTATCTACTATCTATCTATCATCTATCTATTGTCTATCATCTGTCTATTAATTATCGATATCTATTAATTATCCATATCTGACTATTATCTATCTATATATCTGTCTATTCTCTATCTATCATCTATATATTATCTATCATCTATCATGTATCTATTATCGATATCTATTAATTATCCATATCTATATATATCTATCTAATATCTATCTATAGATCTATCTATCTATCTATTATCTATATATCTATCTATATATCATCTATCTTTTATCTATCTTCTATCTATCTATTATCTATCATCTTTTATCTAGCGTCTATCTATCATGTATCTATTAATTATCCACATCTATCTATCTATCTATCTATCTATCTATCTATCTATCTATCTATCTATCTATCTATCTATCTATCTATCTATACCTCTCTCAAAGCTCTTTAATGATTTTCTCTATCTACCATTTTATCTCTCTCTGTATATATACACCCCTTTAATATCTACTGATAAATCAGTTTTTACAGTATTTAACACTTTTTGTTTCCCAAATCATAAAACTCCTTTCCAGCCCATCTCTCAGTGTCGCACGTGAGCGGCCAGGACATGTGGGAATCCTAGAGGGTAGTGGTCTTGCTTAGGACCCCCATGTGTTGCCCACCCTGTAGTGAGTAGCTCCTGCATTGATGGACTCGATGCCACCACACCTGATGGTGATTATTAGACCTGACTTTATGCGGCCTGGGGGTTCGGTAGGACAATCCCTGAGGGGCTATAACGGCCGCCATATTGGCTTTCTCACAATCAGATATAACTTTTTAACAATCTGACAACAGAGGACGACTTGAGAACTTATATTTCTGGGATTCTGTAATATTCGCTGCTGGTTGCTCAATCATGCTTTCTGGAAAACAAAAATTAAAAAAAACCCCGAACCCTCCTTTCATCATCAAGCACTGGCAGCCGCCGCAGTCCTCGTTTTGATGTGGCTGTAAATTTTTGGAAGTAATTCCCGCAAACGTTGAGTCGCTTGAAATCCAGTCTTTTTAATTGCGGTAATTGCTTTCCTGTCGGCACCGGCGCTGCGGACGGTAACCGCACTCTTGAAGTGCGTCGTGATTAAAAAGAAGCTGCGAGTGAGTCTAATCAGGGAGGTTCGGAGACGCACACACGCAGGATTAGGCCCTTTGAAATCGGGCTCGATAATGTATTTCCAGCTGGTTGAGCTGACAGTGCTTTCCCTTTTGAAGATAGATCTTATCCGGAAATGTATCTACCTAATAGAACAATGAAATTAATTCTGGGAGACGAGGCCTCGTGCGGGATTTGTGGAGGAGCTAATAGGATTGTGGGCCAGCGCTGGGCGGTTATCTCTAGGAGTTTAATCCCGAAACGGATAAACGCTTTCTTACATTTAAGGTACCTTCACACACAACGATATTGTTAACGATATCGTTGCTATTTGTGACGTAGCAACGATATCGTTAATGAAATCGTTATGTGTGACAGCGACCAACGATCAGGCCCCTGCTGGGAGATCGTTGGTCGCTGAATAAAGTCCAGAACTTTATTTCGTCGCTGGATCTCCCGCGGACATCGCTGGATCGGCGTGTGTGACACCGATCCAGCGATGTCTTCACTGGTAACCAGGGTAAACATCGGGTAACTAAGCGCAGGGCCGCGCTTAGTAACCCGATGTTTACCCTGGTTACCGGCATCGTTGGTTGCTGGAGAGCGGTCTGTGTGACAGCTCTCCAGCGACCAAACAGCGACGCTGCAGCGATCCGGATCGTTGTCGGTATCGCTGCAGCGTCGCTTAATGTGAAGGGGCCTTTACTGTTGAAAATAAATAAAATTCAATGAAAATGATAACTTAAAAAAAAAAAAAAATAATAATATATATATAATGAATAAGTCAAACTTCAGGGATTTACGATCGATGCAATAGTTGCAGAGTTTATAAGAAGCATGAGGGTTCGTAGAGTGCGAGATACGGGGGCTTCAAAATGTCGAGGGTTGCAATGCATTATGGGAAGCCATTGTTACATGAATGTGGGCTACTTACTCCAATCTTCTATGGAAAAGCCTCGATCTGACCGGCTACTTTCAGTGTCTTGTCCTATAGGCTCGGATTAGCAACAGCTTTAAAGGAAGTCTCAGCTTTGAGAACATTTTTTAGTCCTCACTGTTTTGTCTTCTTCCTGTTCTCACGGTCTGCAATCTGACATAGGGCAGAAAACTTCTGTCTTCCAAAAGAAGCAGACTGTTCTCTGGAGTCTAACTTCATACATCGCAATGTATGGATGTGGTAAAACTGCAAGAATACAAATAACAGGTATAAGTATTGAGCTTAGAATTTCACATAGCTATGACATTTACAATTGACAGTGACAGCGCACAGCAAGATGGAGCTTGTACATGTGAAAACAACCTAGTAACAATCACCGTCTGATTTATCAACAATTCTGAATGCACAATTATTATTTATTATTATTATTATTTATTATTATAGCGCCATTTATTCCATGGCGCTTTACATGTGAGGAGGGGTATACATAATAAAACAAGTACAATAATCTTGAAAAATACAAGTCACAACTGGTACAGGAGGAGAGAGGACCCTGCCCGCGAGGGCTCACAATCTACAAGGGATGGGTGAGGATACAGTAGGTGAGGGTAGAGCTGGCCGTGCAGCGGTTTGGTCAATCGGTGGTTACTGCAGGTTGTAGGCTTGTCGGAAGAGGTGGGTCTTCAGGTTCTTTTTGAAGGTTTCGATGGTAGGCGAGAGTCTGATATGTTGTGGTAGAGCATTCCAGAGTAGGGGGGATGCACGAGAGAAATCTTGTATGCGATTGTGGGAAGAGGAGATAATAGGGGAGTAGAGAAGGAGATCTTGTGAGGATCGGAGGTTGCGTGCAGGAAAGTACCGGGAGACGAGGTCACAGATGTATGGAGGAGACAGGTTGTGGATGGCTTTATATGTCATGGTTAGGCTTTTGTACTGGAGTCTCTGGGTGATGGGGAGCCAGTGCAGGGATTGACAGAGGGGAGAGGCCGGGGAATAGCGGGGGGACAGGTGGATTAGTCGGGCAGCAGAGTTTAGAATAGATTGGAGGGGTGCAAGAGTGTTAGAGGGGAGGCCACAGAGCAGGAGGTTACAGTAGTCAAGGCGGGAGATGATGAGGGCATGGACTAGGGTTTTTGCAGATTCTTGGTTTAGGAATGTGCGGATCCGTGAAATATTTTTGAGTTGGAGGCGGCAGGAAGTGGAAAGGGTTTGGATATGTGGTTTAAAGGAGAGATCAGTGTCAAGGATTACCCCAAGACAGCGGGCTTGTGGGACTGGGGAGAGTGGGCAGCCGTTTACTGTAATGGATAGGTTCGTTGGGGAGATCGCGTGAGATGGGGGAAAGATGATGAATTCTGTTTTGTCCATGTTAAGTTTTAGAAATCTAGTGGAGAAGAAGGATGAAATAGTGGACAGACATTGAGGGATTCTGGTTAGTAGGGAGGTGATATCTGGTCCAGAGATGTAGATCTGTGTGTCGTCAGCATAGAGATGATACTGAAAGCCGTGAGATTCTATGAGCTGTCCCAGGCCAAAGGTGTAGATGGAGAAGAGCAGGGGTCCTAGAACTGAACCTTGCGGGACTCCGACAGATAGGGGGCGAGGTGAGGAGGTGGTGTGTGAGTGGGAGACGCTGAATGTACGGTCAGTTAGGTATGATGAGATCCAGGATAGGGCCAATTCTGTGATGCCAAGGGATGAGAGGGTCTGCAGCAGCAGGGAATGGTCCACTGTGTCAAAGGCAGAGGACAGGTCCAGGAGGAGGAGGACAGAGTAGTGTCGCTTGCTCTTGGCGGTTAATAGGTCATTGGTGACCTTAGTTAGGGCAGTTTCAGTGGAGTGGTGTGACCGGAAGCCTGATTGAAAGCGGTCGAAGAAGGAGCAGGAAGATAGATGGGAGGACAGTTCAATATGGACATGTTGTTCCAGTAGTTTTGAGGCAAAGGGGAGAAGTGATATAGGGCGATAGCTAGATACAGAGGATGGGTCAAGAGAGGGCTTTTTGAGGATAGGTGTGATTGTGGCATGTTTAAAGCTTGAGGGGAAAATGCCAGTTGTTAGTGATAGGTTAAAGAGATGGGTTAGGGTTGGGATGAAGACTGTGGTGAGGTTTGGGATGAAGTGGGATGGGAGTGGGTCAAGTGCACAGGTGGTGAGATGCGATCTTGAGAGTAGAGTGGAGAGTCCGTCTTCTGTAATGGTGGAGAAGTTGGTTTTGGAGGTGGAGAGCTGGGTAGTTGGGAGGAAGGGTTCTGGGGGTTGTTTACTAAAATTGTCTCTGATGTTCTCAATTTTCTGCTTGAAAAATGAGGCGAAGTCTTCAGCTGAGATGAGTGGGGAGGGAGGAGGTGCTGGGGGACGGAGGAGAGAGTTGAAGGTGTTGAATAACTGTTTGGGGTTGTGAGACAGGGAGGATATGAGAGATGAGAAGTAGGTTTGTTTTGCTGTGGCGAGCATGGTTTTGAAAGCAGTGAGGGACTGTTTGAATGCGATGAAGTGCTCGATGGAGTGGGATCTTTTCCATCTGCGCTCAGCAGCTCTGGAAGCTCGCCTCAGTTCTTTTGTCATGCTGGTGTGCCAGGGTTGTCTGTTGATTTTGCGAGCTTTGGTATGTGTGAGAGGGGCAAGGGATTCCAAAGCTGCAGCTATTGTGGTGTTATATAGAGTGGCAGCATCATCCGCATTGTGTAGGGAGCTTATGTCTGTGAGAGGGAGGAGGGATTCAGAGAGTGAGTGAAGATCAAGGTGTTTAAGATTTCTGCGAGGGTGTGAGAGTTTGTGGGGTGGGGGTTGTAGACAAGGAGTGGAAAGGGAAGAGAATGTAAGTAGGTTGTGGTCAGAAAGAGGAAGAGGTGAGTTTGAGAGGTTAGATAGGGAGCAGAGGCGGGTGAGAATGAGGTCCAGTGTGTGACCATCTTTGTGGGTGGCTGTAGAAGACCATTGAGTGAGGCCAAAGGAGGAAGTGAGAGATAGAAGTTTAGTGGCAGCTGAGAGGGAAGTGTCAATGGGGATGTTGAAGTCGCCCATGATGATAGTGGGGATGTCGGCGGCGAGGAAGTGGAGTAGCCAGGTGGTGAAGTGGTCGAAGAAGGTGGTGGCTGGCCCTGGGGGACGGTAGATGACAGCCAGTTGGAGGTTGGAGGGGGAGTAGATGCGCACAGAGTGCACCTCAAAGGAAGGGAGGATAACAGAGGGTGGCAGTGGGATTGGGGTGAAGGAGCAGTTATCTGACAGGAGAAAACCAACTCCTCCGCCATGCTTGCTGCTGGGGCGGGATGTGTGAGAAAGGTGGAAGCCACCGTAAGAGAGTGCCGCAGGGGAGGCTGTGTCAGAAGGGGTGAGCCAGGTTTCAGTGATGCCGAGGAAGGAGAGTTTGTTATTGATAAAGAGGTCATGGATAAATGGAAGTTTATTGCAGACAGAGCGTGCGTTCCATAGTGCTCCAGATAGGGAAATTGGGGGAGTGGGGGCAGGATGAATGGGTATGAGGTTACTGTGGTTGCGAGGACGTGTAGAGGATCGTGGCAGGGGATTAGAAATGAGTGTGGGGATGTGATGAGGAGGGCCAGGATTTGGGGATATGTCGCCAGCAATGAGGAGCAGCAGACAGAGCGTTAGAAGGTGTGAGCTGGATAGGTCATGATGTGGCCGTGTGTGCCTGGCGAGAAAGGATTGTATGTGGAGGAATAGTTCTGTGGAGGAGGTGAGATGACTGGGGAGGATGGAGGGAGAAATGACTAGTTCTTTACTGGGTGGAGGGACTACAGGAGATAGGAAGAAATAGAGTAGTATGGGGGTGAATGTGAAAAGAAACCGAAACATTATAGTGGTTTTCTATTCCTTTACCTTCCAGTCAATTCCAGTCCAATTCTAGTCTAATTCATAGCAATTAAAAAACACAACACAACACAATACCACAGAACAGATAGCATGCCCTCACCAGATATACTTTATCCTGGATAATGGAGTTTTAGTAACATAATGCAGGAGAAAGTTTTACCCAACTGTTCTGCTAGAATGTTTCTTACAAAATGACTGTTTCACCAAGACCTTCTTACCCAAAATGCATTGGTTTCTCCTACAATGTAAGTAATTGACAGCTTTACAGAAAAAGCATCATGTAATACAATTATACATAACTAATTTAGTATTAGAGTGGCAAGAATAATTGTAACCATGTATTTTGGACAGAACACTCACATTTAACATGAATAGAAATAAATCAATGTGTAACTTTTAAAATACATTACATTACTGATCCAGAGTTACATCCTGTATTATACCCCAGAGCTGCACTCACTATTCTGCTGGTGCAGTCACTGTGTACATACATTACATTACTGATCCAGAGTTACATACTGTATTATACCCCAGAGCTGCACTCACTATTCTGCTGGTGCAGTCACTGTGTACATACATTACATTACTGATCCAGAGTTACATACTGTATTATACTCCAGAGCTGCACTCACTATTCTGCTGGTGCAGTCACTGTATACATACATTACATTATCCGCAGCGTTTTCCGCAGCGTGTGCACATACCTTTAGAATTAGGCTATGTGCACACGGTGCGGATTGGCCGCTGCGGATTCGCAGCAGTGTTCCATCAGGTTTACAGTACCATGTAAACATATGGAAAACCAAATCCGCTGTGCCCATGGTGTGGAAAATACCACGCGGAAACGCTGCGTTGTATTTTCCGCAGCATGTCAATTCTTTGTGCGGATTCCGCAGCGTTTTACACCTGTTCCTCAATAGGAATCCGCAGGTGAAATCCGCACAAAAACACTGGCAATCCGCGGTAAATCCGCAGGTAAAACGCAGTGCCTTTTACCCGTGGATTTTTCAAAAATGGTGCTGAAAAATCTCATACGAATCCGCAACGTTGGCACATAGCCTTAGGGTTAGGGTTGGGTTGGAATTAGGGTTGTGGTTAGGGTTAGGGGTGTGTTGTGGTTAGGGGTGTGTTGGGGTTAGGGTTGTGATTAGGGTTACGGCTACAGTTGGGATAAGGTTTAGGGGTGTGTTGGAGTTAGAATTGAGGGGTTTCCACTGTTTAGGCACATCAGGGGGTCTCCAAACGTAACATGGCGCCACCATTGATTCCAGCCAATCTTGTATTCAAAAAGTCAAATGGTGCTCCCTCACTTCCGAGCCCCGACGTGTGCCCAAACAGTGGTTTACCCCCACATATGGGGTACCAGCATACTCAGGACAAACTGCGCAACAATTACTGGGGTCCAATTTCTCCTGTTACCCTTGAGAAAATAAAAAATTGCTTGCTAAAACATCATTTTTGAGGAAAGAAAAATGATTTTTTATTTTCACGGCTCTGCGTTGTAAACGTCTGTGAAGCACTTGGGGGTTCAAAGTGCTCACCACATATCTAGATAAGTCCTTTGGGGGTCTAGTTTACAAAATGGGGTCACTTGTGGGGGGTTTCTACTGTTTAGGCACACCAGGGGCTCTGCAAACGCAACGTGATGTCCGCAGACCATTCCATCAAAGTCTGCATTTCAAAAGTCACTACTTCCCTTCTGAGCCCCGACGTGTGCCCAAACAGTGGTTTACCCCCACACATGGGGTATCAGCTTACTCAGGAGAAACTGGACAACAACTTTTGGGGTCCAATTTCTCCTGTAACCCTTGGGAAAATAAAAAATTCTGGGCTAAAAAATTATTTTTGAGGACAGAAAACGTATTTATTATTTTCACTGCTCTGTGTTATAAACTTCTGTGAAGCACTTGGGGTTTCAAAGTGCTCACCTCACATCTAGATAAGTTCCTTTCGGGGTCTAGTTTCCAAAATGGGGTCACTTGTGGGGGGTTTCTACTGTTCAGCCACATCAGGTGCTCTGCAAACGCAACGTGACGCCCGCAGAGCATTCCATCAAAGTCTGCATTTCAAAACCTCACTACTTCACTTCCGAGCCCCAGCATGTGCCCAAACAGTGGTTTACCCCCACATATGGGGTATCAGCGTACTCAGGAGAAACTGGACAACAACTTTTGGGGTCAAATTTCTCCTGTTACCCTTGGGAAAATAAAAAATTGCGGGCTAAAAAATCATTTTTGAGAAAAGAAATTTTTTTTTATTTTCATGGCTCTGCGTTATAAACTTCTGTGAAGCACTTGAGGGTTCAAAGTGCTCACCACACATCTAGATTAGTTCCTTTGGGGGTCTAGTTTCCAAAATGGGGTCATTTGTGGGGGATCTCCAATGTTTAGGCACACAGGGGCTCTCCAAACGCGACATGGTGTCCGCTAATGATTGGAACTAATTCTCCATTTAAAAAGCCAAATGGCGTGCTTTCCCTTCTGAGCCCTGCCGTGCGCCCAAGCAGTGGTTTACCCCCACATATGGGGTATCTGCGTACTCAGGACAAACTGGACAACAAAATTTGTGGTCCAATTTCTCCTATTACCGTTGGCAAAATAGGAAATTCCAGGCTAAAAAATCATTTTTGAGGAAAGAAAAAATATTTTTTATTTTCATGGCTCTGCGTTATAAACTTCTGTGAAGCACCTGGGGGTTTAAAGTGCTCAGTATGCATCTAGATAAGTTCCTTTGGGGGTCTAGTTTCCAAAATGGTGTCACTTGTGGGGAAGCTCCAATGCATAGGCACACAGGGGCTCTCCAAACGCGACATGGTGTCCGCTAACAATTGGAGCTAATTTTCCATTCAAAAAGTCAAAAGGCGCGCCTTCCCTTCCGAGCCCTGCCGTGTGCCCAAACAGTGGTTTACCCCCACATATGAGGTAGCGGCGTACTCGGGAGAAATTGCCCAACAAATTTTAGGATCTATTTAATCCTATTGCCCATGTGAAAATGAAAAAATTGAGGTGAAAAGAAATTTTTTGTGAAAAAAAAGTATTTTCATTTTTACGGATCAATTTGTGAAGCACCTGAGGGTTTAAAGTGCTCACTAGGCATCTAGATAAGTTCCTTGGGGGGTCCAGTTTCCAAAATGGTGTCACTTATAGGGGAGCTCCAATGTTTAAGCACACAGGGTCTCTCCAAACGCGTCATGGTGTCCGCTAACGATGGAGATAATTTTTCATTCAAAAAGTGAAATGGCGCTCCTTCCCTCCCGAGCCTTACCATGTGCCCAAACAGTGGTTTACCCCCACATGTGAGGTATCAGTGTACTCAGGAGAAATTGCCCAACAAATTTTTAGGATCCATTTTATCCTGTTGCCCATGTGAAAATGAAAAAAATTGAGGCTAAAATAATTTTTTTGTGAAAAAAAAGTACTTTTTCATTTTTACGGATCAATTTGTGAAGCACCTGGGGGTTCAAAGTGCTCACTATGCATCTAGATAAGTTCCTTGGGGCGTCTAGTTTCCAAAATGGGGTCACTTGTGGGGGAGCTCCAATTTTTAGGCACACAGGGGCTCTCCAAACGCGACATGGTGTCCGCTAATGATTGGAACTAATTCTCCATTTAAAAAGCCAAATGGCGTGCTTTCCCTTCTGAGCCCTGCCGTGCGCCCAAGCAGTGGTTTACCCCCACATATGGGGTATCTGCGTACTCAGGACAAACTGGACAACAAAATTTGTGGTCCAATTTCTCCTATTACCGTTGGGAAAATAAAAAAAATTTTGCTGAAAGATCATTTTTGTGACTAAAAAGTTAAATGTTCATTTTTTCCTTCCATGTTGCTTCTGCTGCTGTGAAGCACCTGAAGGGTTAATAAACTTCTGGAATGTGGTTTTGTGCACCTTGAGGGGTGCATTTTTTAGAATGGTGTCACTTTTGGGTATTTTCAGCCATATAGACCCCTCAAACTGACTTCAAATGTGATGTGGTCCCTAAAAAAAATGGTTTTGTAAATTTCGTTGTAAAAATGAGAAATCGCTGGTCAAATTTTAACCCTTATAACTTCCTAGCAAAAAAAAATTTTGTTTCCAAAATTGTGCTGATGTAAAGTAGACATGTGGGAAATGTTATTTATTAACTATTTTGTGTCACATATCTCTCTGGTTTAACAGAATAAAAATTCAAAATGTGAATATTGCAAAATTTTCAAAATTTTCGCCAAATTTCCGTTTTTATCACAAATAAACACAGAATTTATTGACCTAAATTTACCACTAACATGAAGCCCAATATGTCACGAGAAAACAATCTCAGAATCGCTAGGATCCGTTGAAGCGTTCCCGAGTTATTACCTCATAAAGGGACACTGGTCAGAATTGCAAAAAATGGCCAGGTCTTTAAGGTCAAAATAGGCTGGGTCATGAAGGGGTTAATGCAATAGATAGGTCAGGTAAGGAAGATCTATGAGATGGAGGAAAGATGATGAGTTCAGATTTGTTCACATTGAGTTTGAGGAAGCGAGAGGAGAAGAAGAAGGATATGGCTGATAGACACTACAGGATTCTGGACAGCAGAGCGGTGACGTCTGGGCCAGAGAGGTAGATCTGAGTGTCATCAGCATAAAGGTGGTACTGGAATCCAGGAGACTTTGAGTTGTCCCAGATTGAGAAGAGTAGGGGTCCTAGAACAGAGCCTTGGGGGGCTCCACCAGAGAGAGGGTGGGATGAGGAGGTAGGGTGGGAGTGGGAGACGCTGAATGTGCGGTTGGAAAGGTATGAGGAGATCCAGGATAGGGTGAGGTCTTTGATGCCAAAGGAGGAGAGGATCTGTAGTAAGACGCAGTGGTCAACTGTGTCGAAAGCAGAGGACAGGTCTAGAAGGAGGAGTACAGAGTATAGTCCAGTAGCTTTGGCGGTAAGTAGGTCATTAGTGATTTTGGTCAGGGCTGTCTCAGTTGAGTAATGGGGGCGGAAACCAGATTGTAGATTGTCAAATTGCAAGTTAGATGAGAGGTGGGAGGAGAGTTCAGAGTGGACGTGCTGCTCCAGGAGTTTGGAAGAGAATGGGAGCAGCGATATTGGGCGATAGCTGGACATAGCTCTTGGGTCGAGGGTTGGCTTTTTAAGGATAGGTGTGATTGTGACATGTTTGAAAGCAGAAGGGATGGTGCCAGAAGATAGTGATAGGTTGAAGAGGTGGGTTAGGGATGGGATAAGTGTGGTGGTGAGGTTGGGGAGGAGGTGGGATGGGATGGGGTCGAGCGCACAGGTGGTGAGGTGGGATTTGGAGAGGAGACAATTAAGCCCTCCTTCAGTGATGTTGGATAGGGAGGTTATGGGGTTTGGGCATTGGTCTGGTATACAAAGGGGTTGTGGTGGTTGAACAATGAAGACTTGCCTTGTCTGGTCAATCTTATTTTTAAAGTGTGTGGCAAAGTCCTCAGCAGAGATGAGGTAGGTTGAAGGGGGCAGTGGGGGGCGGAGGAGGGAATTAAAGGTTTTGAATAACTGTTTGGGGTTGCAGGATAGGGAAGATACGAGGGTTGTGAAGTAGGCCTGTTTAGCAGAGGTGAGAGCAGATTTAAATACATCATGTATTGTCCTCCGGAGCTGCACTCACTATTCTGCTGGTACATTATTCTAATATCATGACTAAATTCTTGCAGAGTGTTCATATTCCTTATTACCATCCCTAATTATCAGCTTATATCTTAGCACCCGCAGACTCAGTTCTTGTATTTGGGGTGTGAATCGGCTGCGGGTGATAAATGTACAGGAGACTGAAGGTAACAGAAGAAAGTTATGAAAATACAAAATAAAATGATGTAAATCTAATTCTGGAGCTGTAAATCCAGCTGCTAATGGGAGATGTTTGAAGAGGCAGATTTACTGCTTTGAGCCGGGAGGTGGAAGCGAGAACATCCTGTGGCCTGAAGAATGTCCGGCGCTGATACATTTACGAGGCCGAATCAGGCAGAACTTGGCAGATTCAGACAGGGATTTAATGAATCTTCTCTGACCCCAGATCTGGCCACCAGCAGCTTTCTCTGTAAAGATTTATATGGACAGAATCAAAAAATATGTCCTACATCTTCAGGGAGGAGCTCAGGATTTAGATGAGGAGCCGATTCGCTGCCACCTTACAACCCAAAAATGAAAAACACCAAAAAAGGACACATTCAAGAAAAAACGCCAAAAACAAGCAAAGATGCTTACCTGTCTAAATAGGCCTCAATACAAATGCACAAGCAGGGTGCAGCGGACCCAAACAAAATAGCAAATGCACAGGTGCAATACCTAATGAAACAGCCAGCCTTCAATAAGTGTTTGGCCGTGTGGTACACCAATGCAAAAAGATAAAATACTCTGTATGTGGCTTGTTCACACAAGGAATACAAAGCATCTGGCTACAGCCTATTAACCCCTTCATGACCCAGCCTATTTTGACCTTAAAGACCTTGCCGTTTTTTGCAATTCTGACCAGTGTCCCTTTATGAGGTAATAACTCAGGAACGCTTCAACGGATCCTAGCGGTTCTGAGATTGTTTTTTCGTGACATATTGGGCTTCATGTTAGTGGTAAATTTAGGTCAATAAATTCTGCGTTTATATGTGATAAAAACGGAAATTTGGCGAAAATTTTGAAAATTTCGCAATTTTCACATTTTGAATTTTTATTCTGTTAAACCAGAGAGATATGTGACACAAAATAGTTAATAAATAACATTTCCCACATGTTTACTTTACATCAGCACAATTTTGGAAACAAAATTTTTTTTTGCTAGGAAGTTATAAGGGTTAAAATTTGACCAGCGATTTGTCATTTTTACAACGAAATTTACAAAACCATTTTTTTTAGGGACCACCTCACATTTGAAGTCAGTTTGAGGGGTCTATATGGCTGAAAATACCCAAAAGTGACACCATTCTAAAAACTGCACCCCTCAAGGTACTCAAAACCACATTCAAGAAGTTTATTAACCCTTCAGGTGCTTCACAGCAGCAGAAGCAACATGGAAGGAAAAAATGAACATTTAACTTTTTAGTCACAAAAATTATCTTTTACCAACAATTTTTTTATTTTCCCAATGGTAAAAGGAGAAACTGAACCACGAAAGTTGTTGTCCAATTTGTCCTGAGTACGCTGATACCTCATATGTGGGGGTAAACCACTGTTTGGGCGCACGGCAGGGCTTGGAAGGGAAGGAGCGCCATTTGACTTTTTGAATAAAAAATTGGCTCCACTCTTTAGCGGACACCATGTCACGTTTGGAGAGCCCCCGTGTGCCTAAAAATTGGAGCTCCCCCACAAGTGACGCCATTTTGGAAACTAGACGCCCCAAGGAACTTATCTAGATGCATA
This sequence comes from Ranitomeya imitator, assembly GCF_032444005.1. Taxonomy (NCBI): domain Eukaryota; kingdom Metazoa; phylum Chordata; class Amphibia; order Anura; family Dendrobatidae; genus Ranitomeya; species Ranitomeya imitator. The sequence goes on along the minus strand of NC_091289.1, from coordinate 12,304,364 downwards.
GTGAGCACTTTGAACCCCCAGGTGCTTCACAAATTGATCCGTAAAAATGAAAAAGTACTTTTTTTTCACAAAAAAATTCTTTTAGCCTCAATTTTTTCATTTTCACATGGGCAACAGGATAAAATGGATCCTAAAATGTGTTGGGCAATTTCTCCTGAGTACACCAATACCTCACATGTGGGGGTAAACCACTGTTTGGGCACATGGTAAGGCTCGGAAGGGAAGGAGCGCCATTTGACTTTTTGAATGGAAAATTAGCTCCAATTGTTAGCGGACACCATGTCGCGTTTGGAGAGCCCCTGTGTGCCTAAACATTGGAGCTCCCCCACAAGTGACCCCATTTTGGAAACTAGACCCCCCAAGGAACTTATCTAGATGCATATTGAGCACTTTAAACCCCCAGGTGCTTCACAGAAGTTTATAACGCAGAGCCATGAAAATAAAAAATAATTTTTCATTCCTCAAAAATGATTTTTTAGCCTGGAATTTCCTATTTTGCCAAGGATAATGGGAGAAATTGGACCCCAAATATTGTTGTCCAGTTTGTCCTGAGTACGCTGATACCCCATATGTGGGGGTAAACTACTGTTTGGGCGCACGGCAGGGCTCGGAAGGGATGGCACGCCATTTGGCTTTTTAAATGGACAATTAGCTCCAATCATTAGCGGACACCATGTCACGTTTGGAGAGCCCCTGTGTGCTTAAACATTGGAGATCCCCCAGAAATGACACCATTTTGGAAACTAGACCCCCAAAGGAACTAATCTAGATGTGTGGTGAGGACTTTGAACCCCCAAGTGCTTCACAGAAGTTTATAACGCAGAGCCATGAAAATAAAAAAAAAAAAATATTTTCTCAAAAATGATCTTTTAGCCTGCAATTTTTTATTTTCCCAAGGGTAACAGGAGAAATTTGACCCCAAAAGTTGTTGTCCAGTTTCTCCTGAGTACGCTGATACCCCATATGTGGGGGTAAATCACAGTTTGGGCACATGCCGGGGCTCGGAAGTGAAGTAGTGACGTTTTGAAATGCAGACTTTGATGGAATGCTCTGTGGGCGTCACGTTGCGTTTGCAGAGCCCCTGATGTGGCTTAACAGTAGAAACCCCCCACAAGTGACCCCATTTTGGAAACTAGACCCCGAAAGGAACTTATCTAGATGTGTGGTGAGCACTTTGAACCCCCAAGCGCTTCATAGAAGTTTATAATGCAGAGCCGTGAAAATAATAAATACGTTTTCTTTCCTCAAAAATAATTATTTAGCCCAGAATTTTTTATTTTCCCAAGGGTAACAGGAGAAATTTGACCCCAATATTTGTTGTCCAGTTTCTCCTGAGTACGGTGATACCCCATATGTTGGGGTAAACTACTGTTTGGGCACATGCCGGGGCTTGGAATTGAAGTAGTGACGTTTTGAAATGCAGACTTTGATGGAATGCTCTGCGGGCGTCACGTTGCGTTTGCAGAGCCCCTGATGTGCCTAAACAGTAGAAACCCCCCACAAGTGACCCCATTTTGGAAACTAGACCCCGAAAGGAACTTATCTAGATGTGTGGTGAGCACTTTGAACCCCCAAGTGCTTCATAGAAGTTTATAATGCAGAGTCGTGAAAATAATAAATACGTTTTCTTTCCTCAAAAATAATTATTTAGCCCAGAATTTTTTATTTTCCTAAGGGTTACAGGAGAAATTGGACCCCAAAAGTTGTTGTCCAGTTTCTCCTGAGTACGCTGATACCCCATGAGTGGGGGTAAACCACTGTTTGGGCACACGTCGGGGCTCAGAAGGGAAGTAGTGACTTTTGAAATGCAGACTTTGATGGAATGGTCTGCGGGTATCACGTTGCGTTTGCAGAGCCCCTGGTGTGCCTGAACAGTAGAAACCCCCACAAGTGACCCCATTTTAGAAACTAGACCCCCCAAGGATCTTATCTAGATATGTGGTGAGCACTTTGAACCCCCAAGTGCTTCACAGACGTTTACAACGCAGAGCCGTGAAAATAAAAAATCATTTTTCTTTCCTCAAAAATTATGTTTTAGCAAGCATTTTTTTAGATTCACAAGGGTAACAGGAGAAATTGGACCCTAGTAATTTTTGCGCAGTTTGTCCTGAGTATGCTGGTACCCCATATGTGGGGGTAAACCACTGTTTGGGCACACGTCAGGGCTCGGAAGTGAGGGAGCACCATTTGACTTTTTGAATACGAGATTGGCTGGAATCAATGGTGGCGCCATGTTGCGTTTGGAGACCCCTGATGTGCCTAAACAGTGGTAACCCCTCAATTCTACCTCCAACACTAACCCCAACACACCCCTAACTCTAATCCCAACTGTAGCCATAACCCTAATCACAACCCTAACCGCAACACACCCCTAACCACAACCCTAACCACAACACACCCCTAACCACAACCCTAATTCCAACCCTAACCCTAAGGCTATGTGCCCACGTTGCGGATTCGTGTGAGATATTTCCGCACCATTTTTGAAAAATCCACGGGTAAAAGGCACTGCGTTTTACCTGCGGATTTTCCGCGGATTTCCAGTGTTTATTGTGCGGATTTCACCTGCGGATTCCTATTGAGGAACAGGTGTAAAACGCTGCGGAATCCGCACAAAGAATTGACATGCTGCGGAAAATACAACGCAGCGTTTCCGCGCGGTATTTTCCGCACCATGGGCACAGCGGATTTGGTTTTTCATATGTTTACATGGTACTGTAAACCTGATGGAACACTGCTGCGAATCCGCAGCGGCCAATCCACAGCCAAATCCGCACAGTGTGCACATAGCCTAATTCTAAAGGTATGTGCACACGCTGCGGAAAACGCTGCGGATCCGCAGCAGTTTCCCATGAGTTTACAGTTCAATGTAAACCTACGGGAAACAAAAATCGCTGTACACATGCTGCGGAAAAACTGCACGGAAACGCAGCGGTTTACATTCCGCAGCATGTCACTTCTTTGTGCGGATTCCGCAGCGGTTTTACAACTGCTCCAATAGAAAATCGCAGTTGTAAAACCGCAGTGAAATGCGCAGAAAAAAACGCGGTAAATCCGCCATAAATCCGCAGCGGTTTAGCACTGCGGATTTATCAAATCCGCAGCGGAAAAATCCGCAGAGGAACAGAATACGTGTGCACATACCGAAACCCTAACCCTAGCCCTAACCCTACCCCTAACCCTACCCCTAACCCTACCCCTAGCCCTAACCCTAGCCCTAACCCTAGCCCTACCCCTAACCCTACCCCTAGCCCTAACCCTAACCCTAGCCCTAACCCTACCCCTAACCCTAACCCTACCCCTAACCCTATTCTAACATTAGTGGAAAAAAAAAATTTTCTTTATTTTTTTATTGTCCCTACCTATGGGGGTGACAAAGGGGGGGGGGTCATTTATTATTTTTTTTATTTTGATCACTGAGATATAATCTATCTCAGTGATCAAAATGCACTTTGGAACGAATCTGCCGGCCGGCAGATTCGGCGGGCGCACTGCGCATGCGCCCGCCATTTTGGAAGATGGCGGCGCCCAGGGAGAAGACGGACGGGACCCCGGCTGGATCGGTAAGTATGATGGGGTGGGGGGGACCACGGGGGGGGATCGGAGCACGGGGGGGGGAATCGGAGCGCGGGAGGGGTGGAACGGAGAACGGGGGGCGTGGAACGGAGCACGGGGGGGCTGGAACGGAGCACGGGGGGGTGGAACGGAGCACCGGGGGGGGGGGAGGTGGATCGGAGTGCAGGGGGGGTGATCGGAGCACGGGGGGGTGATTGGAGCACGGGGGGAGCGGACAAGAGCACGGGGGGGAGCGGAGCACTGGACGGAGGGAAGCCGGAGCAGTGTACCGGCCAGATCGGGGGGCTGGGGGGGCGATCGGTGGGGTGGGGTGGGGGCACACTAGTATTTCCAGCCATGGCCGATGATATTTCAGCATCGGCCATGGCTGGATTGTAATATTTCACCCGTTATAATAGGTGAAATATTACAAATCGCTCTGATTGGCAGTTTCACTTTCAACAGCCAATCAGAGCGATCGTAGCCACGAGGGGGTGAAGCCACCCCCCCTGGGCTAAACTACCACTCCCCCTGTCCCTGCAGATCGGGTGAAATGGGAGTTAACCCTTTCACCCGGCCTGCAGGGACGCGATCTTTCCATGACGCCACATAGGTGTCATGGGTCGGAATGGCACCGACTTTCATGACGCCTACGTGGCGTCATGGGTCGGGAAGGGGTTAATAACGCCCTATGGCGGGCTGCCCAGTGCTAAAATGCATCCCGTGTGAACAGAGGCCACAGTGTACAGAACAATTTGGGCCCAGCTGCACCCTGCAAAAAATATACGTGCAAAAAAAACATAAATATATGTAAGGTATTAGTTGATATTCGGGCCATAATATGGAAGCTGGCAACCCACGCCAAGGGTCCTTACGTATTGCCAGTCCTGCTCTAACATGAAAAACACCAAAAAAGGACACATTCAAGAAAAAACACCAAAAACAGGCAAAGATGCTTACCTGTCTAAATAGGCCTCAATACAAATGCACAAGCAGGGTGCAGCGGACCCAAACAAAATAGCTATTTTGTTTGGGTCCGCTGCACCCTGCTTGTGCATTTGTATTGAGGCCTATTTAGACAGGTAAGCATCTTTGCCTGTTTTTGGTGTTTTTTCACCTTACAACCCAACACGTCCCAAAATGCCATGTGTACTCCATCCCGAATCTACAGTCTGGGGCCCGGGGCGTAGTGCCCTGCCCAGTACAGTGTCATAGTGCACAATGATAGGATGCCGAACCGTTCTTGGGATGGACGGAACATTTTGAAATTACCCGAAGGCCCCGCAGGTGGTGTGCAGAAAAACTCCTCTCTGTACAGTATTTTCTAGATATACAGAGGTTTCTGACTTGTGAAAAAGTGGGTGAGGGGTGGGAGAAATGTGGTAGAGCTGTAGAAAAATTATTACCTGTTAAATCCTCTGTCACTCTAGCGTAGTTCATCCCTGTAGCGAAGCTTATCGCTCCAGCGAAGTTCACCGCTCTAGTGTACCCCATCCCTGTAGCATAGCCCATCGCTCCATTTTCCATCCCTTTACCCTTCTCTATTGCTCTAGCGTTTTCCATCGCTCTAGCATAGTCCATCCTTCTAGCATACTCCATCCCTCTCGTGTAATCCGTCCCGCTGGCTCACTCCGTCTCTCTAGTGTACGCCATCTCTTTGGTGCACTCCATCCTTCTGGCGTACACCAGCTCTCTAGTCTAGAGCACTCTGTCCCTCTGGCATAGTCCAGCACTCTAGCGTAGCCCAGAACTCTAGCATACTCCGTCCCTCTAGCATAGCCCAGCACTCTACCGTACTCCGTCCCTCTAGCGTAGCCCAGCACTCTACCGTACTCCGTCCCTCTAGCATAGCCCAGCACTTTACGATACTCCGTCCCTCTGGCGTACTCCGTTTTTCCTGCGCAACCCAGCACTGTAGCATAGCCCAGCACTCTACCGTATCTTAGCTGCAGAAATGACATGCCATGTACCGCTTGTGACCACTGCAGACAATGACTGACCGGCCTCAGTCGCTGCTGGAGCCTAGTACCCCTAGAGCTAATGGAGAGCACCGTAGTGATGGCTCTGGATGATCAGCAGGAGATTTACAGGCAGGCTTTTTTGTTTTTTGCTTTTTCCGTTTTATTTTCATCACTTCTAAAACCCTATTTATGGGCACAGACGTTGCTCTGCTGTGGACAATGGTCTCCTTTTTTTTTTTTGTCCCAGAAGGATCCTATGTATTATTTAAGGTGACCATAAGATTGTTAGGATTTTCGGTTGCCAGGGTCTCCAGCGATTGCTAATGACTTGTAAGAGAACATGGCAGCAAATGTTCAATGAACTTAGAGCACCACCAGAGGGTCATTGCAAGGGAAGGCTGAGCGCCAATATAGACAGGCGGATCACAAGAAGTCCTGCTCCAAGTGATCAGTAGATTTCTGGCGGCAAATGCTCGAGAGCGCCACCAGAAGGTCAGTACACGCTGCAGGGAAAGTTCCATACAGCCAATGTGTTATCACATGGTGTCCATTCAAATGAGTGGAGAAAACATGAGGCTGCCAGAGGCGGTGAGGATCTCTGTAGGTGTCCTGGATCGCCCTTATACCCGTGGCATATAGATAGGTCGACCTGGCGGTGTAGGAACGTTCCTGGGATTATTTGGATGCAGATCTGCGCTGAGCCTTTCTCTCTTCGTCTTTTCCCCTATCCCGGTTCAGTTGATTTGTCACATTTGCAGCCATCTCGCAGTCCCCGTTCCTGCTCTTCTCAGGCTGTTATCTCCTCGCTCTGAAGGTTAATTTGCGTTCGGAGGGTTTGTGCAGATTTCAGCAGCTGATGTTCTTGCCGTGACTTTAATGGCTGGCGAACGTATTGCGGCACTTCCCCCTCTTGCGTCTCGCTCACTGTTTTCTATCCTTCTCTTTCTCTGAAAATAAAGCTTTTATATTTCTTTTGAAGTCAGAAATTTTGTGCTGTCGGCTCAGATCCCGATGTTTTCAAAGCAGAAGCGTCCAACGTAGTTGTAACCGCATAAAATGATAATGTCGCTTTCTTCAGCGTAAGCAGAATCTGAGCCGGTGAGAAATGACTCCTCGACCTTTTCAGATGTCAATTATCAACTTCCAGCCAACAGCAGATGAACGTCATGCCTGAAGGAATCACCAATGAACAGATATCATAAAATGATCAAAAAATAAATCTGTAACATTCGATGTTTGACAACGACATTTAAGGTCGGGTTGTTCCAGTGACCACAAAAAAAAGCTAAGGAAAAATTGCAATCAAGGGAATAAAATGGTTTAAAATGATCCCGTTTTGTCGTAGAGACTCTGGTGACTGGTACGAGCTCTCATTATTGATTCCAGTGATTTATCGGTTCTTCTACAGGCAATTTTATTGCTTTTCACATTATTGGACGTTGGGCCGATGTGCAATATTGCTTCTAGAGTTTCTCTAATATCACCCTTTGCTTAATATAAAAGGACAAAAATATCATTGTGTAGAGGGTTGAAAGCGTTTGATAAGAAGATGTAAAGAGAGTATCCCAATCTAGAGGACAGGCGCAGCACAGGTGAAGTCTTGGAAAAAAAGTTTGAGATTTTGATAAGGGCAAGAGGATGACTGAGTTATTAGAACAAGAGGAATAGATACGGTGCTTAATAAGGATATGGGGAGAAGATGCACTATGTAAAATAATTCTAAACCCACAGGTATTAATATTGATGTTCTTCCGTCCTCATGGTGTTGGATAGGGCTGAGGTCGGGGCTCTGTGCCCGGCTCATGTTCTCGCCTCCATGTCTGTATGGAGCTTGTGTACTGGGCATAGTCATGGGGGACAGAGAGGGTCTTCCACAAACTGTTCCCACAAAGCTGAAGATTCAATTGTCCATAATGTCTTGTGCTGAAGAATTAAGATTTCCCATCACTGCAACAAAGAGGCCGAGGCCGCCCCCTGATAACAAACCCATAGCATTCTCCTCCACCATCTGTACAGGGGGCACAATGCAGCCAGGGGGTAACGTCCTCCTGGATTGCACAAACCCAGACTCCTCCATCAGACGCAGATAGAGAAGTGCGGTCCGTCACTGCACAGAACACATCTCCTCCTCCACACCATCCGATGCTCGGCTTTGTGCTTGGTGACGTACGGCCATGAAGCTCCCCGGCGGGGGCGCAGTATTTGTACTGATATCTCAGAGGAGGTCTGGACTCTGCAGTTATGGGGTCAGCAGAGAGGTGATTTTTCTGCCCTTTGCTCCTCAGCACTCGGCCCCCTGCTCTGTAACGTTACGGGGTCTCCACTTCATGGCTGAGTTGCTGAGGTTTCCTACACTTCATAATAATATCACTCACAGGTGACGGAGGAAGATTCGGGAGAAAGAAATGTCATGGACGGACTTGTTCCCCCAGTGTCTCCTATTACAAGACCGTGCTGGTATCAATGAGCTCTGCTCCACCAGCCGATCTGTAACATGTTAGTAAATGCTGTTGCAATGGCGGGGGACGGAGGTTATACTGCGGGGGTGATGGGCCGGAGGTTGTACACTAAGGTGACAAGCGGCCGGATGATATACACCATGGGGAGGGGGCAATGGGCCTGGATGTTATACACAGAGGACAATGGGGCCAGTTCTGCATCGGGGGGGGGGGACAGTGGGGATGAATGTTATACACAGGGGGCAATGGGTCCAATACTTTTCTGCAAATAGTGTAAATGAGGGATCAGTATTGTGAATAGCGCAATCCAGAGAGCAGGTGCAGCATGGGAGATGTCTTAAGGTATAAGGCTTAGATAGGTCAAGAAGAAAGTTCTAAGTCTCTGGAAGAACAGAGGATGAATGAGGGGGCAGAACGGTGGATTGATTTTTTGGCTTGGAATATTGGGATTAGTTAGGTCTGGGGTGAGAGTTGGACCCAGATGATTTCTTCAGGCCTCGCTGCTTATTACAAATCAGGTGGGGAAAACAATAGGCCTCTATGACTAGTGCCGGAATAACAAAAAAAATATAGAAGAAAAGTCTACATTTAATATCTAATGTAATTACCAAACTGGTAAAAGAGTAAAACCTTCTAGCACAATGTAAGGAGACCTGAGCTTCTGAGATCCAAAGACGATCTGTGTGTTTTAATATAACTTTTAAATTTTTTTTGCAGTTGACCATAATGTCCGTCCCGGTGTGTTGGTCGCTGATGCCGCTGAGGGGGTTAATAACGCATCTGACTATGATGCATCTGGAAAGGGAGAATGGGCTTGACCTGAATAATAATGTTCATCTAAATTCATGCCGCTCCTTTGTGTGTCTTGATTACGCCCCGGGCTGTTCACAATGACATAGATTAATAGGAAGATTACACCTGAACTGCCAGGCATCGGTTTAGCGCCCTTTTGACCAGGGCCTGCATGGGACGTAAGGGCGCCCATCTACAACATTGATTTGTGTCTTTCTCCTCTACCTCTCCCAAAACCGTCACATCATTAATTTCGGCACCTTCCCCCTTGTTACTCTTTTCACAGTCCTTATCTAGGGCCACCTGCACGTGTGTCAGGGAGATAGCTCAGTGACTTCTTCCCTGGGATTTAAGTACTGGGCAATAGCTTACACACAGTCCCATTCTCTAGATGACTGCTCGGACATGATGTAGGAAGCGTTATCTTAGGGCTGACACACATTGGACATTAATAGAAAAACATGTGTCCGTGGTGTGTGCAGAATGTCAATGAGGTTCCCTGCGCCTCCTGCGCTCTCTCCCACAGACAGGATCAGTCAAGTGCTGCCTTCACTGTGCACGTGACACTTGCCTTAGTTCTGGCCTGATAGAATGCCCCCTACTGTATGTACTTAGATATTCTGCTTGATTTAATGACAAAGACTATGTTTATTTTCATGTAATACTGAGCAACAAAATACTGTCATACTAAATGAATATACAGTGGGGCAAAAAAGTATTTAGTCAGTCAGCAATAGTGCAAGTTCCACCACTTAAAAAGATGAGAGGCGTCTGTAATTTACATCATAGGTAGACCCCAACTATGGGAGACAAACTGAGAAAAAAAAATCCAGAAAATCACATTGTCTGCTATAATACTGGCCCAATTTACAAGAATATAACTGCTATAATACTGCTCTCATGTACAAGAATATAACTACTATAATACTGCCCCTATGTACAAGAATATAACTACTATAATACCGCCCCTATGTACAAGAATATAACTACTATAATACTGCTCCTATGTACAAGAATATAACTATTGTAATACTGCCCCTATGTACAAGAATATAACTACTATAATACTGCTCCTATGTACAAGAATATAACTACTATAATACTGCTCCTATGTACAAGAATATAACTACTATAATACTGCTCCTATGTACAAGAATATAACTACTAAAATACTGCCCCTATGTACAAGAATATAACTACTATAATACTGCTCCTATGTACAAGAATATAACTACTATAATACTGCCCCTATGTACAAGAATATAACTACTATAATACTGCTCCTATGTACAAGAATATAACTACTATAATACTGCTCCTATGTACAAGAATATAACTACTATAATACTGCCCCTATGTACAAGAATATAACTACTATAATACTGCTCCTATGTACAAGAATATAACTACTATAATACTGCTCCTATGTACAAGAATATAACTACTATAATACTGCTCCTATGTACAAGAATATAACTATTGTAATACTGCTCCTATGTACAAGAATATAACTATTGTAATACTGCCCCTATGTACAAGAATATAACTACTATAATACTGCTCCTATGTACAAGAATATAACTACTATAATACTGCTCCTATGTACAAGAATATAACTACTATAATACTGCCCCTATGTACAAGAATATAACTACTATAATACTGCTCCTATGTACAAGAATATAACTACTATAATACTGCTCCTATGTACAAGAATATAACTACTATAATACTGCTCCTATGTACAAGAATATAACTACTATAATACTGCTCCTATGTACAAGAATATAACTACTATAATACTGCTCCTATGTACAAGAATATAACAACTATAATACTGCCCCTATGTATAGGAATATAAGTACTACTATAATACTATATTTAATTCTTCCTCCTCCAGACATACTGCTGATACATAGGTCCATGAAGTCCCATTTATTTTCATTGCTGCACAAAACAGAATCCTAAATCTTTTTTTTTGCTTATTTCTTTATTTTTGAGGATATTGAAGATGACTTTTCTAGTGCTCCTTGGATCAGTATAGGTTACGACTTTGGTCATATAGATCTTTAGTGCTTAGCACGTTCCTTTCTTTGCAAACTGAAAAGACAGCGCCTGTTGTCAGCCGGTGGCTGCTTCGTTTCTCGTCCACGTACTGTAGCCGGTGTTCTGTAAAGTTTGATCTCGTGACCTTCACTTCTGTCTGCATCTCTAGGAACATTCATTGCCTTTGTATCTTTTTTGCATCATTTTCATTCTTTGTGTCGACAATGATTTTCTCTTTATACTTTTGGACCACTCTCTTGATTCAGCCATATTTTGAACATGCAATCAAACTCCCATTCTCCAAAGCCCTTGCTAGTCTGGGTATTTGATGCATTTTATCTTATCAGTTGTATCAGGAGGAGAAATGGAGACGGCACCTGCATTGCAAACCTGTGTTCTTGGGGAATCTATTCAAGGGCGAATAGTTCTGAGACTGCAGGAGTCAGTACAAGTGGCATTTTGTACATTACCTTGTGGTGTCAGGCTGATGATCTCCATCTCTGGGTGCGGGTATCAGCAGAGGAGGTGTCGTGTGTCCCCAAATCTCACCTCTCACCTGACTGACTGCTCATACTCTAATATGTCTATAAATATGATCTGTCTGTGAATTCGTCCTGATAGATGATCGCGATTCCCCGACACCCGGTTCCTATACATTCTAATTAAAAACTCTTGAGAGAGGTTTCCTGTCAGAGCAGAAGAGCGATGATGTATCTCCTCTAAGTGAAGTGGATGCAGTCAAGAGGTTTTTACAATGTATACATAATTAAATGGAAAAATAGAAAATACTTACAATAATAGGACAGGCACTTAAATGTGAAGGATTTCAAATTACACTGCACACAAGTGATTGTCGTGTGCATGCTAACCTCATCTATTTATTATCCGTGGATGATAAAGCGCCAATATGTTTAGTGGTGCCTCATACACAAGTCACTACTAACAGACACTGCCATCACAATTGGCGTCATAGTCAAAATCTCCATCTGAGTCTTATACATCTGCACTAAACCACTGTGACGGGACACCAATGGCCTAAATACAAGTCCTGTGCCTGATCCGACCCTAGGAGTACCTGAGACCTGTGATTGATCCGACCCTGGGAGTCACCGAGACCTGTGACTGATCCGACCCTGGGGGTCACCGAGACCTGAGACTGATCCGACCCTGGGAGTCACCGAGACCTGTGACTGATCCGACCCTGGGAGTCACCGAGACCTGTGACTGATCCGACCCTGGGAGTACCTGAGACCTGTGACTGATCTGACCCTGGGAGTCACCAAGACCTGTGACTGATCTGACCCTGGGAATACCTGAGACCTGTGACTGATCCGACCCTGGGGGTCACCGAGACCTGTGACTGATCCGACCCTGGGAGTCACCGAGACCTGTGACTGATCCGACCCTGGGAGTCACCGAGACCTGTGACTGATCCGACCCTGGGAGTACCTGAGACCTGTGACTGATCCGACCCTGGGAGTCACCAAGACCTGTGACTGATCTGACCCTGGGAATACCTGAGACCTGTGACTGATCCGACCCTAGGAGTACCTGAGACCTGTGACTGATGCGACCCTGGGAGTCACCGAGACCTGTGACTGATCCGACCCTGGGAGTACCTGAGACCTGTGACTGATCCGACCCTGGGAGTCACCAAGACCTGTGACTGATCTGACCCTGGGAGTACCTGAGACCTGTGACTGATCCGACCCTAGGAGTACCTGAGACCTGTGACTGATCTGACCCTGGGAGTCACCGAGACCTGTGACTGATCTGACCCTGGGGGTCACCGAGACCTGTGACTGATGCGACCCTAGGAGTACCTGAGACCTGTGACTGATCCGACCCTGGCTGGCCCCGAGTCCCGCGCTCGATGTGACCCTGGCTGGCCCCGAGTCCCGCGCTCGATGTGACCCTGGCTGGCCCCGAGTCCCGCGCTCGATGTGACCCTGGCTGGCCCCGAGTCCCGCGCTCGATGTGACCCTGGCTGGACCCGAGTCCGGTGCCCAATGGGACCCTGGCTGGACCTGAGCTCTGCTCTTGATCTGACCTTGGTTTTTCTAGAACTCTGAGTTGATCCACCTATGAGCTGTGCCCGATGTGACCCGGGATCTACCTGACCCTTGGTGTGCTCCAGCTTTGCCCTTTTATGCAGCTGTGGATATCCCTGAGCTCTGTGTCGGATGCATGTTGTAGCTTACCTGAGCTACGCATCTACTGACCCGGGTTGTAAAACTGCGTCTGCAAATGGTTTTCTATAGGACTTCACACAGAATAGCCATTTAATCTGCTTGAAACGTGATTATCATGTAGTCACACAATGTCACAATTTAATCTCATTGTGAAAACTATAATGATTTATCACTTTCACAGATTTCACTTTGCAATGATATTAATCCCACATTTATGAGAATTTGTCCTTTTTTCTTTTTACCTGAAATGTTCGTATTTCCTCTGTGTGATTTATCATGTGCCATTAATCTTGCAGCGGTCACACACCAGTACATATAAAGCGCAGCTACTGTCTCTCTGTATTTTTTTTTCACTTTTTTTCATAGTTGCTGAGATTAAGCATATGTATCTACAGGCCCACAACTTTAAAACTAAATATTTTTCGCAACTATTGGCCATAGAAGTTGCTGCGATGGCTACATCGCTATTGATCACATGTAGTATGGTAATTCATGATTGATGTTGTGGTCACATTCTGCAACATGATATTAGAGAGCATGACATTTATTGATTTGTGGCTTACAAAAGTAATTGTCACATACCCATTATTCCATTGTCCTGAGAAATTATGGTATACACCTTACCACATTAATTACAATAATACTGCCCCTATGTAAAAGAATATAACTACTATAATACTGCTCCTATGTACAAGAATATAACTACTATAATACTGCCCCCTGTGTACAAGAATATAACTACTATAATACTGCCCCTATATACAAGAATATAACTACTATAATACTGCTCCTATGTACAAGAATATAACTACTATAATACTCCTCCTATGTACAAGAATATAACTACTATAATACTGCTCCTATGTACAAGAATATCACTACTATAATACTGCTCCTATGTACAAGAATATAACTACTATAATACTGCCTCTATGTACAAGAATATAACTACTATAATACTGCTCCTATGTACAAGAATATAACTACTATAATACTGCCCCCTGTGTACAAGAATATAACTACTATAATACTGCCCCTATGTACAAGAATATAACTACTATAATACTGCTCCTATGTACAAGAATATAACTACTATAATACTGCTCCTATGTACAAGAATATAACTACTATAATACTGCCTCTATGTACAAGAATATAACTACTATAATACTGCTCCTATGTACAAGAATATAACTACTATAATACTGCCCCCTGTGTACAAGAATATAACTACTATAATACTCCTCCTATGTACAAGAATATAACTACTATAATACTGCCCCTATGTACAAGAATATAACTACTATAATACTGCTCCTATGTACAAGAATATAACTACTATAATACTGCCTCTATGTACAAGAATATAACTACTATAATACTGCTCCTATGTACAAGAATATAACTACTATAATACTGCTCCTATGTACAAGAATATAACTACTATAATACTCCTCCTATGTACAAGAATATAACTACTATAATACTGCTCCTATGTACAAGAATATAACTACTATAATACTGCCCCTATGTACAAGAATATAACTACTACTAGATTGTGGCCCGATTCTAACGCTTCGGGTATTCTAGAATATGCATGTCCCCGTAGTATATGGACAATGATGATTCCAGAATTCGCGGCAGACTGTGCCCGTCGCTGATTGGTCGAGGCAACCTTTATGACATCATCGTCGCCATGGCAAGCATTATGACATCTACGTCGATACTGTGCCCGTCGCTGAATCAGAAACGTGAGATGTCTACGTCCTTTATGACATCATCGTCGCTGTGCCCGTTGCTGATTGGTCGAGGCCTGGTAAACCACTGCTTGGGCGCACGGCAGGGCTCAGAAGGGAAAGCACGCCATTTGGCTTTTTAAATGGAGAATTAGTTCCAATCATTAGCGGACACCATGTCGCGTTTGGAGAGCCCCTGTGTGCCTAAACATTGGAGATCCCCCACAAATGACCCCATTTTGGAAACTAGACCCCCAAAGGAACTAATCTAGATGTGTGGTGAGCACTTTGAACCCTCAAGTGCTTCACAGAAGTTTATAACGCAGAGCCATGAAAATAAAAAAAAATTTCTTTTCTCAAAAATGATTTTTTAGCCCGCAATTTTTTATTTTCCCAAGGGTAACAGGAGAAATTTGACCCCAAAAGTTGTTGTCCAGTTTCTCCTGAGTACGCTGATACCCCATATGTGGGGGTAAATCACAGTTTGGGCACATGCTGGGGCTCGGAAGTGAAGTAGTGACGTTTTGAAATGCAGACTTTGATGGAATGCTCTGTGGGCGTCACGTTGCGTTTGCAGAGCCCCTGATGTGGCTTAACAGTAGAAACCCCCCACAAGTGACCCCATTTTGGAAACTAGACCCCGAAAGGAACTTATCTAGATGTGTGGTGAGCACTTTGAACCCCCAAGCGCTTCATAGAAGTTTATAATGCAGAGCCGTGAAAATAATAAATACGTTTTCTGTCCTCAAAAATAATTTTTTAGCCCAGAATTTTTTATTTTCCCAAGGGTAACAGGAGAAATTGGACCCCAATATTTGTTGTCCAGTTTCTCCTGAGTACGGTGATACCCCATATGTTGGGGTAAACTACTGTTTGGGCACATGCCGGGGCTTGGAATTGAAGTAGTGACGTTTTGAAATGCAGACTTTGATGGAATGCTCTGCGGGCGTCACGTTGCGTTTGCAGAGCCCCTGATGTGCCTAAACAGTAGAAACCCCCCACAAGTGACCCCATTTTGGAAACTAGACCCCGAAAGGAACTTATCTAGATGTGTGGTGAGCACTTTGAACCCCCAAGTGCTTCATAGAAGTTTATAATGCAGAGTCGTGAAAATAATAAATACGTTTTCTTTCCTCAAAAATAATTATTTAGCCCAGAATTTTTTATTTTCCTAAGGGTTACAGGAGAAATTGGACCCCAAAAGTTGTTGTCCAGTTTCTCCTGAGTACGCTGATACCCCATGAGTGGGGGTAAACCACTGTTTGGGCACACGTCGGGGCTCAGAAGGGAAGTAGTGACTTTTGAAATGCAGACTTTGATGGAATGGTCTGCGGGTATCACGTTGCGTTTGCAGAGCCCCTGGTGTGCCTGAACAGTAGAAACCCCCACAAGTGACCCCATTTTAGAAACTAGACCCCCCAAGGATCTTATCTAGATATGTGGTGAGCACTTTGAACCCCCAAGTGCTTCACAGACGTTTACAACGCAGAGCCGTGAAAATAAAAAATCATTTTTCTTTCCTCAAAAATTATGTTTTAGCAAGCATTTTTTTAGATTCACAAGGGTAACAGGAGAAATTGGACCCTAGTAATTTTTGCGCAGTTTGTCCTGAGTATGCTGGTACCCCATATGTGGGGGTAAACCACTGTTTGGGCACACGTCAGGGCTCGGAAGTGAGGGAGCACCATTTGACTTTTTGAATACGAGATTGGCTGGAATCAATGGTGGCGCCATGTTGCGTTTGGAGACCCCTGATGTGCCTAAACAGTGGTAACCCCTCAATTCTACCTCCAACACTAACCCCAACACACCCCTAACTCTAATCCCAACTGTAGCCATAACCCTAATCACAACCCTAACCGCAACACACCCCTAACCACAACCCTAACCACAACACACCCCTAACCACAACCCTAATTCCAACCCTAACCCTAAGGCTATGTGCCCACGTTGCGGATTCGTGTGAGATATTTCCGCACCATTTTTGAAAAATCCACGGGTAAATGGCACTGCGTTTTACCTGCGGATTTTCCGCGGATTTCCAGTGTTTATTGTGCGGATTTCACCTGCGGATTCCTATTGAGGAACAGGTGTAAAACGCTGCGGAATCCGCACAAAGAATTGACATGCTGCGGAAAATACAACGCAGCGTTTCCGCGCGGTATTTTCCGCACCATGGGCACAGCGGATTTGGTTTTTCATATGTTTACATGGTACTGTAAACCTGATGGAACACTGCTGCGAATCCGCAGCGGCCAATCCACAGCCAAATCCGCACAGTGTGCACATAGCCTAATTCTAAAGGTATGTGCACACGCTGCGGAAAACGCTGCGGATCCGCAGCAGTTTCCCATGAGTTTACAGTTCAATGTAAACCTACGGGAAACAAAAATCGCTGTACACATGCTGCGGAAAAACTGCACGGAAACGCAGCGGTTTACATTCCGCAGCATGTCACTTCTTTGTGCGGATTCCGCAGCGGTTTTACAACTGCTCCAATAGAAAATCGCAGTTGTAAAACCGCAGTGAAATGCGCAGAAAAAAACGCGGTAAATCCGCCATAAATCCGCAGCGGTTTAGCACTGCGGATTTATCAAATCCGCAGCGGAAAAATCCGCAGAGGAACAGAATACGTGTGCACATACCGAAACCCTAACCCTAACCCTAGCCCTAACCCTACCCCTAACCCTACCCCTAACCCTACCCCTAGCCCTAACCCTAGCCCTAACCCTAGCCCTACCCCTAACCCTACCCCTAGCCCTAACCCTAACCCTAGCCCTAACCCTACCCCTAACCCTAACCCTACCCCTAACCCTATTCTAACATTAGTGGAAAAAAAAAATTTTCTTTATTTTTTTATTGTCCCTACCTATGGGGGTGACAAAGGGGGGGGGGGTCATTTATTATTTTTTTTATTTTGATCACTGAGATATAATCTATCTCAGTGATCAAAATGCACTTTGGAACGAATCTGCCGGCCGGCAGATTCGGCGGGCGCACTGCGCATGCGCCCGCCATTTTGGAAGATGGCGGCGCCCAGGGAGAAGACGGACGGGACCCCGGCTGGATCGGTAAGTATGATGGGGTGGGGGGGACCACGGGGGGGGATCGGAGCACGGGGGGGGGAATCGGAGCGCGGGAGGGGTGGAACGGAGAACGGGGGGCGTGGAACGGAGCACGGGGGGGCTGGAACGGAGCACGGGGGGGTGGAACGGAGCACCGGGGGGGGGGGGGGGGTGGATCGGAGTGCAGGGGGGGTGATCGGAGCACGGGGGGGTGATTGGAGCACGGGGGGAGCGGACAAGAGCACGGGGGGGAGCGGAGCACTGGACGGAGGGAAGCCGGAGCAGTGTACCGGCCAGATCGGGGGGCTGGGGGGGCGATCGGTGGGGTGGGGTGGGGGCACACTAGTATTTCCAGCCATGGCCGATGATATTTCAGCATCGGCCATGGCTGGATTGTAATATTTCACCCGTTATAATAGGTGAAATATTACAAATCGCTCTGATTGGCAGTTTCACTTTCAACAGCCAATCAGAGCGATCGTAGCCACGAGGGGGTGAAGCCACCCCCCCTGGGCTAAACTACCACTCCCCCTGTCCCTGCAGATCGGGTGAAATGGGAGTTAACCCTTTCACCCGGCCTGCAGGGACGCGATCTTTCCATGACGCCACATAGGTGTCATGGGTCGGAATGGCACCGACTTTCATGACGCCTACGTGGCGTCATGGGTCGGGAAGGGGTTAATAACGCCCTATGGCGGGCTGCCCAGTGCTAAAATGCATCCCGTGTGAACAGAGGCCACAGTGTACAGAACAATTTGGGCCCAGCTGCACCCTGCAAAAAATATACGTGCAAAAAAAACATAAATATATGTAAGGTATTAGTTGATATTCGGGCCATAATATGGAAGCTGGCAACCCACGCCAAGGGTCCTTACGTATTGCCAGTCCTGCTCTAACATGAAAAACACCAAAAAAGGACACATTCAAGAAAAAACACCAAAAACAGGCAAAGATGCTTACCTGTCTAAATAGGCCTCAATACAAATGCACAAGCAGGGTGCAGCGGACCCAAACAAAATAGCTATTTTGTTTGGGTCCGCTGCACCCTGCTTGTGCATTTGTATTGAGGCCTATTTAGACAGGTAAGCATCTTTGCCTGTTTTTGGTGTTTTTTCACCTTACAACCCAACACGTCCCAAAATGCCATGTGTACTCCATCCCGAATCTACAGTCTGGGGCCCGGGGCGTAGTGCCCTGCCCAGTACAGTGTCATAGTGCACAATGATAGGATGCCGAACCGTTCTTGGGATGGACGGAACATTTTGAAATTACCCGAAGGCCCCGCAGGTGGTGTGCAGAAAAACTCCTCTCTGTACAGTATTTTCTAGATATACAGAGGTTTCTGACTTGTGAAAAAGTGGGTGAGGGGTGGGAGAAATGTGGTAGAGCTGTAGAAAAATTATTACCTGTTAAATCCTCTGTCACTCTAGCGTAGTTCATCCCTGTAGCGAAGCTTATCGCTCCAGCGAAGTTCACCGCTCTAGTGTACCCCATCCCTGTAGCATAGCCCATCGCTCCATTTTCCATCCCTTTACCCTTCTCTATTGCTCTAGCGTTTTCCATCGCTCTAGCATAGTCCATCCTTCTAGCATACTCCATCCCTCTCGTGTAATCCGTCCCGCTGGCTCACTCCGTCTCTCTAGTGTACGCCATCTCTTTGGTGCACTCCATCCTTCTGGCGTACACCAGCTCTCTAGTCTAGAGCACTCTGTCCCTCTGGCATAGTCCAGCACTCTAGCGTAGCCCAGAACTCTAGCATACTCCGTCCCTCTAGCATAGCCCAGCACTCTACCGTACTCCGTCCCTCTAGCGTAGCCCAGCACTCTACCGTACTCCGTCCCTCTAGCATAGCCCAGCACTTTACGATACTCCGTCCCTCTGGCGTACTCCGTTTTTCCTGCGCAACCCAGCACTGTAGCATAGCCCAGCACTCTACCGTATCTTAGCTGCAGAAATGACATGCCATGTACCGCTTGTGACCACTGCAGACAATGACTGACCGGCCTCAGTCGCTGCTGGAGCCTAGTACCCCTAGAGCTAATGGAGAGCACCGTAGTGATGGCTCTGGATGATCAGCAGGAGATTTACAGGCAGGCTTTTTTGTTTTTTGCTTTTTCCGTTTTATTTTCATCACTTCTAAAACCCTATTTATGGGCACAGACGTTGCTCTGCTGTGGACAATGGTCTCCTTTTTTTTTTTTGTCCCAGAAGGATCCTATGTATTATTTAAGGTGACCATAACATTGTTAGGATTTTCGGTTGCCAGGGTCTCCAGCGATCGCTAATGACTTGTAAGAGAACATGGCAGCAAATGTTCAATGAACTTAGAGCACCACCAGAGGGTCATTGCAAGGGAAGGCTGAGCGCCAATATAGACAGGCGGATCACAAGAAGTCCTGCTCCAAGTGATCAGTAGATTTCTGGCGGCAAATGCTCGAGAGCGCCACCAGAAGGTCAGTACACGCTGCAGGGAAAGTTCCATACAGCCAATGTGTTATCACATGGCGCCCATTCAAATGAATGGAGAAAACATGAGGCTGCCAGAGGCGGTGAGGATCTCTGTAGGTGTCCTGGATCGCCCTTATACCCGTGGCATATAGATAGGTCGACCTGGCGGTGTAGGAACGTTCCTGGGATTATTTGGATGCAGATCTGCGCTGAGCCTTTCTCTCTTCGTCTTTTCCCCTATCCCGGTTCAGTTGATTTGTCACATTTGCAGCCATCTCGCAGTCCCCGTTCCTGCTCTTCTCAGGCTGTTATCTCCTCGCTCTGAAGGTTAATTTGCGTTCGGAGGGTTTGTGCAGATTTCAGCAGCTGATGTTCTTGCCGTGACTTTAATGGCTGGCGAACGTATTGCGGCACTTCCCCCTCTTGCGTCTCGCTCACTGTTTTCTATCCTTCTCTTTCTCTGAAAATAAAGCTTTTATATTTCTTTTGAAGTCAGAAATTTTGTGCTGTCGGCTCAGATCCCGATGTTTTCAAAGCAGAAGCGTCCAACGTAGTTGTAACCGCATAAAATGATAATGTCGCTTTCTTCAGCGTAAGCAGAATCTGAGCCGGTGAGAAATGACTCCTCGACCTTTTCAGATGTCAATTATCAACTTCCAGCCAACAGCAGATGAACGTCATGCCTGAAGGAATCACCAATGAACAGATATCATAAAATGATCAAAAAATAAATCTGTAACATTCGATGTTTGACAACGACATTTAAGGTCGGGTTGTTCCAGTGACCACAAAAAAAAGCTAAGGAAAAATTGCAATCAAGGGAATAAAATGGTTTAAAATGATCCCGTTTTGTCGTAGAGACTCTGGTGACTGGTACGAGCTCTCATTATTGATTCCAGTGATTTATCGGTTCTTCTACAGGCAATTTTATTGCTTTTCACATTATTGGACGTTGGGCCGATGTGCAATATTGCTTCTAGAGTTTCTCTAATATCACCCTTTGCTTAATATAAAAGGACAAAAATATCATTGTGTAGAGGGTTGAAAGCGTTTGATAAGAAGATGTAAAGAGAGTATCCCAATCTAGAGGACAGGCGCAGCACAGGTGAAGTCTTGGAAAAAAAGTTTGAGATTTTGATAAGGGCAAGAGGATGACTGAGTTATTAGAACAAGAGGAATAGATACGGTGCTTAATAAGGATATGGGGAGAAGATGCACTATGTAAAATAATTCTAAACCCACAGGTATTAATATTGATGTTCTTCCGTCCTCATGGTGTTGGATAGGGCTGAGGTCGGGGCTCTGTGCCCGGCTCATGTTCTCGCCTCCATGTCTGTATGGAGCTTGTGTACTGGGCATAGTCATGGGGGACAGAGAGGGTCTTCCACAAACTGTTCCCACAAAGCTGAAGATTCAATTGTCCATAATGTCTTGTGCTGAAGAATTAAGATTTCCCATCACTGCAACAAAGAGGCCGAGGCCGCCCCCTGATAACAAACCCATAGCATTCTCCTCCACCATCTGTACAGGGGGCACAATGCAGCCAGGGGGTAACGTCCTCCTGGATTGCACAAACCCAGACTCCTCCATCAGACGCAGATAGAGAAGTGCGGTCCGTCACTGCACAGAACACATCTCCTCCTCCACACCATCCGATGCTCGGCTTTGTGCTTGGTGACGTACGGCCATGAAGCTCCCCGGCGGGGGCGCAGTATTTGTACTGATATCTCAGAGGAGGTCTGGACTCTGCAGTTATGGGGTCAGCAGAGAGGTGATTTTTCTGCCCTTTGCTCCTCAGCACTCGGCCCCCTGCTCTGTAACGTTACGGGGTCTCCACTTCATGGCTGAGTTGCTGAGGTTTCCTACACTTCATAATAATATCACTCACAGGTGACGGAGGAAGATTCGGGAGAAAGAAATGTCATGGACGGACTTGTTCCCCCAGTGTCTCCTATTACAAGACCGTGCTGGTATCAATGAGCTCTGCTCCACCAGCCGATCTGTAACATGTTAGTAAATGCTGTTGCAATGGCGGGGGACGGAGGTTATACTGCGGGGGTGATGGGCCGGAGGTTGTACACTAAGGTGACAAGCGGCCGGATGATATACACCATGGGGAGGGGGCAATGGGCCTGGATGTTATACACAGAGGACAATGGGGCCAGTTCTGCATCGGGGGGGGGACAGTGGGGATGAATGTTATACACAGGGGGCAATGGGTCCAATACTTTTCTGCAAATAGTGTAAATGAGGGATCAGTATTGTGAATAGCGCAATCCAGAGAGCAGGTGCAGCATGGGAGATGTCTTAAGGTATAAGGCTTAGATAGGTCAAGAAGAAAGTTCTAAGTCTCTGGAAGAACAGAGGATGAATGAGGGGGCAGAACGGTGGATTGATTTTTTGGCTTGGAATATTGGGATTAGTTAGGTCTGGGGTGAGAGTTGGACCCAGATGATTTCTTCAGGCCTCGCTGCTTATTACAAATCAGGTGGGGAAAACAATAGGCCTCTATGACTAGTGCCGGAATAACAAAAAAAATATAGAAGAAAAGTCTACATTTAATATCTAATGTAATTACCAAACTGGTAAAAGAGTAAAACCTTCTAGCACAATGTAAGGAGACCTGAGCTTCTGAGATCCAAAGACGATCTGTGTGTTTTAACCCCTTAATGACCGCCAATACGTCTTTTAACTGACCTGACATATAAGAGAATAGCCTCCCCATACAGGTGATAATCCAGCATCTGTCGGCTGTACACTATAGCTGACAACTTTCTGCATCAGCCACGATCAGTGTTGGCACCGTACATATCTGTTTAACCCCTTAGATGCTGCTGTCAATAGTGACTACAACATTATAAATGGTTAACAGAGTGTGGGGGCTTCCTATTTAACCAAACTGGTGCCCTCAGGTCATGATTGTGTGGTCCTGATGTTTGCGATGGCCATTCATGACCAAATAGCGGCCTTAGAGTCTGCCGGCTGTTGTAATCTGTTCAGAAGTTACCGACATTTAGGTGGTAAAAATACACATTTTCATTTCTGTCATGCCACTTTGCATTAATTCCTGTAAAGCACCTGAGGGGTTAATAAACTACCTGACAGCAGTTTTCAATATGTCAGGGGGTGCTGTTTTTAAAATGGTATCACGCTTGGGGGTTTCCCAATATATGAGACCCCTAAAGTCACTTTAAACATGGATAGGTCCCTAAAAAAATAAATGTTGTAAATTTCCTTGAAAAAATGAAAATTGCTGCTACATTTTTAAACCTCCTAAAATGCTAACAAAATAAAAAAACATTTTACAAATGATGCTGATGTAAAGCAGACACGTGGGAAATGTTATTTATTAATGGTTTGCTGTGGTATGGCCATCTGGATTAAAGGGATAATCATTCAAACTTTGAAAATTGCTAATTTTTTAACATTTTTCTCAATTTTTTCATATTTTTTATAAATAAACACAAAACATATTGACCTAAATTTACCATTATCATAAAGTATAATGTGTCACGAAAAAACAATCTCAAAATCACTGGGATTTGTTGAAGCGTTGCAGAGTTATTACCACATAAAGTGGCACTAGTCAGATTTCAAAAATTTGGCTCCGTCACTAAGGGGTTAATATAACTTTTAATTTTTTTTTGCAGTTGACCATAATGTCCGTCCCGGTGTGTTGGTCGCTGATGCCGCTGAGGGGGTTAATAACGCATCTGACTATGATGCATCTGGAAAGGGAGAATGGGCTTGACCTGAATAATAATGTTCATCTAAATTCATGCCGCTCCTTTGTGTGTCTTGATTACGCCCCGGGCTGTTCACAATGACATAGATTAATAGGAAGATTACACCTGAACTGCCAGGCATCGGTTTAGCGCCCTTTTGACCAGGGCATGCATGGGACGTAAGGGCGCCCATCTACAACATTGATTTGTGTCTTTCTCCTCTACCTCTCCCAAAACCGTCACATCATTAATTTCGGCACCTTCCCCCTTGTTACTCTTTTCACAGTCCTTATCTAGGGCCACCTGCACGTGTGTCAGGGAGATAGCTCAGTGACTTCTTCCCTGGGATTTAAGTACTGGGCAATAGCTTACACACAGTCCCATTCTCTAGATGACTGCTCGGACATGATGTAGGAAGCGTTATCTTAGGGCTGACACACATTGGACATTAATAGAAAAACATGTGTCCGTGGTGTGTGCAGAATGTCAATGAGGTTCCCTGCGCCTCCTGCGCTCTCTCCCACAGACAGGATCAGTCAAGTGCTGCCTTCACTGTGCACGTGACACTTGCCTTAGTTCTGGCCTGATAGAATGCCCCCTACTGTATGTACTTAGATATTCTGCTGGATTAAATGACAAAGACTATGTTTATTTTCATGTAATACTGAGCAACAAAATACTGTCATACTAAATGAATATACAGTGGGGCAAAAAAGTATTTAGTCAGTCAGCAATAGTGCAAGTTCCACCACTTAAAAAGATGAGAGGCGTCTGTAATTTACATCATAGGTAGACCCCAACTATGGGAGACAAACTGAGAAAAAAAAATCCAGAAAATCACATTGTCTGCTATAATACTGGCCCAATTTACAAGAATATAACTGCTATAATACTGCTCTCATGTACAAGAATATAACTACTATAATACTGCCCCTATGTACAAGAATATAACTACTATAATACCGCCCCTATGTACAAGAATATAACTACTATAATACTGCTCCTATGTACAAGAATATAACTATTGTAATACTGCCCCTATGTACAAGAATATAACTACTATAATACTGCTCCTATGTACAAGAATATAACTACTATAATACTGCCCCTATGTACAAGAATATAACTACTATAATACTGCTCCTATGTACAAGAATATAACTACTAAAATACTGCCCCTATGTACAAGAATATAACTACTATAATACTGCTCCTATGTACAAGAATATAACTACTATAATACTGCCCCTATGTACAAGAATATAACTACTATAATACTGCTCCTATGTACAAGAATATAACTACTATAATACTGCTCCTATGTACAAGAATATAACTACTATAATACTGCCCCTATGTACAAGAATATAACTACTATAATACTGCTCCTATGTACAAGAATATAACTACTATAATACTGCTCCTATGTACAAGAATATAACTACTATAATACTGCTCCTATGTACAAGAATATAACTATTGTAATACTGCTCCTATGTACAAGAATATAACTATTGTAATACTGCCCCTATGTACAAGAATATAACTACTATAATACTGCTCCTATGTACAAGAATATAACTACTAAAATACTGCCCCTATGTACAAGAATATAACTACTATAATACTGCTCCTATGTACAAGAATATAACTACTATAATACTGCCCCTATGTACAAGAATATAACTACTATAATACTGCTCCTATGTACAAGAATATAACTACTATAATACTGCTCCTATGTACAAGAATATAACTACTATAATACTGCCCCTATGTACAAGAATATAACTACTATAATACTGCTCCTATGTACAAGAATATAACAACTATAATACTGCCCCTATGTATAGGAATATAAGTACTACTATAATACTATATTTAATTCTTCCTCCTCCAGACATACTGCTGATACATAGGTCCATGAAGTCCCATTTATTTTCATTGCTGCACAAAACAGAATCCTAAATCTTTTTTTTTGCTTATTTCTTTATTTTTGAGGATATTGAAGATGACTTTTCTAGTGCTCCTTGGATCAGTATAGGTTACGACTTTGGTCATATAGATCTTTAGTGCTTAGCACGTTCCTTTCTTTGCAAACTGAAAAGACAGCGCCTGTTGTCAGCCGGTGGCTGCTTCGTTTCTCGTCCACGTACTGTAGCCGGTGTTCTGTAAAGTTTGATCTCGTGACCTTCACTTCTGTCTGCATCTCTAGGAACATTCATTGCCTTTGTATCTTTTTTGCATCATTTTCATTCTTTGTGTCGACAATGATTTTCTCTTTATACTTTTGGACCACTCTCTTGATTCAGCCATATTTTGAACATGCAATCAAACTCCCATTCTCCAAAGCCCTTGCTAGTCTGGGTATTTGATGCATTTTATCTTATCAGTTGTATCAGGAGGAGAAATGGAGACGGCACCTGCATTGCAAACCTGTGTTCTTGGGGAATCTATTCAAGGGCGAATAGTTCTGAGACTGCAGGAGTCAGTACAAGTGGCATTTTGTACATTACCTTGTGGTGTCAGGCTGATGATCTCCATCTCTGGGTGCGGGTATCAGCAGAGGAGGTGTCGTGTGTCCCCAAATCTCACCTCTCACCTGACTGACTGCTCATACTCTAATATGTCTATAAATATGATCTGTCTGTGAATTCGTCCTGATAGATGATCGCGATTCCCCGACACCCGGTTCCTATACATTCTAATTAAAAACTCTTGAGAGAGGTTTCCTGTCAGAGCAGAAGAGCGATGATGTATCTCCTCTAAGTGAAGTGGATGCAGTCAAGAGGTTTTTACAATGTATACATAATTAAATGGAAAAATAGAAAATACTTACAATAATAGGACAGGCACTTAAATGTGAAGGATTTCAAATTACACTGCACACAAGTGATTGTCGTGTGCATGCTAACCTCATCTATTTATTATCCGTGGATGATAAAGCGCCAATATGTTTAGTGGTGCCTCATACACAAGTCACTACTAACAGACACTGCCATCACAATTGGCGTCATAGTCAAAATCTCCATCTGAGTCTTATACATCTGCACTAAACCACTGTGACGGGACACCAATGGCCTAAATACAAGTCCTGTGCCTGATCCGACCCTAGGAGTACCTGAGACCTGTGATTGATCCGACCCTGGGAGTCACCGAGACCTGTGACTGATCCGACCCTGGGGGTCACCGAGACCTGAGACTGATCCGACCCTGGGAGTCACCGAGACCTGTGACTGATCCGACCCTGGGAGTCACCGAGACCTGTGACTGATCCGACCCTGGGAGTACCTGAGACCTGTGACTGATCCGACCCTGGGAGTCACCAAGACCTGTGACTGATCTGACCCTGGGAATACCTGAGACCTGTGACTGATCCGACCCTGGGGGTCACCGAGACCTGTGACTGATCCGACCCTGGGAGTCACCGAGACCTGTGACTGATCCGACCCTGGGAGTCACCGAGACCTGTGACTGATCCGACCCTGGGAGTACCTGAGACCTGTGACTGATCCGACCCTGGGAGTCACCAAGACCTGTGACTGATCTGACCCTGGGAATACCTGAGACCTGTGACTGATCCGACCCTAGGAGTACCTGAGACCTGTGACTGATGCGACCCTGGGAGTCACCGAGACCTGTGACTGATCCGACCCTGGGAGTACCTGAGACCTGTGACTGATCCGACCCTGGGAGTACCTGAGACCTGTGACTGATCCGACCCTGGGAGTCACCAAGACCTGTGACTGATCTGACCCTGGGAGTACCTGAGACCTGTGACTGATCCGACCCTAGGAGTACCTGAGACCTGTGACTGATCTGACCCTGGGAGTCACCGAGACCTGTGACTGATCTGACCCTGGGGGTCACCGAGACCTGTGACTGATGCGACCCTAGGAGTACCTGAGACCTGTGACTGATCCGACCCTGGCTGGCCCCGAGTCCCGCGCTCGATGTGACCCTGGCTGGCCCCGAGTCCCGCGCTCGATGTGACCCTGGCTGGCCCCGAGTCCCGCGCTCGATGTGACCCTGGCTGGCCCCGAGTCCCGCGCTCGATGTGACCCTGGCTGGACCCGAGTCCGGTGCCCAATGGGACCCTGGCTGGACCTGAGCTCTGCTCTTGATCTGACCTTGGTTTTTCTAGAACTCTGAGTTGATCCACCTATGAGCTGTGCCCGATGTGACCCGGGATCTACCTGACCCTTGGTGTGCTCCAGCTTTGCCCTTTTATGCAGCTGTGGATATCCCTGAGCTCTGTGTCGGATGCATGTTGTAGCTTACCTGAGCTACGCATCTACTGACCCGGGTTGTAAAACTGCGTCTGCAAATGGTTTTCTATAGGACTTCACACAGAATAGCCATTTAATCTGCTTGAAACGTGATTATCATGTAGTCACACAATGTCACAATTTAATCTCATTGTGAAAACTATAATGATTTATCACTTTCACAGATTTCACTTTGCAATGATATTAATCCCACATTTATGAGAATTTGTCCTTTTTTCTTTTTACCTGAAATGTTCGTATTTCCTCTGTGTGATTTATCATGTGCCATTAATCTTGCAGCGGTCACACACCAGTACATATAAAGCGCAGCTACTGTCTCTCTGTATTTTTTTTTCACTTTTTTTCATAGTTGCTGAGATTAAGCATATGTATCTACAGGCCCACAACTTTAAAACTAAATATTTTTCGCAACTATTGGCCATAGAAGTTGCTGCGATGGCTACATCGCTATTGATCACATGTAGTATGGTAATTCATGATTGATGTTGTGGTCACATTCTGCAACATGATATTAGAGAGCATGACATTTATTGATTTGTGGCTTACAAAAGTAATTGTCACATACCCATTATTCCATTGTCCTGAGAAATTATGGTATACACCTTACCACATTAATTACAATAATACTGCCCCTATGTAAAAGAATATAACTACTATAATACTGCTCCTATGTACAAGAATATAACTACTATAATACTGCCCCCTGTGTACAAGAATATAACTACTATAATACTGCCCCTATGTACAAGAATATAACTACTATAATACTGCTCCTATGTACAAGAATATAACTACTATAATACTCCTCCTATGTACAAGAATATAACTACTATAATACTGCCCCTATGTACAAGAATATAACTACTATAATACTGCTCCTATGTACAAGAATATAACTACTATAATACTGCCTCTATGTACAAGAATATAACTACTATAATACTGCTCCTATGTACAAGAATATAACTACTATAATACTGCTCCTATGTACAAGAATATAACTACTATAATACTCCTCCTATGTACAAGAATATAACTACTATAATACTGCTCCTATGTACAAGAATATAACTACTATAATACTGCCCCTATGTACAAGAATATAACTACTACTAGATTGTGGCCCGATTCTAACGCTTCGGGTATTCTAGAATATGCATGTCCCCGTAGTATATGGACAATGATGATTCCAGAATTCGCGGCAGACTGTGCCCGTCGCTGATTGGTCGAGGCAACCTTTATGACATCATCGTCGCCATGGCAAGCATTATGACATCTACGTCGATACTGTGCCCGTCGCTGAATCAGAAACGTGAGATGTCTACGTCCTTTATGACATCATCGTCGCTGTGCCCGTTGCTGATTGGTCGAGGCCTGGCGGCCTCGACCAATCAGAGACGCGGGATTTCTACGTCGATGCTGTGGCGGTCTCTGATTGGTCGAGGCCTGGCGGCCTCGACCAATCAGAGAACCGGGATTTCCAGGACAGACAGACAGACGGAAAAACCCTTCGGCAATTATATATATAGATGGAGCATCATGTGGGGCCATTACACTGTATGCAGCATCATGTGGGGCCATTATACAGTACTAGATTGTGGCCCGATTCTAACGCATCGGGTATTCTAGAATATGCATGTCCCCGTAGTATATGGACAATGATGATTCCAGAATTCGCGGCAGACTGTGCCCGTCGCTGATTGGTCGAGGCAACCTTTATGCCATCATCGTCGCCATGGCAACCATTATGACATCTACGTCGATACTGTGCCCGTCGCTGAATCAGAGACGTGGGATTTCTACGTCCTTTATGACATCGTCGCTGTGCCCGTTGCTGATTGGTCGAGGCCTAGCGGCCTCGACCAATCAGAGACGCGGGATTTCTACGTCGATGCTGTGCCGGTCTCTGAATGGTCGAGGCCTAGCGGCCTCGACCAATCAGAGAGGCGGGATTTCCAGGGCAGACAGACAGACGGAAAAACCCTTAGGCAATTATATATATAGATAATACTGCTCCTATGTACAAGAATATAACTACTATAATACTGCCCCTATGTACAAAAATATAACTACTATAATACTGCCCCCTGTGTACAAGAATATAACTACTATAATACTGCCCCTATGTACAAGAATATAACTACTACTAGACTGTGGCCCGATTCTAACGCATCGGGTATTCTAGAATATGCATGTCCCCGTAGTATATGGACAATGATGATTCCAGAATTTGCAGCAGACTGTGCCCGTCACTGATTGGTCGAGGCAACCTTTATGACATCATCGTCGCCATGGCAACCATTATGACATCTACGTCGATACTGTGCCCATCGCTGAATAAGAGACGCTGGATATATACGTCCTTTATGACATCATCGTTCCTGTGCTCGTTGCTGATTGGTCGAGGCCTGGCGGCCTCGACCAATCAGAGAGGCGGGATTTCCAGGACAGACAGAAAGACAGACAGACGGAAAAACCCTTAGACAATTATATATATATAGATAATACTGTTCCTTTGTACAAGAATATAACTACTATAATACTGCCCCTATGTACAAGAATATAACTACTATAATACTGCCCCCTGTGTACAAGAATATAACTACTATAATACTGCCCCCTATATACAAGAATATAACTACTATAATACTGCCCCTATGTACAAGAATATAACTACTATAATACTGCCCCCATGTACAAGAATATAACTACTATAATACTGCCCCCTATATACAAGAATATAACTACTATAATACTGCCCCCTGTGTACAAGAATATAACTACTATAATACTGCCCCCTATATACAAGAATATAACTACTATAATACTGCTCCTATGTACAAGAATATAACTACTATAATACTGCCCCTATGTACAAGAATATAACTACTATAATACTGCCCCCTGTGTACAAGAATATAACTACTATAATACTGCTCCCTATGTACAAGAATATAACTACTATAATACTGCCCCCTGTGTACAAGAATATAACTACTATAATACTGCCCCCTATGTACAAGAATATAACTACTATAATACTGCCCCTATGTACAAGAATATAACTACTATAATACTGCCCTTATGTACAAGAATATAACTACTATAATACTGCCCCTATGTACAAGAATATAACTACTATAATACTGCCCCTATGTACAAGAATATAACTACTATAATACTGCCCCTATGTACAAGAATATAACTACTATAATACTGCTCCTATGTACAAGAATATAACTACTATAATACTGCCCCCTATGTACAAGAATATAACTACTATAATACTGCCCCTATGTACAAGAATATAACTACTATAATACTGCTCCTATGTACAAGAAAATAACTACTATAATACTGCTGGCGCAGGCGATGAGCGCGCGGCTGCCGCCATCTTCCGTTCCCAGGATGCATTGCGAAATTACCCAGATGACTTAGCGGTCTCGTGAGACCGCTAAGTCTTCTGGGTAATTTCGCAATGCATGTATGGGAACAGAAGATGGCGGAGGCCGCGTGCGGCTCGGCGGACTACAGAGGGTGAGTATAGCAGGTTTTTTCTTTTATTATTATTTTTAACATTGCATCTTTTTACTCTTGTAAAAAGTTGGGGACACACAGGGTTAATAGCAGCAGTTACGGAGTGCATTACCCGCGGCATAACGCGGTCCGTTACCGCTGGCATTAACCCTGTGTGAGCGGTGACTGGAGCGGAGTATGCGGGCGCTGGGCACTGACTGCGGTGACTGGAGGGGAGCATGCGGGCGCCGGGCACTGGCTGCAGGGGAGTAGGGAGGGACTAATCGGACTGTGCCTGTCGCTGATTGGTCGCGGCAGCCATGACAGGCAGCTGGCGAGACCAATCAGCGACGCGGGATTTCCGTTAAGGAAGTTGCAGACAGAAAGACGGAAGTACCCCTTAGACAATTATATATATATAGATAATGCTGCTCCTATGTACAAGAATATAACAAATAATACTGCTCCTGTGTACAGAGCCACGTAGTATATTGCACAGCGACGTAGTATACAGCACAGAGCCACGTAGTATATTGGCCAGTCACGTAGTATATTGCCCAGCCACGTATGTCACAGGTTAAAAAATAAACATATACTCACCTTCCGAGGGCCCCTTGTAGTTCGGTCACATGACCGTGACGTCATGGCAGGTCCTTCTCGCGCAGGACCTGTGATGACGTCGCGGTCACATGACCGTAACGTCATGGCAGGTCCTTCTCGCGCAGGCGAGCAGGGCCTGTGATGACGTCGCGGTCACATGACCGTGACGTCATGGCAGGTCCTTCTCCCATACACGGCACCGGAACCTGCCGCTTGCATGGAGCGGTCACAGGAGCATCACGAAAGGTGAGTATATAATGATTTTTTATTTTTTTTAATTATTTTTAACATTAGATGTTTTTACTATTGATGCTGCATAGGCAACATCAATAGTAAAAACTTGGTCACACAGGGTTAATAGCGGAGGTAACGGAGTGAGTTACCCGTGGCATAACGCGGTCCGTTACTGCTGGCATTAACCCTGTGTGAGCAGTGACTGTGGGGAGCATGGAGCGGGCGCCGGGTGCTGACTGCAGGGGAGGGACTAATCGGACTGTGGCTGTCGCTGATTGGTCGCGGCCAATGAATATCCGTGACAGACAGAAGGACAGACAGAAAGACGGAAGTGACCCTTAGACAATTATAATACTGCTCCTATGTACAAGAATATAACTACTATAATACTGCTCCTATGTACAAGACTATAACTACTATAATACTGGCCCTATGTACAAGACTATAACTACTATAATACTGCCCCTATGTACAAGAATATAACTACTATAATACTGCCCCTATGTACAAGAATATAACTACTATAATGCTGCCCCTATGTACAAGAATATAACTACTATAATACTGCTCCTATGTACAAGAATATAACTACTAGAATACTGCTCCTATGTACAAGAATATAACTACTATAATACTGTTCCTATGTACAAGAATATAACTACTATAATACTGCTCCTATGTACAAGAATATAACTACTATAATACTGCCCCTATGTCCAAGAATATAACTACTATAATACTGCTCCTATGTACAAGAATATAACTACTATAATACTGTTCCTATGTACAAGAATATAACTACTATAATACTGTTCCTATGTACAAGAATATAACTACTATAATACTGCTCCTATGTACAAGAATATAACTACTATAATACTGTTCCTATGTACAAGAATATAACTACTATAATACTGCCCCTATTTACAAGAATATAACTACTATAATACTGCCCCCTATGTACAGGAATATAACTATTATAATACTGCCCCCTATGTACAGGAATATAACTACTATAATACTGCTCCTATGTACAGGAATATAACTACTATAATACTGCTCCTATGTACAAGAATATAACTACTATAATACTGCTCCTATGTGCAAGAATATAACTACTCTAATACTGCCCCTATGTGCAAGAATATAACTACTATAATACTGCTCCTATGCGCAAGAATATAACTACTATAATACTGCTCCTATGTACAAGAATATAACTACTATAATACTGCTCCTATGCACAAGAATATAACTACTATAATACTGCTCCTATGTACAAGAATATAACTACTATAATACTGCTCCTATGTACAAGAATATAACTACTATAATACTGCTCCTATGTACAAGAATATAACTACTATAATACTGCTCCTATGTACAAGAATATAACTACTATAATACTGCCCCTATGCACAAGATTATAACTACTATAATACTGCTCCTATGTACAAGAATATAACTACTATAAGGGTGCGTGCACACGTTGCAGATTTGCCTGTGGAATTTTCTGTGCAGATTCTGCATCTTTTGGCAGAAAACGCAGTTAAAAATCTGTGCGTTTCTGATGCGAATTTGTATGCGTTTTT
This sequence comes from Ranitomeya imitator, assembly GCF_032444005.1. Taxonomy (NCBI): domain Eukaryota; kingdom Metazoa; phylum Chordata; class Amphibia; order Anura; family Dendrobatidae; genus Ranitomeya; species Ranitomeya imitator. The sequence goes on along the minus strand of NC_091289.1, from coordinate 12,270,154 downwards.
GTAAACTAAATGAAGCTGTATTATCTAACAAAAAAGAATTACCGTATACAGTATACTCGAATATAAGCCGAGAATTTCAGCCCATTTTTTTAGGCTGAAATTGCCCATCTCAGCTTATACTCGAGTCATACCCAGGGATCGGCAGGGGAGGGGGAGCGGCAGCTGTCTAATAATACTCACCTGCTCCTGGCGCGGTGTCCCTGGTTCTCCGGCGTCAGCAGCTTCTTCCTGTAGTGAGCGATCACTGGTACCGCTCATTACAGTAATGAATATTGACCCGACTCCACTCCCATAGAGGTGGAGCCGCATATTCATTACTGTAAAGGGCAGTATCATGTGACCACTCACTATAGGAAGAAGCTGCTGGCGCCGGAGTACCAGGGACACCGCGCCAGGAGCTCGTGAGTATAACACAGCGTGTGATTTTCACCTGCTCCCTGTTCCACCACCGGCTGCCGCTGCGTCTTCCCCGTCCTCTGCACTGACGCTCAGGTCAGACGGCGCGATGACGCAATTAGTGCGTGCTGCCCTCTGCCTGAACAGTCAGTGCAGAGGACGCGGAAGACACAGCAGCGGCGGCCGGCGCTGGAACGGGGAGCAGGTGAATATAGCAAGTGCCGGGGGCCTGAGAGGTGAGTATGTCATTTTCTTTTCTTTTTTTTCTTTTTTTAATCGCAGCAACAGCATATGGGGCAAGTGTCTGTATGGAGCATCTTATGGGGCCATGTGCAGCATTATATGGGACAAATATCTGTATGGGGCATCTTATGTGGCCATGTGCAGCATTATATGGGGCAAATATCTGTATGGAGCATCTTATGGGGCCATAATCAGCATTTGTGGAGCATTATACGGGGCAAATGTGTCTATGGAGCATCTTATGGGGCCATAATCAACATTTGTGCAGCATTATATGGAGCATATTTTAATATGGAGCATCTTATGGGGCCCATCATAAACTGTATGGAGCATTATATGGGGCGTATTTTGTATGGAGCATCTTATGGGGCCATCTGTTGTGAATTCTGCTCTTGGGTTCCCTCCTGTGGTTGTTGGTGGGAATGCAGTTGTCTCTGACTTGCAGTCCTGGCCAGGTGTATTGGATAATTACAATTCTGACTGGGATATTTAGGTGTGCAGGATCCTTTAGCCCTTGCCAGTTGTCAATGTTTCTTTGGAAGTGTTGGATCTCTGCCTGGCCTCTCCTGCTTATCTGCCAGTTCAGCAAAGATAAGTGTCTGTTTCTTTTCCTGTGGCACACATGAAGTGTGCTTATTTTCAGTACTGTTCATTTGTTTTTATTTTGTCCAGATTAGACTGTGTCTGTGTTTTCTCAGTCTGGTTGGTTTCACTGGAGTTGCAGATATACGCTCCTACATCTTTAGTTAGATGTAGGAAGTTTTTTGTATATTCTGCTGTGGATTTTTTGAAGGGTTTTAATACTGACCGCACAGAACTCTGTCCTATCCTGTCCTATCTAGCTAGAGTGGCCTCCTGTGCTAAATCCTGTTTTTCTGCCTGTGTATGTTTTTTCCTCTCCGACTCACCACCAATATTTGTGGGGGGCTGTCTATCCTTTGGAGATTTTCTCTGAGGCAAGATAGTATTCCGATTTCCATCTTTAGGGGTATTTAGTCCTCCGGCTGTGACTAGGTGTCTAGGTGTGTTAGGTACACTCCACGGCTACTTCTAGTTGCGGTGTTAAGTTCAGGATTGCGGTCAGTACAGTGGCCACTTTCTCCAGTGAAAGTTCTCATGCAGCTCCAAGGTCACCGGATCATAACAGCCATCATGAACTGTATGGAGCATTATATGGGGCTCCTGATTCAATATGGATATTCAAAAACACTTAACCTACTGATGTATCAATTAATTTTACTTTTATTGGTTTCTATTTTGATTTTTGAAATTTACCAGTAGTTGCTGCATTTTCCACCCTAGGCTTATACTCGAGTCATTTAAGTTTTCCCAGTTTTTTGTGGCAAAATTAGGGGTCTCGGCTTATACTCGGGTCAGCTTATACTCGAGTATATACGGTATGTAATTTCTTTGTCCAACCTCTTCTTTTACATACACCATTGAAGAATGTTTACACACACAGATAGATCGATATATCTATAGCTAGATAGAGAGATAGATAATACCAAGCCCGATGTTTAGTAATAAACATAATAAAATGGTTCATAAAGAGTTAAATAAAGACACACACACACACACACACAAAAAAAAAATCTGCGTTAGGACTGGGTCACACTTGCGAGAAACTTGCACAAGTCTTGTACCTCCGTACCCGGCATTGCAACTGGCACTGGGACCGGAGCGTTCAGCTGCAAAGAAATACATGCAGCCACACACTCCGGACTCGAGTACTGGCGTCAGTGCCAGGTATTGAGGTGCGAGACTCTTGCCAGCTTCTCGCAAGTTTTATCCCGGCCTTAAACGCAATATCTTTTTAATTTAAAAAAAAAATTTCGGAGGCTCCCGCCCAATTTTCTGGGCCAGAAAGGGAAAGCCAGCGACTGGGGGCCGATGTTTTTAGCCTAGGAAGGGGTTAATACCCATGAATCTTCCCAGGCTATGAATATCAGCCTCCAACTGTGTATTTAGCCTTTACTGGCTACTAAAGTAGGGGGACCACACCCCCCAAAAAAAAACCATGTGGGGTCCCCTATAATTAATAGCTAGAAATGGCTATGCAGACAGCTGCGGGCTGATATTAATAGCCTAGGAAGGGGCCATGGAAATTGCCCCCCCCGGCTACAAACACCAGCTCACAGCTGCCCCAGAAATGGTGTATATCTAAGATTCGCCAATTTCAGCACTTAGCCTCTCTCTTCCCACTGCCCTGTAGTGGTGGCATATGGGGTAATAAGGGATTGATGTCACCTTTGTATTGTAAGGTGACATCAAGCCGGCTTAGTATTGGAGAGGTGTAAATATGACATCTATCCATTACTAATCCTATAGTTGTTAATGGGTTAAATAAAGACACAGCCAGAATAAAGTCTTTTAATGAAATAAAACACTAAACACAGTTTCCCATCTTTGTTGTTCTCCTAATTCATGCTACGCCCTCGGTCTCCTGTTATAAAAATCAAATAATAAAAACACAAATACTCCCTGTTCCGATGTAATCCATTTAATAGCGACTGTCCCACGATGATCTCCCTTATAGAGCTGTCACATCAGGAGATGTCACCGCTCTATAGGCCTCCCGCGATGCACTGACAGGAGATAATGGCTCCTGCAGTGCATCACTGAAGATTTTACCTGAGTTCAGTCTCTCACTTTACGGCAACGCTGCGTGAGAATTTTCTCACGCCACCATTTCCGGTGACACCATGAACTCAGGTGACGTCTCTGCCGGCGGCGGAGGGATACAACGTGGAGGATTACCTCCACTTAGTGCATGCCGGAGGGCCTTAAATAATAGGAGTACACGAGGAGCATATAGGTAGTAAAATAGTAATAGTATTTATTAAATAATCATTAAAACAGTGCAATCAATATACATAATATGTACTCAAGGATGAGAATAGTGAGTGGGTATCCCCCGGTGTGCACCATCTATGGAGCCGACATGCAACCCAAAGGGTGAAAGAGATTTGCTGCATAAAGAACCATGTCACATTTATCCTTATAAAATGCCAGCCGGCGTGAAATGACAAGTGAATGAAAAGCAGCTCTTACCAATACGGCACCAGGACAGGGCACACCGGACAGGATCCACAGGCAAGGACACCTAGATGGTGCACACCGGGGGATACCCACTCACTATTCTCATCCTTGAGTACATATTATGTATATTGATTGCACTGTTTTAATGATTATTTAATAAATACTATTACTATTTTACTACCCATATGCTCCTCGTGTACTCCTATTATTTATGGCTTTTGTGGAGTTGGTTCTCTTTCTTGGTGAGGGGCTGTGTGGCACTACTTAGTGCTTGATCTCCCCCTCGGTATCTAGTATGTTGCCTGGTTCTGGTATCATGCCGGAGGGCCTTGTAGAACAGTGTGACAGCTATGATGTGACAGCTATACACGGGAGATCGTCATGGGACAGTCGTTATTAAATGAACTACGACGGAAAGGTAAGTATATAGTGGTTTATTATTTTATTTTTGTTACAGGAGAACGAGGACGTCGTGGACTAGGTGATTGGTGAGTATGGACTGTATGTTTTATGATTTTTTTATTTATTTTTTCACTATTGAATACATGCATCGTCTGATGGGACTACTGTCCCATCATTGGCAATGCTGTCACTGTCATATCTGACAGCATTCATAGCCGGATGGGAGCGGTAGTCCCATCAGACAATGCCTGGCTACACAGACCCGCGGACACACACAGACCCCTGCAGACAGACAAGCACATAGCCTCCACCCACACACTGTTCCTCCTCGCGATCTGCAGCTTTTCTAGCCCCCACATCCACAGCAAAACCGCAGGTCTTTTTAAACCTGCGATTTTGCTGCTGATATGACTGAATCAATGGGTACAGAAACGCTGCAGATCCGCAAAAAGAATTGGCATGCTGCTGAAAATAAAACGCTGCAAATCCGCACGTATTTTTCCGCAGCATGTGCACACCAATTCTCAATTTCCCATTGAGTAACATTAATTGTTAACTACACTGCGGATTTGATGCAATTCCGTACATTCAGAAACGCATCAAAATCCGCAACGTGTGCACATAGCCTAATACCGCTCGGATGTGTAGAGTAATAGAAATTTTACGTTGGTTTGAATGTTGCAGAACTTCTCAGTGAATATCTTGTATTTGTTACTTATGCTGATATTTCGGGTAGACGGTTCGGCCACCACAGCCCTAATAATGACCATTCGCTCCCGCCATCTTATTTGTGTTACATATTGTTATTGCCATGAAACTGATTTATGGTAAGAATTCACATTTGTAACGCGCCCCTTGTATGAAGGGGTTAATGTCGGAGCGGTCCGGTGAGGTCATGAATGTTTAATCTGTTTATTCTTCTTTGTATATTGGAATCTAAAAATTTCTTCTAATTGTTTCTCGGAATCTGGAGCCGTTCCTCAGAAATGGGTTCCTCCGCGCTGAATTATTTATCTGGACTTTCCTCATAACATGTGAATATTAAATCGGATCGCACACATCTTACCATAATTTCTATGGCTCTCATCATTTCCCCCCCCCCCCCCAGAGCCGGCTTTATTCCCAGCGTCAGGCTCGGGCCCACTGCCCATATGTCTCTTGTTACATTGTATAAGTCAACTCAGTGATTCTCATAAATTGTATCAGAATTCCCCGGGTGTCGCGCTTGATAAATGACCACCACTGCGCTCTTCTGGCAATGCATTTAATCTAAACTACAACCCCCACCTTTCTCCACCCCAAACAATAAAGTGCGCCCTTTCATTTTTTGCATCTTGTTCACCAGCCCCCATTCTCTTAAAGTGGCATGCTCTTAAGGGGGAGCGGCGTCGCCTAGCAACATAGTAACTCACAGGCAGAAGGGCCTATGGCGGCGTTCTGCTCCCCTTTCCCTCCCTCGTGGTTTGGGCTCCGTTCCAATAGATGAGATATCACAATGTGCTATATGAGCCGGCGCACAGATCACTTCTCACCCGATGAATAGCAATAACCATTTTGTGTTGACTCAGGGTTTCCGCTAAGACGGAAGTACTTGACCTCCGACCTGTGCCCGTTTCCTGAGGCATCAGAGCGATTTATTAGCTGCACGGTGGGTGCGAAATTACGGGGTATGGTAAATATTGATCTGCCGTCTTCTCCAGCTATTTAGGTGACATAATGAATGACAAATTATATTTTATCATTTCTAATTTCACATCACGATTGATGAATTTTTATTTAATTTTTTTGCAAACTTTTAATATTGTATCTCTTGCAAATTGGATACAATGTTGCAGATGAGCAAGGAGATACCGATAGTTATATTTACTGCAGGTAGCTGCTGCTGCGGCCGGTATTATGGCCAAGGGGGGCAACCATTGGGCCAGACGTACCTCCGCTACTGGCTTTGAATAGCTTCCCGGCCCAGTGTCATTTTTAAGGTTGGACAGACCACCGTATCCAGTTGTGGAGGTCATTGGTGGAATTTATTCTTTCTCTGCCGAAAAGATTGTCCTGAATCTGTACCCCACTCCATAGGGCAGTAAGCACATGTCCTAGGGATTAGTCCAACCAAAAGTGATCTTATGGCAGGTCAGAGAGACAAGTCTGGAGATCACAACTTTCTGCCGAACTGACCTTTTTTTTTATGGAAATGATTTTGATTTGTTGTTTTTGCTGATTTGTGGGGTGCACTCCGCACAGAAGAAGGAACAAGGCAGAAAGTGAAGACCAGCAGCCCCAAGGGTTTATTAAATCAAGAGAAGGGCTGAGAAGACCCTGATGGACCTATCTAGGCTGCGCAAGATTCATCATCCTACAGATAGTTCATCCAGCTGAGATCGAGGTGAAAAAACTAATTCTGCACGGAAGAAGGAACAAGGCGAAGAGTGAAGACCAGCAGCCCCAAGGGTTTATTAAATCAGGAGAAGGGCTGAGAAGACCCTTAGGAATGGCTGAGAAGACCCTGATGGACCTATCTAGGCTGCACAAGATCCATCATCCTACAGATAGTTCATCCAGCTGAGATCGAGGTGAAAAAACTAATTCTGCACGGAAGAAGGAACAAGGCGAAGAGTGAAGACCAGCAGCCCCAAGGTTTTATTAAATCAATAGAAGGGCTGAGAAGACCCTTAGGAATGGCTGAGAAGACCCTGATGGACCTATCTAGGCTGCACAAGATCCATCATCCTACAGATAGTTCATCCAGCTGAGAGCGAGGTGAAAAAAATAATTCTGCACGGAAGAAGGAACAAGGCAAAGAGTGAAGACCAGCAGCCCCAAGGGTTTATTAAATCAAGAGAACGGTTGAGAAGACCCTTAAGAACGGCTGAGAAGACCCTGATGGACCTATCTACTGTGCATAAGATCGATCTTCCTACAGATTGTTCATCCAGCTGAGATCCAGGTGAAAAAAATAATTCTGCACGGAAAGTTTGCATCAGCTGAAATATTAACTCATGGGGGTCCGGTTTTTGAAATCCCATTCATATGTATCTGCAAAGTTCCAAGCAGCATGTTTGGGAATTTCTAGACCCGCGGTTTGTTAATTCTGATGCACTGCAAAGGGTAAAATCGTCTACAAACCTGCGCCTTCGAGATGAATTCTTGGCCAAATCCACACAGGAAGACTAGGCGATGTTATCTTACCCTTTTGAGCGATGTAAGAAAAAAAAATAAGAAGCGCTTTCCAGCTGAAGTGACCTTTTAAATACTAGTTTTGGGAACGTGACATTTGACAGGTAGCTGACACATTCCGATGCTCCCTCAGGCACTTCTTCGCTTTCACCACTAGATGGCAGCCAAAGGACACGGCGGGAAGGAGGATTTCTGCTTTAATTTGGAGAGGAGTAATAACTGGGAGAGACTGGGAAATGTTGACTCTGGCTTCTGCTATTTACACGCCTGACTTCAAAGGCTTCAAACAGCTGCTTTGTTCCATGAGGCACTTAACCATGTGGCTGTTAGTGAGGTCCTCGGAGTATATACATGTGCAGGTATTCACATTTTATTTTTATTGTTTTTTTTTTTTTTCCATTTTCTGTGTATTGTCGCATGAGCACAGGTAGCTCTGCAGCAGGTCCACTTTACAAACTAGTTCATGCACACTGGTCAGGGCGTCCCTTTAACGCTTAAAGTACATTTAGCTTCTTTATACCGTTAAGTGGCCGCCTTTAAAGGTCACTATTTCCCCGTTATAACCTCAGGGTATAGCTGTGATTGTAACTCTGCTTCTGCAACACGCACTGGCTGAACCTCCCCTCCATGTGTCTTCTGCACGGTGGGAGTTGTAGTCTCGCAGCTTATAACGTGGGCCAGAAGCTATGGATTATCAGACGGCTTCCCTTGACAGAGAGCCTAACCGTCTTCCCCTTAGAGGTTAGTACTAATGGATTAAAGGGGATTCCCAGTCTTATCCTTAGCAGTCATCGGTATCATGTCTGCGTGGGTCCGACACCTGTCACCCCACCGATGAGCTGTTTGCTGCTCCCAGATGTAAACGTAGCCGACCGCCATAGCTCCTTACACTGCCTAGTGGCCGTTCCTGGGTACTGCAGTTCATCTCCTATGGAGGTGAATGTGATCTGAGCTGCAGTACATGAGAACGGCCACTACTTGGTGCACTGAGCGGGGATGATCTGCTCTGTTAAGCCAAAAAAAAACATCTGGTTGGTGAGGCGGGATTTATCACTATTCACCCTATATACACGAGCTACTCTATCGATGGGGTTTAGCTTGGAAAACCCCTCCAGTTCGCCTTAACCTGCCAACTATCCAATGAGTCTCCCCAATAGGTTTTGATAAACCCCCCCTCCCATTAACTTGTTCTTAGGGCAGATAAGCCGCTCCCACGGCAGTTTAATCGCAGATTTCCTCCCTCTCCCCATTGAAAACACATAAATTATTCCAGCAAGCGCACTATGGCGCCACCTGGTGAACACAGTGTGCACGTTCAATTAAGGAATTCTTCGCACATGCTCAGTCACTCTCCACCACGGACAAGTCTCTACATAGTAATCCTGTGTGTTCACTGTGGGGACAGCCTATAGAAATTGCTGCCTGCCTGTCAGGAGAGAAGCAAGAGAATACGCAGTAACAAGGCAGAATACCTGAAAATACTTCATCTACAGCAGAATTATCTTGTCAGCTGCCAGAGGGGGAAGGAGACTGATTGTGTTGTCAGCTGCCAGAGGGGGCAGGAGACTAATTTTCACCCGATCCTCCCTCCGAACAGCACAGAGGGTGACATATAGAGCGAAGAATACCAAATGTGTTTTTACATTTTTCAAATTATTTTAAAGGAGATATTCACAGCATTTTAGATTTTTTTGCAGTGATAATAATTCATGGGATAAGCCCTTTCATTTATTTTACCATTTATTTTTAGAATTTTGTGCAGCTCCAGGTAATTGTGTTTTACCTAATAGAAGCTGATAATTACGGCGCTGTTACTAATTCCTGCTCTTTCTATAAATGGGTAGCTGTATTTGGCAGAAGGCTGCAATGTTCTGCGAATGCTCCGCGCTGCCCACCTTCCTATAGACCCCCGGCCGCGTCAAAGCACATGTAGGTGTCTGAATGGCATCACCACATGCGAAATAAAGGCTTTGAATAAAAGCAAAACACCACCACCAATTAATCACTCCTGCGGCTGTGCCCGTCCCCCCGCGTATCAGATAAGCCGGGATATTTCTGTAGTTTTCGTTCCCCATTCATTAACGAGATATTGTCTGAATTCTTCTGCATTCACATTAGGGATGTTTTTTTAAAAAAAAAATGTAATTAATCTCCCTTCTTAATAATAATGTATTTTTATTCATGAGCGGTAGCTAATAATTGGCTGGTTTGCTCAGTGGGAAGATTAAGGTGAATTCAGCTGAAAGTCGACTTCAAAAACCAGTATTCTACAGAGTGAATGTAGGGGCTGCACGATGGCTGAAACAACCGCCGCTCACCTGATTGTTACTGTACACGAGAACAGAAACCCGATAATAGAAATGTGAAGAGATGAAAGTAAAACATATTGTTCTGTTACATTCACAATGCACCACAGCCCCAGTCACAATTAATATTATCACCAGTTTCTAGGTTACCTGCAATAGACATCTAAAAATAATAATGTACAAGAAAACTATTACAATTCTGACCTCATATGTTGAAATATATAACTTCTATAATGCTGCCTCTATGTACAAGAATATAACTGCTATAATACTGCTCCCTATGTACAAGAATATAACTACTATAATACTGCCTCTATGCACAAGAATATAACTGCTATAATACTGCTCCCTATGTACAAGAATATAACTACTATAATACTGCCCCTATGTACAAGAATATCACTACTATAATACTGCCCCTATGTACAAGAATATAACTCCTATAATACTGCCCCTATGTACAAGAATATAACTACTATAATACTGCTCCTATGTACAAGAATATAACTACTATAATACTGCTCCTATGTACAAGAATAGAACTACTATAATACTGCTCCTATGTACAAGAATAGAACTACTATAATACTGCTCCTATGTACAAGAATAGAACTACTATAATACTGCTTCCTATGTACAAGAATATAACTGCTATAATACTGCTCCTATGTACAAGAATATAACTGCTATAATACTGCTCCCTATGTACAAGAATATAACTACTATAATACTGCCTCTATGCACAAGAATATAACTGCTATAATACTGCTCCCTATGTACAAGAAAATAACTACTATAATACTGCTCCTATGTACAAGAATATCACTACTATAATACTGCCCCTATGTACAAGAATATAACTCCTATAATACTGCCCCTATGTACAAGAATATAACTACTATAATACTGCTCCTATGTACAAGAATATAACTACTATAATACTGCTCCTATGTACAAGAATATAACTGCTATAATACTGCTCCTATGTACAAGAATATAACTGCTATAATACTGCTCCTATGTATAAGAATATAACTAATATAATACTACCCCTATGTACAAGAATATAACTACTATAATACTGCTTCCTATGTACAAGAATATAACTACTATAATACTGCTCCTATGTACAAGAATATAACTACTATAATACTGCTCCTATGTACAAGAATATAACTACTATAATACTGCTTCCTATGTACAAGAATATAACTGCTATAATACTGCTCCTATGTACAAGAATATAACTGCAATAATACTGCTCCTATGTATAAGAATATAACTACTATAATACTGCCCCTATGTACAAGAATATAACTACTATAATACTGCCCCTATGTACAAGAATATAACTGCTATAATACTGCTCCTATGTACAAGAATATAACTACTATAATACTGCCCCTATGTACAAGAATATAACTACTATAATACTGCCCCTATGTACAAGAATATAACTACTATAATACTGCTCCTATGTACAAGAATATAACTGCTATAATACTGCTCCTATGTATAAGAATATAACTAATATAATACTGCTCCTATGTACAAGAATACAACTACTATAATACTGCTCCTATGTACAAGAATATAACTAATATAATACTGCTCCTATGTACAAGAATATAACTACTATAATTCTGCCCCTATGTACAAGAATATGACTACTATAATACTGCCCCTATGTACAAGAATATAACTACTATAATACTGCTCCTATGTACAGGAATATAACTACTATAATACTGCCCCTATGTACAAGAATATAACTACTATAATACTGCCTCCTATGTACAAGAATATAACTACTATAATTCTGCCCCTATGTACAAGAATATGACTACTATAATACTGCCCCTATGTACAAGAATATAACTACTATAATACTGCTCCTATGTACAGGAATATAACTACTATAATACTGCCCCCACGCATAAGAATATACTATATTGCAGGTGTGATATGATGAGTGCTGTGTGTTTCCTCCTGTTCTGCTCCTCTGTTACATGCCGCTATACTCCGCAGCCGTTCGCTCGTGTTGCTCCCCTCTGGCATCATCCTAGCACAATGGTGACTGATCTGCTAATGATTCCTCCGACAGTCCGTGTGTCTCCTCGGAGATCATCGTGGTGTTGCAGCGTTCTCTGACAGACATCAGCCGTCCCCGGGGAGAAGGTGTAAAACACACTTGGCATCTCCCAGAAGGATCTTTAATACATTCATAATAATTAGTCCACTAATGTGTCATTTAATCACGTTCGTTATGATTGTCATCTGCAGCTGGATTTCAGGGATGGAGAGCTTTTTTTTTTTTCCTTTTTCCTTCACTTTTTTTTTCTGTTTCATTTTTGATTTTTCTTTTTTTTCCTGTCTCAGTCTTGATAATGAGGCTTCTTTTCTGGCGAGATATGATAAGTAATTTTTTATTCCCTCTTTTTTTTTTTTTTTTCGTTCCGCTAATGTTGTGACAAGTTTTCTTCTCCGCTCGGTGTATTTTTAGAGTTTGTTCTCTCTTACATGAATTCCCCTTCAGTGTGGATGACTGTCTTCATCAGGTTGATGCTGACCTATGTGCCGCCATCACCGGGTGGAGAGATGCTTAACGTAAAAGCACCCGCTAGATGGACGGGGTGGGTGACCGCGCGGTGTCCTGATGAAGACAGCTCTGCACCACTTTCCAAAAAGCAGCTCTTTGGATCAGTTTCCTCCCGAATCTGCGTTGTTTCTTTTGCAAGAATCCTGTGTGCAATTACGGTAACGGCAGCAACTCACGCGTTTCGCTATGCGGTAATTTTTATTTGCTGCGTGTATTTTCAATCTAAGAGATTGCCAAGAGAATGCCAAGAGTGTGCAAAGCAGTCATCAAAGCAAAAGGTGGCTACTTTGAAGAACCTAGAATATGACATATTTTCAGTTGTTTCACACTTTTTTATTAAGTATATAATTCCACATGTGTTAATTCATAGTTTTGATGCCTTCAGTGTGAATTTACAATTTTCATAGTCATGAAAATGCAGAAAAATCTTTAAATGAGAAGGTGTGTCCAAACTTTTGGTCTGTACTGTATTTCCTTGAGGAATATCAGAGAGACGACATAATGGCGAGTTCTTAAAGCAGATGCTCAAAGACAGTTGTTTTTTACGGAGAGTGCAAGTATTTAATAAAACATAATTTTTTTTCTTTCTCCTTTTATC